>NW_021621002.1:3794451-3801919 GCF_004785775.1 Grammomys surdaster | reverse complement strand
AGAGAAGAGAAGAGAAGAGAAGAGAAGAGAAAAGAGACCAACATAGGTAACTGTGTTGGATATAGTATTTCCTTACTTACATATAGAATTTTTTCTCCTCCCTTTACTCTCCTTCTCTTACCTGTCCTCCTCCTTCCATTCTTATTCTAAGATTCTATGGGATATTTTTACATTACTCTTCCCTATCATCTACTCTGGGAAGAGCTGGCATTGCCTTCCAGGCTTTTACAGTCCAGCCTCAGTTTACTGTGCCCATTTTCTCTCTCCATAAAACGTTCCTTCCACCATCTTCCAATACATTCAGACCCTCAACATTCCAACCGTGTCAGCTACTTGTATGACTTTGTCTTTTCCTGTGTACTTACTATCTTCCTTCTTTCTTCCTTCCCTTTTCTGTCCCATTCTGTTTTTCTTCCCTTCTCCTTTGTCTTTCCTCTTCCTTCTCCTTCCCCACTCCTTATGTAGCCCAGGCTGGCCTTGATTATACTATTCTGAATACTTCCTAGCACCCATTCTTTAAGCTTCTTCTCCAGGAGTGGGCTGGTGGGAGACACGGTCTCCCTATGTCCTATATGTCAAGTTGTTCTCCCAGCCTCCAAAGCGAGCTCAGATGTCACACGCTCAGCGCAGCCTCCTCATCTCACTCCCTCAGGCCTCCCCACCTCAGCCCAGTGTGCCTCAATCCCACCGAGCATTCCAGGACTCTTTAGGACTTCTATCTGCACTGTTGTTAGCTGCTCAGATTTGTTGAACTTACATAATAAGTGGGAGTAAAGATTTCCCCACAAATACTCTTTTTCTCCCTCCCATCCAGCCTCCTACCCTCTGACTTCCATGGATTTCAGTCTCAGTGTCAAGATGTCAAAAGGGAAGCCATACCTCCTCCTCTCATGTACTGCACAAAAGCAACAGATTTTCAGTGCATCATGTTTTCTCTGGCCTATTTGAATACCTACGGGCGTGTGTTATTTTTCTGGCTGAGAGACAAAAACCTTATAAATAAAACTCTGTCTTCATTGAAACATGGTCACGGGATTCAGGAAAGCTCTGGTATTTTTCTGAATTTCGCTTTTAAGTCAGGGACAATTGGTTGGATTTTTAGAGTCTGGCTTTCTAGAAAGTTTTCCATTCGTTCACTGCCTGTATGGCAGGGTGTTTGCCCTGTTCTTAGGAAGTTTGACAGGCATTATTTTGCAGGGAGCTATAACAGAGGTTTACTATGAACGTTGCACACAAATTATAAACATCATAAATGACAAGTGATTTTCCTGCCACAGTAGGCAAGCAGCTGTGACGGAAACGGACGTGCTGTTCTAGGGCAGCAAAAGCATGTAAAAGGAAGCATAGTTCTTTGTTTGGACCTGTTTCCTATGAGAGAGTTTCGTACTAAGTCTGTGCAGTGCATACCAGCCCCCAGGGACAAGGTGGCTGTCCCCCAAAGAACAGCAGGACAAAATGCTGCACTTCCAACTGCCTAGACTCACATGCCCAGGGAACACAGTAAAGGGACAAAGGGAACATGGGAAAAAGAAAGCCAGGTTATTGCTTTCTTAATCAAAGGAGCTGGCATGGTACTTTACCATTCATGGTTGGCCGCTAATCTTGATTTAAAAGGTGAGGGGGGAAACAAGACACGACAAACAGTAAAGTGGTTTGGACAAGATATTGACAACGTCTGGACTTCTAAAGACAGGGACTTCAGAGTACCTAAAGTTCTCAGGGTAAGTGCCCTCACCAGGTGGCTTCACCGCAGCTCTGGATTTTATGCCACCTCCTGGAGTTCCAAACATGGTGTGGGTTAAGAGCACTCGTGTTCGCCCAGGCAGGAAATGGCAGTGGTTAAACTTGGCCAGCTTAAACCTGTTCAGTGTGAGGCTGTTGATTTTTGCTCTCCACAGTAAGTCTTTGGGGGCCAGACCATAAAGCTGACTTGTCACCTCTCTCTCTAAAGGTTGATTTAAGCACACATCTGTAAAGGCTGAGCCCTCCTCCACGCTACCAACCTTACCACTCGATCCTATACCCACACTTAGAGATGCCCTGGGGTGGTGGGATGGCTTAGATGGCAGAATGGTGTGAGGAAGCTTCTCCAAATCTCTTGTCTGGACAGTGTCTGTCTCTGAGCCTCTCAGGAAGGATCGTGGAGGATCAGGAATGCCTTAGCTTTGTCAGTTCTCTGTTGCCCATTCTGCTGAACACTCATGCTCACAGTTGGAGAAAAAGATGTAGGGGAGGGTTAGTGGTAGAGTAGAAAGACAGGAGGTCTCACCTGCCACAAACACCTCCTTCTTGTGTGTGTCAACAGAGTGGACATGATGTTACCTAGAGGGACAGGTCTCCCGTGTGAGCTCAGGCAAGAGGATTCTCTACGGCAGGAGGAGGGCAACGGGAACTCTAGGCTAAGAGTCCATCATCACAGTTGCCAGGGAAACTTTCTGAAGTCTCAGAGACAGAAAAGTCTCCTTTCCTGTGGCAACAAGATTTCTTTCCCCAAATGGTTTTGTGTTTGTTTTTCTTCAATGTTTCTAGTATTGATCGGTGATGGGTGGATGGACTGTGTTGTTTGTATCCCCTCATTCACACATGCACTTCCAGGCATTCCTCCTGTTGGCTTAGACCATACATGCTCTTCTGCACTGTCTTTATTCTTGAATGTCCTTTGACACTGCTGCTATTTTCCTGTTTCTAGGGCTTTATTTTATTTTATCTTATTTCTGTTCTTTCCCACGTACAGTCTAGATTGTTTTGGAAGAGAGTTTGAGCCTTCTCAAATATAGCATGAAAAATTCCTAGGTAACATACTTACACAGACCCCTAGACCCCATTTTTATGAAGAACCTGCCTCACAGGTACCAGTGTGGCTCAGGAGATGCGTCTGGCTGCTGCTGCACGCCCTCTGGACCAGAGAGGTGTCCTTGTAGAAAACCGTCAAGCTGAGCTGTACTGGAGCTCATCAGGAGCCGTATTTCTATCTTTGCATCACAGCTTGGTCAATGAAAAGGAAGAAAAAGAAGCTGAGCAGAGAGATGAAGTTTACATTCTTACCTCTCATTTGTGCCTCATGCGAAGGAAACGCTGAGGTAATATAGCCCTTCGCGTAACATTTAATCTTTTCAGAGTTTTGCATCTTCTCACTTTCAGTTTCTTGTAGGACCTTAAAGGTTTGCTTATAAACAAGGTGGAAATATCACCAGGAGTTCTTGTCTCTCTGCCTTCCTCCATCCCCCCTTTCCTACAAGGCTGAGAGCTTGAGTAAGATGAGTTTTCATGTTGAAATCTTCTGAGTCTTGCATCTGCTAGTTTTACACTGTAGTCCGTGTGTTCCTAAGGAAGGGCAGCAATGGAGGAAGTGATTTCCATGTAGTTAGCATTTTCTCAAACGTGTCGATTATTTCCCTGAGGTGTGTCATAGGGGGCTCTTTCTGCCCACAAATATGGTTTTTTTTATGTTCCAAAGATAGAGCAAAGGAGAACAACAGAATACCTGGCTATCATTCACTGATGTCTTTCCTTAACCAAGTACACACTACTTGCCAGTGGGAGTGGGAGTTTATTGTGACAGAACAGTACCAGGAAGAAAAGAAATTTGAAGACAGCACACTCTCCAACCAACCAAGCCACAGACAGGTACAAATAATGAGGGTTCTGAAGAAAGAAAGGCCTGGTTAAGTACTGCTTGGGAGAAATCTGTGACCTCAGGCTCATCCTGGTCTTGGTCATTCAAAGCCATGGTGACAATGCAGGAGTGGGAACCAAATGATAATCCTGTCTTTGCCCAAAGGACTAAGAAATGGACAGGACCTGAGAAAGATCAGAGAGCATGCAGGGTTGTGGCAAGAAGGTTATATCATTCTCCTATGGAATTCTCCTTCATGAAGTACCTAGTACCTAGCGACTAGTTAGTGGGTTTTGGTGAAGGGAATTGAGTGGTGGAGGGTTTGTGGGGAGGAAGAGCCAGGCCTGTGTTCAGTGCTGCCTAGATCCTCGCAGTCACATTACAGGGGCTGGGCAGAGCTGGATTAAACTTGGTTGGAAAACTCTGCTTAATACATTAAAGAAACAACTTGCAGAAACATCTCCCTCCCTTCCTTCCTCCCCCAAACAGTAATGAGTCCAAATTGCTAATAAAACATAAAAACTCAAAGATGTTGTGCATGGGCCATTTTTCTGAGCTGGTTATTTTTTATGTCAGTTTTCCCACAGCTGTGAGCATGCTATAACTATCAACTTACCAAATGCCCCAGTTTAAATGAAACTTTAAAAATATATTTAGGGACTTTATAAAGAAGAGGGGAGGGGGCCAAGAAGTAAGATCTATTTTTTTTTCTTCTTTTGTTAAGAAAGAAATTTGGCTAAGATTTGGTGTGGGGAGGGTTGGCTTGAACTGATAAGTCTGGGCAAATGTCGGGTGAGAGTGTAGATAATTATTTTCTTTCTTCTTGTAAAGTCTGCATGAAAAGCGATGCTGAGGTATCCGATAGAAAGTCTTGAATGTAAGAATGATTTAACGTTCGAGGTTAACTTACAGACTGGAATTTAGAGGCAGATTAAACAAAGAGCGCGTCTTACACATAAGGGCACGAGGATCCCCCACGGGTCATCCACCTATGATGATGGCGGAGGTCTAACTTTCTAAGGGAAAGCAGGAATCCGAAAGCAGTTCTATTTGTTGCCCTCTCAACCTTAAGCTTAGGTGGAACAGTGAAGGTTCTTGTTTGGGAATTTGTGAGTGTTGCATTCTAAGAGGTGATGGCAGAAAGTTTAGGTAATGCGCAAGAACCAGGTGTCCAGGAGACAAATCTTGAATGCCAAACCTAGAACCAGCAAGAGAGCCGCTCTTCTCAGGCTCATCAGCGTCATTAGGAAGGTTTCATGTTCTCTGCCCACCCCTTATAAATGCACATGACTCAATATCCCCAATGAGTAATGTGGGCTAGTGGCCATACCACCCTGGGCTCAGCTCTCAGAAGCTGCACTGGGTTGGGCAAGGTCTCCTCCTTATGAAGACCTCCGAAGAAGCCCTTCAAGTGTCTTGAGTCAGTCCCAAGTCACCCTCCTTTCTGATTAATGGGTCTTTCACACTCACAGATGCAGGTTTTGGGGAATCAAGCCAAGGCTTGTTTGTTTAAAAAAAATTTTTTTTAATGTAAAAGAGAAGTCAGGGTGGAGTTAGCTTAAGGGAGAGAGAGGAAGAAAGGCAGGAGAACTACCGACACAAGAGGAGAGTAACCCTTTGCAGGCCAAATCCCTCTAGTGACTGTATCAGGGCAGACTTGTCACAAGTTTTATTGGGATCACATAAGGTCTTAGATAAGATTTGAGAGCCTGCTTTCTTTGTAGGAAACAAAACTAGGACTCCATGCTCTTAGGATTTCAGAGGAAGCTCTGGCTTGCCCAGCATGACCTGCTCTAAATGGACTTTGAAGACAGGAGTCTGCAGAAGGTTCTAGCACGCTCTCTCTGGGTAGGGGCTGATTAGCCTCACTGTGCAAGAGTCAGTCAGAGTGGTCAGGGATATCTTCTTTGGAGTGTGTTCTAGCCAGTAGCCAAGGCTGTGGGTGAGCACTGGAATTGATTCTGTTTGAAGGGTATTCTTCTTAAAGATGTAGAATATTTGAAGTTTGCAATAAAAAAAAAAATCACCTGTCGCTGTAGCAGAGGACCTGTGCCTATAGGTCCTTCTGCAAACTAAACGGTCTTAGCTTACTTGTCTGTTACTCAAGAATCTGAAATAACGTACGAGGTACGCAAATGCTTTGTTTGGAATATGACTCATTCTCTACGTGGCCCCGTTAAATGATGGTTTTCAAGGGATGAGTGGGAAGAGAAATAACGCAATGGTGAGAAGGAACCGCCTTGATGTTACATCGAGAAATTCGTTCTGCTTAAAGTCAAGAGACATTTCTAAGTTCGCAAATGAAACTAAGCTTTTCTGTATAGTTACTTTTGATGTCATATATAGACTATCGCAGATGGCGATGAATATCAGGTCAATGGATTTGAAGTTTGTTTGCATTTACATTTTATCTGAGAGATGTGTTGAATGTGAAATAAACTGCAAGTCACAAAGATCGGGTTCTTACTAACAGATTTCAGATGAACTTTTGCTTTGTCTTTGTGAGGAGGAATGGTCACCGCTGTGCACGATACTAAAGGTTTGAAAAACAGGGCTATCTTTTAGTGGCCCTACCTTCTTAACTGTGCATATCTTTGCATAAGTCCCCTAGCCTTGAATCTCCAACAATCTTATATAAATGTTAAGACATAGTAAAGTGTATCACATTTAGGTCTTGAGTTTTAGAACTCATTCTGAGGGTAAAGAAGCTTCAGGAAACTTCCCATCCAAGGGAAAATGCACAATTCTCCTTTCTCCTGTCCAGATTTTGTTCAATAGGTTTGCTAACTTAATGTTTTAGTTAAATAAATGAACAAAGCACATACGGCCTCTTTTCAATTGAAGAATTTAAAAGCACCAGTGTCTTTGTGGTGAGATTTATGGTTTGTTCTGTTTTATTCTTTCACTGTCTGGGTTTGTGAACACTGCTGGATACACTGAAGTTTGTTTTTCAATTTTGGTGGTTACACTTATTGTGTTCTTATAATTAATTGATTGTACATACGCAAATATGAATGTAAGTTTGTGAAATTACAAAGGAGTTGTGCAGTCAGTGATACCTGTTTTTCCTCTAAATTTATATTGCCAAAATAACCAAATCTTAAATATGATAAAGAAGTGAGAAAATGTGTGAAATTCAAAATACATTTATAGAGAGTTAAATTCTTCTGTAAACGGAGGGTTTGGTGGGCAAAGGATCTCCTCCTCCTGTTTAAATGATGTAACTGGCTGTTTTTATAAACCGTAAGCATCCCTATACTGATCATTCTAAATATCAATAAATCTGAATTTTTAGTTTTGGTGGTGAGGTACTACTGTATAGCTCTGGTGGGCCTCCAGCCCATGATTCTCTTGCCCAAGCCTTCTGAATGTGAAGACTATAGGCATGTGTCAAAACACCTGCTAAACTATGAAATTCTGAAAATCTAATGATTTATTTTAGGGTAGGCTTGTTTCATGATTCCTATTCGGGGAGATGATGGGACACGGTGGAGTCAGTTCTCTCATTTCATCATGTGGATTCTTAGAAAGTGAACTTCAGTCAGCAGCCTTGGTAGCAAACACCTTTAGCCACTGAGCTATCTCACTAGGCACAAGTATGGGGTTTTTATAGTGTTACTAGGACACCACAGGTGGAAAATTCCATGCGACCCATTGAACTTCAGTTCATGCATAAGACTGTTGAAAATATATGAAATTATCTGCAACCATGTACACACACATATATCTACATATACATCTATACCTATACCTCTACCTATCTATCTATGTATCTATCTATGTATCTATCTATCTATCTATCTACCTATCTATCTATCTATCTATCTATCTATCTATCTATCTATCTATCTA
>NW_021621002.1:3790253-3794441 GCF_004785775.1 Grammomys surdaster | reverse complement strand
CTATCTATCTATCTATCTATCTATCTATCTATCTATCTATCTATCTATTCATATTTAGATTTGTACTCCATCTCCTGGGAGTGTGTGTGTGTGTGTGTGTGTGTGTGTGTGTGTGTGTATCTCAAAATCTGAAAAAAAGTCTTAAAACTTGAGATATGTCTGGTCCCAGAAACTCTTGGTAATGAATACTCAAGAATACTCAACATATATTATCTTCTAATAGAATTTCCATGTATCTCATAATCAATGACTTCATTGTAATCTATGCCTTTGAGTTCTACCAGGGGCTGAGTATATGGAGTTTCTTTTTCAGTTCACTGCCACTCCTACCATCAGGGATGTATGTTCCCCTGTTCTTCTTGCCCATCATGGCTTAGCCCTAGCCTGCTTTTCTCTACTTTAGTGGCCCATGTAGGTGCACCTCTCTGTGTGGGCTGAGCAGAGACTCTAGGTGAGAAAGAGCTCCCACCTCTGAGTAGCTAAGAATGCTTCCTTGAAATGGAAACATCACGTACAAGACCTAAAAATGGGCTGGGGCTCTGTAGAGCTGTGGGAGGTGTTTCAAGTTGTAGCAGCTATGTAAGCTAAAGAGTGGCTGTGGGAAATGTCAGGCCTGATTGAGAGGATGATGCCTGTCCAATTTGGCTTAACCAACATTTTAGGGGATGTGTTGGTGAATAGTCACAGACAACACTAAAATACAAGATATGACAAATAACTAAATAGCATTTGCTTTGCTTAGCAATGAGAGCCTGTTTTTGAGTAAGGAAATAAAATGATTAAAACTCCATTATGTTTGTATTCTGGATTGGTTTCTGGAAAAGAAAAATTATTGAGATAGAAAAAAAAGATGAAATACAAATCAAGCCTGTAGTTTAATTCATAACATTCTGGTATATCTCCATGTTAATTTCTGTTGTGGTAAATGGAGAGTGTCCTGTGAAGTACTAAACTTGGAGAAACTCAGAAGGGTGGGTGCACAGGGGTGCTATGTTCTATTTTTGCAACTCTTCCGAATATCAGAAATTAATTCAAAGCAAAACAACAAGAAAAATATACAACTATGGTTCTCTATCTGGGGCAGCAGTGGACAGTTGGGCTAGGTTACAGTTTGTAGCTACAAGCCAAGATCACCCAACTGAAACATTTGTTGTGTTTCCTGTGTTGAGATCCTTATTCCTGGAATTCCACCTGCTGCTGTGGCCCCTTCTGCCCAGGTACTGTATGGAAATTGGCTGCCATCTCAGGCCAAGGGTGTGTCTGGATACGGATGGACCAGGCACAGTCAGGAAGCCTAGCTAGTTCAGGCTTCATTTCCTCCTTCTTAACAGTTCTTTTTCCAACATTATCCTTCTTTAACATTCTCAGAGTATTTCCTGACCTAGGTAAGGGAAAGCAAAACGCTTTAAAAATCAGCAACCAAGCCAGACATCTTGGCTCATCAGTTGGGAGACCAGGCAAGTTCAGTACAGAATGAGCGACACTGTTCCAGATCAGTCAGGGATAGAGTGAGGCCCTGTCACAAAAACAACAAAACAACACCAAGCTCAAAACCTGGAAAGTGCTTACATGAGTTTATTGTCTCTTAGTGGCTGATTTTAAGTGTATCTTTTAAATAAATCACAGGCCTGAATTTCTGCCTATAGAAATGTTTTCTATTTTCCTTAATGAGTAATAAGAGAAGTTAATAGTGCAATCAAAAATACAACATATATTTTATATATAGATGCTGAGTATGCAAGAGCAGCACATGGGGAAATATGTAGGTTATATGGAATAATTAATCAATCTTGTTTCTGATTCCATATATCTCTCATGTGCCATATTAAAAAAAAGACTATAAATGAATACAAATCAAGGCAACAAAACTCACTAATATAAAAACATATAGGTATGTGCCTGTTTGTGTAGTATGTATGCACTCTACCAATTCCTAAGAGTCTACTATTAAAAAGCTGGGGTAGATTAGTTGAGCCATTGGTGGGGACATTTAGTGTGAAATGAACTGTTCCCACTCAGACATGTGCCCCTTGCCTAATGTGTCCTTTTCTCAGAAAACAGGTTCTTATAACACACTTTCATATATGCATGATTTGAGACACATTGGACCAGTACATTTTTATTTAACTTTTTATTGATTCTTTGTGATTTTCACATCATGTACCCCAATTTTCCTCATTTCCCCATCCCCTCATGCCCACTTTCCAGCCTTGCAACCTCCCCTATAAAAGAAAAAAATACTCATGTGGAAATTGTAATGTGTCACAGTGTTTCCCATAATATACACCTTTGTCCACATCTCCCTGCTTGCAAATGTTCATTGCAATGAGTCGTTGGTCTGGTTTGCAGCCTCTGGCTTTTGCTACAATATCAATATTGGAATTTACAACATCAATATTCACAAGGACTCCTCTTGGATATCCTGCTGTTGCCCTGTGTCATAGAGATCCTGCACCTTTGGTTATACAGGGCCATGGGCCAATCTTTTTTTTAAAAAAAAAAAAACTAATATTTTCATTAATTCTTTCTGAATTTTATTCAATGTGTGAAATTGATCATATTTACCTCTGAACTCTTCTGAGATCTAGCCCCACCACTCTACCCATCCAACTCTGTGTCTTTTTATTTCTAAAGTTTATCAAATCTAATTTCTGTTGCCCAACTAGTTCTGGTAGATATTTAAATAGAATCAGAAAGTGGTTGGTTATTCATACCATCCTTGTACCCGTAGAAATGCCAGACCCGGCATTACTGTAGCTCCCAGCGTCCAGAACTAGATAAGAGTGACAATTAGTTTTCTCCTGTGGGAGTGTTCATAGTATCTCACAGCATAGTGGGATTTCTACTTGCTAGTCAGGAGTGAACAGCAGGGACATTGTCCCTGTTATGGGGTAATTCCACATAAGTTCTTTTTATATATGGATATGTGTATGTGTATATGTATATGCGTGCATGCACACACACATACACACACACACACATATAAAATTTCTACAGTATTAAGTTTCTATATTACTTTTTCAGAAAGCTTTTTAAAAATATTATTTATTTAGCATGTATGAGTACAGTGTTGCTGTCTTCAGACACCAGTAGAGAACATCAGATCCCATTACAGATGATTGTGAGCCAACATGTAGTTGCTGGGAATTGAACTCAGGACTTACTGGGAAACTAGTCATCTCTCCAGCCACTTTTAGAAAGCTTTTTAAAGTCAGTTATTCCTGCCTTTCTTTCCTCTTCTTCCCTGCCCCCACTTAACTCCTCTCGTTCCGTATTTCCTTTCCCCAACCCCATACCAATTCATTCTCTCTCTCCTCCCCTAAGAACTCTCCCAATAGCTCCTTACTTCTTTCCTGACCTCTGCGGCTTTTCTAAATGGCTCACGAATATCTAAAAATTCAAAGCTAACATCCATATATGAGAAGTATATGTGACATTTGTCTTTCTGTGTCTGAGTATTCTAGCTCAGAGTGATAGTTTCCAGGTACATCTGTTTACATGAGAATTTCATATTTTCATTTTTCTTAATAGCTGAATATTACACTATTGTGTAAATAGGCAACATTTTTCATTATCCTCTCATCAGTTAGTGGACATCTAGGTTATTTCCTTTCTCTGGCTATCGTGAATAAAGCAGCAATAAATATGAACAAGCAAATACCTTTGTGACAGATTCCATTATATGATAGGACCAATCTTGAACCTTACTACTCTAGGTGAGAAAAGAGAGATTTTAATTTCTCGAGTCATCTTACAAAGGATCTGGGTTTAGTTACTACTGGCTCACAACTGACTATAATTTCATGCCCAAGAAACCTGACAATGTCTCCTGAATCCTATGCACACATACCATCCACCATATACCCATAGTAGAAGATAAAATAAATCTTTTTTACAATGGAGAGTAATGCAGATAAACCAAGAAGGAAGCGGTTTTGATCAGTGTCCTCAGAGAAATAGTATGGTGGGCGCCGTGGGTGGTATGAACTGGCGCGAACACACTGTGTGCCTGGGCGAGTGCCCCCCCCACACCTTTTGAAAACCATTTCCTCATTTGTAAAAGAAGGATAAGAATTGTACCAGGTTTGGTTTTAGAATTCGGTAAGATGGTATATACAGGCTACCTCAGCACATGATTGGAATTTAACAAGAACTGGTTATTTAGCTTTTGTTTTTGTTATAATTATC
>NW_021621002.1:3782753-3785253 GCF_004785775.1 Grammomys surdaster | reverse complement strand
GACCATATCTCACAAGTAGATGCATTTAAATAAAAGCAAGAAATATGTCAGAGGTCTCCGATCTTGTCAGAAGAGTTATCTTTCATGTGTTCTGTCCTTTGCGTCCCCAGAACACTGCGGCCAACCACTGTTGTCTCCACATACTTCCCTCATGCCTAACATACCCATGCATAAGTCAGTCTGTTGTTCGGTCATTCATCTTCCTAGGTGTGCAGTAACTACTGAAGTTTTCGATGTGACTGTTCCCCAGGCTTGTATAGTGATATCCATTTTAATAGCTGTTTCCGTGGTCCTATGACAAGATCAGGATGACAGAGAGTTGGTCAAACAGAAACTTTACAAGGTGGATCATTGTAATGCAGACACTTCCGCCTCGTTTCTCAGCAGATGGAGCCCTTGATGACTCACAGGTTTTGATCCCATTCCCCTTCATCAGTCATTCTTGATTGTTGGATAGACAGACATTTTCTCCTCTTAAGTGCTGTGGCACTTGACAAGGCTAGACATGGAAGGCTTCTAAAACATGTTTTTAATAGCCTTTAGGGGAAAGTAGTGGATAAAAAGATGCTGAAGACAAGAACTCTGTGTAGGACAGTGTAGTATTCGTTAGTACCCAGACCCATAGCCATCCTTGGTGCGCAACTAAATTTAAAGAAAATAACCATCTTATGTCCCAGGTAGAGTGGACTGGTACTATGAAAGAATCCTCCCCCCCCCCACACACACACCCTATGCCCGCCTCCCTGTGACTGTCATATTAGGAGACGAGAAACATTTCAAAATAAACTTGTAGAGCCATCGAGAGTAAACAGATGAGGAATGGCTTGCAAAACTAGCCATAGGTCAGGAAACACTAATCTTATCAGGGGTCCTGGAGACCGCAACTCCACAAACCATGTACATGGGGGTCATGTTGCTGTGAACATGCGTGTTTTCTTTCCATCCACAGTAGGAATCCTGTTTTGGAAGCAACATGATACTTAGTCCTTAGAGGTTTGGTCATCAACAGACAGATCACTATATTCTTTCTACCTTAAAACATAGAAAATTGAGAGCGATTCTAGCTTCTTCAGAGCAAAAACTCAGAGAAAATACACATATAATACTTATTTTCTTTTGATCATTTTATTTATTCACTCACTCCCCCACCCCCTTGTGGTATTGGGAATAGAGCCAAGGACTCAAGAATGCTGGGAAAGTACTCTACAGCTGACCTATACCTTTAGCCCCTATTTATTTTACTTTCAAACAAGTTTTGGGTATGTTGTTTTTGTTGTTTTAACAAAAAACAACATTTTTGAGACAAGGTCTTACTGCATTGGCTGCTTGCTCGGGCTAGTCTTGAACGCCTTGGCCTAAGCAATCCTGCCTCAGTCTCCTGTGTGCCCGTGACTACAGCCATAGGGCACCAACCTGGCTCTAGCACTACTTATGTTGAGTTTATTTGCTCATGGAGTGACCATACTGACAGTCTAGAATTTAGTCTCCTTCAGACTCTAAGAATCACTGAGATTATTTTTTTAAGAGGACATGAAGTTGGGAGGGGGACCGGGCTGGAGGCAGGTAGTTGGGGATGAATGTGGTCAATACACTTTGTATCAATGTACGGAACTTTCAAAGAATAAAAATATTTACCTTTTTTAAAAGCAAATGTCAGAGAGCAGGTCCTGGGAGAGATGCAGATGCTACTCAGGTTCCAATTCCCTTCCTATTTCTGTTGTTGTCAGAAGAATGCTCAAATTTGTGAAGAATGAAAAGTTGGGAAGTTTTACTATGAACCCTCTTGGAGATCATTGCTACTATGCCTTCCCTCTCACAGGATGAAGCTAAACCATTTATTCATCACACTGTGCTATGTATTTGGAAAAACCCAAAGCATACCAAGCACAAGAAAGAGGCACTGCCATGATTTGCTCAGGGCTCAGAGGCAAAGTTCATTGTAAGGCGGGATTAACTGCACCTTTCCTTCTAGGATTCTGGTGTAGATACAGAAACCACAGTCATGTACAGGCCTGAGAAAGACGGCAGAACGTGGAAGTGGGTTTGGAAACCAAAATATTATGTCAGCAGTTTCTCTTTCATTTTATTGTCCCTTATCAAAACCAACATTTTAACTCGGGGGTGGGGTGGGGGTGTTAATCAAAACACAAATAATTCCATTTGGAAGGCCCAAGGGTTGAGATTTTAAAAAGGGAAAGAGAATCTTTCCCTTCCTGCAGGCAGAAGTGTTAGAGGGAGAAGCCTCCCTGCAGAAACCTTCTTAGTAAGTCCATGCCTGCCAGGACACTGCTCTGTTCACAGCACAGGGAGGTCGGTTATCATCGGACACAGAGCCCTACTGCTGCAATCCTCTCGTGAAGTGGGTCCACAAAGACACTTCCATGGTGTGGCCTTCCTTAGCATTCCTGATATTCTCAAAAACTTTCAAAATCATTATTACCTTTGTAGCTCTGTGTGTGTGTGTGTGTGTGTGTGTGTGTGTGTGTGTGTGTGTGTGTGT
>NW_021621002.1:3761248-3782743 GCF_004785775.1 Grammomys surdaster | reverse complement strand
TGTGTGTGTGTGTGTGTGTGTGTGTGTGTGTGTGTGTGTGTGTGTGTATGTGTACAGTTTTAAGAATAAGACCAGCCAGCAGAAACTGTCTTCAGGGTTTTTGTTCAGACATGCCATTACTGCATATGGGTAGATGTTACATCCCAACGCTGTGCTAATTTATACACAGGATTTGAACATACTTGAGTTCAGGCACTCACAGGCATCCTGGAGCCAATTCCCTGCTGGTATCAGTGGATGACTACAAGGTGCAGTGGCAAGGAATTTGGAGGCAGTGGGACAAGACGATCCATAAAGAAGATAACTCAGTGGTTAGAATTTACAACGTGCAAGAGTATACTTGGTTTTTTTTCTTCACTGATTTTGGAAGTCCCCATATGGCTGGTTCGCCTCACAAAAGTCCTCCGCAAAAGCTGGTCAAGTTCTGGCAGCCACATGTTTGCCTTGGAGACAGTGCAGGGAGAGCAGGAGAGCTGAAGGTATGAAGGCCACAGTGCTGGATCCAAGTGTGGCTCTGATGAGACCCAGAGACGTGAGAGTGAGGTGGCCGAGCGCATGTGAGTAGTGTGAGCCCCTCAAGGCCAGGGAGACCATCTGGCTCAATTTTTACCTTTTGAGGTTACCTTTTACTCCTTCTTCCCTCCCTTCATGCTAAGCCCTGTCTCTCTGAAAAGTTCTCTGATCACAACCATGACAGCTGGAAGACATTCCTGTCTTCATACACTCTCTGCCATCCTTGCCAGGTCAGGGGCAGTGACTGCTTCAGGACCCAGAAATTCATGCTATGAACTCTGCCTGGGTTACTAAGAGGACTAGATCTTGGTCTAAAATGGTAGGGGAAAAGTACTGTGGTCATGTCCCTGTTCAACAAAGCCATTCAATTTTCAGTTCATGGTGGTTAACGACTATATTTTAGATGTGTCCGATGGCACAAAACAAAGAGATTACTGTTTCTACAGTTATTTCAGGCAGAATAGAGAAGATCGTAGTTACGTTCCACATGAAGACTGCCGAGATACTGCAAAAAGGGACATACTGATAGAAAACGACTTGCCTGAGGAAAACTCCAAACTGTGGCAGGCATGGCTCCTTCCCCTCTGCTGAGCTGCTTTTTCTCATTTTATCACCTGACCTGAAATTAATTGCTCTGAGCCAATTCTGGTCCACTACCGGTCCATGTTCCCAGCCCCGTCAACATTAAGACATGAATGCAGTGTAGGCTAAGAACTTCACTGGGTTCTCGTCCTCTAAAACCTCTCATCGAAAGTATGGTTATCTCACCCTTTACATCTGTCTCATGTTATTCTTACCATTCTTTTTAGCCTTTTCTATAACCCCTTCCTTTGGTTAGAAGTGATGCTACCATTAATTTCGACATGAGTTGGTCCTGGTACCTCAGAAGCCATAGGAGGAACATCAGAACCACCTCCTCTGGACCTCCTACCCTTCAGCTTTCAGTTCACTGGAGGTGTTATGAGGAAACAAACCAGCAGACACAGTCTAGTTTCAGGTTTTTACTTGTTGCTTATCTTGCCGTATCTACCTGTTGATTTGGGAAAGAGATCAAGAAGAACCAGAAGGTCTCTGAGGAGAAAGTACAAAGCAAGATGGAGGAAGACCAGTCTCCAGTCTTCCTAGGCTTTTCTTGCCATCTCAGCCCTTCCAGGTCCTGAGGAATTTACAGGAAAGGTGTCAATGAGAAAGCAAAGGGGAGCCGGACCTTCCAGGGAGAAGGTCCCAGAACAGCTAGGCAGCCTGCACATGACTGGCCAGGATTCAGTCAGATTTCTTCCAGGACTTACTCCTCATGAATCAGATCCCTGCTAAGGCCAGGTTTGCAGTAAGAAGTGTGAGAGAGCAGAGTAAGCAAGCGGCTGTTAAGAAGGACAAGCATGGCCGCATGCCTTTCTGACCGTAGGACAGTTTCAAATGATACGGTAGTGTCTATATTTGAAGACTGAAGTAAAAATTTAGGGAAATGTGTTGTCAAATTCAAGGTGCTATTTTAGGATTAATCAGAGGGCTCTCATAACCCAACCCCCAGTACCTACCTACCCCTAAAGTTTCCAGTCACTAGATTGTCATGACCGTTCATTCAACAATGCCTCTTCAGGACATTACACATGGCATTTGACACAAGAATGAACATCATGTTGTCAGAGAGTACTTGGTGACAAGCCATAGGAGCTGCAATGGGTACCAGATAGGAGTAACCAAGAACAAATCATTCAAAGCCTTGCTTTCCCTGGGTGAGCCTGCGGCTGGCATGAGCAGGCCCAGTGATCTAAGCCTGCTAGTCCTGCTTGCACGTGGTTTAGGATACGTGCTGCAGACACCCCTAAGCCTCTGTCCACTGTGAAAACACAGGACACCCAAGTTGAAAGGAATCCTGAGTGACACCATGTGGGTGTGCAGTGGTCTGTGACCGGAAGGTTCGCTGGAAGCAATTTGCAAAGGGGTCCTTGGGAAAACCACCTGGATGGTTATTGTAAATGAAAAAAGGAAGAGATGCCACATTTGGGGGAATAAGTTTTAATACTAGGTTTATGGCTGATTACATGTGATAGTCATTATAGCTTATTTACCTCTGAAATTATCTGGACTCTCAAACTCCCCAGAGACCGGGAGGAATCATGGGTTAAATTTTAAAAACAATGTCTGGGAGAAGATGATATGCTTTTCCTTGAGGGGACTAGATGAAGCTTAAAAAAAAAAATCCAGCTCTCTCTAGGAAGGAGCCCTATTTCTTATACTGCCTGTGTCTTTCATAGTGCGACAGAGCTCAGACATTCATCCACAAAGCCTCCCCTCCGTGGCTGTTGTGCCCTTTTTAAAGCGGGGTGTTTTGGAAAGGAGCCAAAGGGCTCAAATCTCAGAGGTTTCCACTTCTTTGGAGCTGAACATGTCATCGGGAGCTGGGACTCTGAGTGAGTTACATGGAACAGCTGCTTGGTACCCATCACCCTTTCCCCAAGGATGACAGCTCTGCAGAGGAGGATGTTGGCAGTAACCCTGGGTGAGCTGGCTGATCTGAGGGCCTAGCCCACTGGCCAGGGATACTTCAGTGAAGGCTCCTGCCAGGAATACAGTACTGTACCAGTTCCCTCTCAAAGCATTTTATCCACAGTAGTCTGAATATGGAGGAACTAGGGCTGGGGCAGGGGGCAACGCCGGTGGAAAAGGAGATCTGAAGGGGAATTCCCTGTGAGGATTAGAATAGCCTCTCCTGTTAGCTGCACACAAGAGGGTTTCTTTTCCAGTGGGAGACACCCAGCAGCCATTGCTTGGTTTAAAAGTAGTCAAAGGAGAGAGGATACTTCAACCATCACTTTCATAAAAGAATGAACAGTCAGACCTCTTAGAACTTTGCACTTGGTCTCAATTCCATCCAACTTGCAGGTCTGGGCACAGTGGAGTCCTGATGTGCTATCCTTATTCAGGCACAGTTGACATTTCTGGGTCCTTGGATTATGTATGAGTTCTGGAAATACTGAGGCCCCTGAATAGGTGACTCTGTGATCTGAGGTTCACTTAACCATTCTGGACCCCTGGAGCCGGCTTCCTCTCCCTCTTCCTGAGGCCTGAGAGTCTCAGCAGAGGGCTCGGTCAGACTTCAGCCAAAGCCGTCATCTTTGCAACTCTCCAGGGAAATGTCTGTGAGGCTGTCTGTGTGAAATCTGGGTGCACAGCCCAGGATCCCTCTGCCTACTTTATTCAAACACAGGAAAGACCTGTTGCTCAGAAGCTTAATCAAGTCCCTGTGATGTGAGTCAACACAACCTTAGGCACAGCATGTTGAGTTTACAGGAAGATGTCAGTTTGGAAACCTCACTCCGTAGCCATTTCGATATGCCTAACACAACAACACCAAAACAATTAAGTATGGAAACTAAGGCAAGGAAGAATATTGGGGGCTAGAGGGTAAAATGGAGAAAATGCAAGTCTCTTCTCGAACGGCGAAAGTCGCTTATACAAAATTTTGCTGAGCTGACTTGGAATTATAGCTTGTAGGAGCTGTTGAAATTTTTGTCTTATTTATTCCCTGCAGTAGACGAAAAATCAATGGCCACTTGGCCACGGAGACATAAGTGAGTTATGCAGGCCACTGACATGGAGGACCAAACCATAACAGCCACATTTGCTGCTGTCAAGCCCTGGGCTTCAGTGGCGCCAGCTGTAATTATGGTTGATCACCTCTAATTCAGAGCTGCCTGCCTTGATAAAGGTGTCACTGAGAGCCACTGTGGCCTCAGCATCAACGAGAGGATGTCATGACTGAGGGCAGCCTGCTAGTGAAAGCTCCTTCAGGCCCCAGCCCTGGGCTCATGGGAGTGTGAGGCAAATCCTAACTATTGTGCTCATCACTGTAGTGATGGGGCCTGGAGTGGAGCTAAATTCCAGAGGATCCAGAGGAACAGGTCTGGACCCTCCACAGCAGATACCCTTAATAAGCTAAGTGAGTTCCCCAAGACTAAAGTTGAAAGTCTACCTCCTCTCTGCTTTGTGGCATGTAAAGAGACATGGCTTTTTGGTGTCATGATAGTGATGGTAGTGGTGGTGGTAGTGGTGTGTGTGTGTGTGTGTGTGTGTGTGTGTGTGTGTGCACATGTGTTTTGAGGTAGGGTGTCTCTGTGTAACCCTAGCTGTTGTGGAACACTCTCTGTAGACTAGGCTGGCATCGAACTCACAGAGTTCCACCTGGCTCTGCCTCCAGAATCCCAGTGATATCCTTGATCCCTCTGGACAAGAGAAATTTTTTTTTTATAACTTACCAGATTCACTGGCCGCACAGTGACAAGGACAGTAGAGTGTAGCCAAAGCTGTGATCGTGTTTGATGGTAAAAGGCAGCCCCAAGACTTTCTTCTGCTTTTGTGGTTTAAAAGAAAAAAAAAATACTAGTGAACTTCCCATTTTTTGAGAAGGCACAAAATTGTGATGGGAAATAGAAAAAAAAAATGGAATAAGAAGGGCAGGCTAGCAGCTGCCTGGAATTAGGACTGGTCTAGGTACCCTGTGTTGGGGATTGAGGTGGGAACAGAAATCAGCAATTGAAAGAGCTTTGTTATCATTTGTGGAGATAACGTTTGATTTCTCCACCACTCCCAGGCTGTTTTCTTCCATCTGTAATTAAGAAAGGGGCACACACACACACACACACACACACACATTGACTGCTCTTCCTGTATACCCTTAAAGATACAGCCCCACCCGAAGGCTCATCCCATCCCTGCAGCAAGGTGACTAATGAGAAACCCTTCTTTTGCCCTGACGGGGCCACATTATTTTCCTATCCTCTCTTTGGCTAGTTCCCTGAGAGTGGAGAGCTAACCTCAGAAGGACAAGGTTGCTCTTGGCTGGAGAGGTCCTTTCTCTTAGCACATTAAAGAGCCACCAGAGCAGCCTGCGGAGGGAGAAATCACTTCAGTTGCACAGTTCTTGATGGACCCAGACACAAGAGTGGGTTTGGACCAGAAGTGGTTTTGCCCTTGCTGACAGGGAAGTCAGATATAAGAATTCTCTGAAGGAAAGGTGGTTGGCATTCTGCAGCAGAAAAAAAGATGCAGCTGCAGGAAAAATGTCCATGGGCAGTGGAAACCCCATCACCTGGTTCCCAGTTGAAACCCTTCTTGTAGTAACTGGAGTTGGCTTTGGGTTCTTGGTCCTTCCAACCTGTTTCCTCTCTGGTGTCTTCTTGTCTTATTATTGTCCTAGCTCCAAACACAGGGCTCTTTCCAAATCTATCTATCTATCTATCTATCTATCTATCTATCTATCTATCTATCTATCTATCTATCTATCATTTATTTATTTCTAGCAGAACAACGCCACCCCTGGTCATAGACCCCCAGGGTCTCACTCCAAGCTCCGATGGCAGCTGTAGGCCATCCCGAGACTGCACTGTTTCCTAGTCTGTTTACTGGTTTCTAAGGGCGATTGCACTGCTAAGGCCCTGAGCCTGGAACTGGGCCTGGGGCTGTTTTGGTTACATTGAAGTTTTTGCTTCAGTTCTGCCAGATTTAAATAGTGACTTCACCAGCGCTGAGCTAAAAAGGAGAAGGGGGAGGAGGGCGAGCCCAGGAGAAAGAGAGTGAGCAGCAGAGCCAGAGGGAGAGAGCCAGAGCAGGGCGCTAAAGAAGGGCCAGCGCATTACATCATCCCTTGGCCTGGAATCAAATGGGAAGGATATGACTCACTCCAGCTAGTTAAGCCTTGGCTCAAATTCTACACACACTCATTCCACAGCTCTCATGTTCTGCACCTCAGGAGGGAATTCAGCCTCAGTGATGTCCATGAGGTTGGTTTGTAATTTTATTTTCTGTTTCTTGATTTTAGGGTTCTTTAGGCCCCTACTTCGGTCTGTTCTGGAGTCTTCCTCCTTCCTCTCCCCTTTCTCGCCTTTCTGCGCCTTTGTTCCCTTCTCCTCCCGTTTCCCCAGCCCCTCCGCTCCTCTTCTTACCTCGAAGAGGCATTTCTTTTCACTTTGATCAGAGTTTTTTTTTTTTTTTCTTTTAATCCTAGCACAGAGACCTGAATGAGTTTAGAAGCCAGGCTAGCAGGGGGAGGGGGAATCAGCCAAGCCAGCCGAAGCTGCAGGAGGAAAAAAAAAAGCCACGAATAAGAGCAAACGGAGAAGGAGCAAACTAGCAAACTCCGGAGAAGTTTCTTTGCTGTGGTGTCGCTCCTAATCGGAGGAGACAGGGAGAGAGTTAAAACGCAGGGACCAATCGCTGGGATGGTGATGTAATGCAAGGACCACAGGGTAGTTAAGTAATGTGAGAGGGGGTCAGTGTTGCAAAGCATTTACCTGCTCTCAAGGGGTTTTCAGTTTATTATCAATTGCAGTGACTTTAACTGGCTTCAGACTGCAGCCTCTAATTATTCACAGACAGCCCTGTTTTATCTTTTATTATTAAAAGTAAAACTATAGTATGGTATTTTAAAAACATGGTATTATTACAGCTGTATATTATTTTCCTCCACCAGAATTCATATTCTCTCTTTCTCTCCCACCCGCCTTCCTTCCACCCGCCAACCCCCTTTAAAACAGTTGTCTTTTCATAAGAGGTCTCAGTGGTGGGGTGAGGGTGGTTGGGAGGGCTTTCTGAGGGTAGCTGGTGAATTGTAAATGATCCGGACACTGTTCTGTGTGGCGCTGAGGAGGGCGAGTTCATGGTTGCGCGGTTTGGCTTACGCACTTACAGGAGATGTTTTAGGAGTAACATCTGAGGATGCTCAAAGGCTGTCTCCCACTGTTATCCCAGCTACGGTTTGCAGCGGGTGTGCTTTTGCTTCAGAATTTTGACTTCAGGGTATTCCACGTTGCACTGGACATGATCCAGTGCTGTCTTGCAGACACTTGTGCTCGTCCGTTAATTTTATATACCTGGAGTCGTGGGAGGGGTGATTTAAAAAATATTCTTGATTGATTTGTTTTAGAAACAAGTTAATGTTTGAATAATGGGTTGGCATTAATACCTGGTGAGGAGAAATGATTCGGCCCCTATTGCTCTCCGGTGAGACAGAGACTTTTGTGTTGAAAATTATCACTATATCTCTGTATCTTACTTGAGTTTACTATTGTATATAGAGTAGAACCCTCCCGAAGGAGAGGGCAAGCCCGGCTCACCCTGTGGGGACTCTTGCCCTTCCCCTGTCTTATTTAACCTGGCAGCTCAATATGACAGAGGCAAGGAACCCATCATTGCGAAGTGTTTGTATATTTTGTGTGAAATTAACCGTGATGTGCTATATGTCTTTCCCCTTCCCTCCTTTCTGGCCAGAGGCAAAAGGGGAGCAGAAACTGGGGGATTGCTTTCTCTAGAAAGGAGTAGGGGTCAGAATCTAAACCCAGATTCGCCTTGTTGGGTGAGGCAAGCCTGCATTTTAAAATGGGAGTGAAGGAGCTAAATGCCTTCTGCACATGTGAAGCCTACCTCTCCCCATCACTGAAGTCCTTCCTCCTCTCAAGGTTTTCCAGCAATAGAGCAGGTGTAAGATATACATATATAAGATAATGTATATATTATGATGTATCCTGAAAGGCAGGCATAGCTGTACAGAGAAAGACACATTTTACACTCAGCTTGCATTAGAGTTTCTGAAGAAATGAATGGGGAAAGGGGAAGAGAGAGAGGCTTGGCTCTTCCTGCTTGGAAAGCTGCTTTATTTTAAGCCTTGCTTTTCGGAATGAAGTTTCCCTGTGTGGCGCTATGTGTAGCGTTCTAGCTCTACCTGTGAAGAGTTTTCTATGTGACATAGTTGATTAGGTTTCTCTGTCAAAAGAGTGGCACAAGAGATGAGGGAGATGTTTCTTGTCCCACAGATGTCCCAAATAGGCCACACACATCCTTCATATACATAAACTGGGGCTATGGTGCCACCGTCGCTTGCACGGGCAAGAATGGTGTTTATAAGAAGCAGATTCTTCCGAAGTCTGCATCTCGGCTGAATGCATGACATCGTTTTTCATACAAGTTCAAGTTCACACAAGTTCAAGAGCTGCTCTGTGTTGGATCCTGTTGTTTGTTTCGGTGCTAAGGATATGTGGGTGTTTGGCTAATGCTTGGTTGGTGTCTGAGCACCGGACTGAGCATCAAGTTTTTAAATGAGATTTGAAGCTAACACATTTAAAGGCTGTGGAAAAGTCCACACTGCATCTACCTGTTGCATAGTTTTCCAAGACAGGATTTCTATTCTCCAGTCAAATTCCAAGTAACAGGCTTTTCACCACACATAGCTCTCATTTTATTTTATTTTATTTTATTTTATTTTATCTTATTTTATTTTTTTGGTACCCAGGCTGACGGTAAGGCATGGGCTGTGAGTTTACAGAGTCAGCATCGATGTGCATTGGAAGCAAGCACAGATGCTCATCTGTGAGGACTTCACCCTGGCTGAAGTTCTTAGGTCTTAGTCATAGTATATCGCTCAATGGGCATCAGGGGTGTGCCTGAAACACAGAAGGCACACTTGAATTTATTTTAAAGAGTGTCAGAGTTCATGTTGACTTAACTGTGGGCTTCTCACCAGTGATCAGAAATGCCCTGTTTGTGACCCACGGAAAACTAGACAAGGGACCTTAACCTGTTGTGCCTTTTGGGATACTAGGTGCCACTTCTGTCACTGTTTGATGGCTGTTTTAGTTTTCTTTGGGGGAGGGCATTGTTTGATCACTATGTCTGTCTTTCTTTCTTTCTTTCTTTCTTTCTTTCTTTCTTTCTTTCTTTCTTAAGTTTGCTTAGATAACTGCTGATTCCCATGAGTTGAAGAATTCATGTGAGAGAGGCCACTGTACCATGGCCTCAATTGTCCCAACAGCAGCATCTTGGGAAATCATGATCTAGAAACCCAGCCAGGGCATGGATCCCAGTATAGTCCAGATCTGCAAGCAGCTCTTCCCAGTCTGGCTTGCTCTGGTCTGCATACATGGTTTTCCATGTAAAACTATAGGATTGGATTTGCTTGTCCAGGCTCAGACGCCAGCCCTGACAAACATCTGCCACCATGGCCATTATGAAGAGTAACTTAGTGAGAGAGTGGTCCCAGGGCAGTGCCTGTCTATGAACACTGTCAGATGGCCATTGAAGGGACACAGATGGCATTGTCCTTCTTTAACCTTCTTTTAGGGCTTCGAACAATGAACCCTCTGGCTTCCAGAGGGGACTGTAGGCCATGTTTTTATACTGGAAGACAAGGTGAAGACAAGGTCCTGGGGACGTCAGAGAAAAGGCACAGAAAAAAGCAACACCAAGTTGATACCTAAGTACTGTTGCTCTCATCTGTGACAAGGAGGAAGGGGATGACATTAGGGGTAGCACATCCTGTGACTGTGGAGTCTCTTGCACAGAGTGTGACCTTTGGGATTCTAAAGGCCTGGGCTTAGATCACTGTCCTACTTCCTGTCTGTGTGACATCAGAAAGCCACTGACCCTCTCTGTGCCATCTGACCTCTCATCTCTGTAAAATGTAGAGAACCAGATCCCCTGTGGACCTGTGAGGAGGGCCCCCAACAGTCAGTGGATTCACAGCAAAATGCCAGTGACTGCAATTTCAGGGGAGACTTCTCCTGAGGGCATCGGTCACTGCTGTGGCTGCTATTCCTGGAATGAATCTTGATCCAGCAGCTCTCTGTCCCTGCAGGCTTCCTTTTGTGACACTTTCCTTCTTTTTATTCCAGTAACCAAGCAGCTGAGCTCAGGGACATCCCCCCAGTTCTCCCTCCTAGGGGCAGTGATGGTTCTTCTCAGTTCATGGTGAAGCTGAGACCACAAACTTACAAAGGTACAAACCCATCATGCAGAGCCAGTGCTGGGCACCAGAAAGAGCAATAAAGACATGACATGGTGAAAAGGAGGCTAGGACTCGACCCATAAGACCTGCTGCCATTTTTCTGGCCTGAGTAGGAGTGAGGCAGAGCCATGAGGTATGGGGAAGGGACTCGGGCCTTCTTACCCACGGAAAACCGTGACTTCGTGAATAAGAAACTGAAGTGAGTTCAGCCATGAGAACTAGACTTGATTCTCAGAGGGACTAAAAGTCCACGTGTGCAATTGCACCAGTGAGTGTTGCACACTTGCGGCTGCCCGAGGCTGCCTGTTATAGCTGCCATTGCAGGCACTACTCAGTGGTGTGCACTGCAAGCTTAGCGTGCATGAGGCACTGGATTTGATCCTCAAAACTGCAATCAATCAATCAATATAAATAGACTTTACATAGAGGTCAGGCCAGGACTTAGAAGCAGAAATTAGTGTTGACAAGGAATCTTGTCGTGTGCTTGGAGGTAACCAGGATGGACAAAACCTGGACCTATTCTTAAAGCTACAGCAGCTGGAGATGAAAGTGGGCATTTTCTTCTGGTCACTCTTTGTTGGGTCTCAGGACCCTAAGAGTCTTCAAAGGGGGCTTGCTTTAGGTTACAGAAAGCTGTCCATTTAGTTCCCTGGCTGGGGAGGCTCAGAGCAGCCACAAGGAGGGTGGAGTCAGGCAGCACTGGAAATCTAAATCCTGGCCCAAATTTCAGTTTGTGATTATTATTTTTAACACACACCATTACTCTGAAGTGTCTGCCATGAGGCCGGTGTTTTTCAGAGGGCTGCGTTTTATGGGCGTTGGTAACATCGGGGGCCGTTGCTTGAATTATACTCTGGAAAACTGAAGTTGACTTGGCTTAGAGTCCACTGCAGAGTACACAGACATAACATACCAGGGCTGTAGGTCTTTTCTTCTGAACCTACACTGGCAGGAGGGTTTATTAGTGATTGATGCAGCAACACAGCACCCAGGAAGAAGTAATCAATAGTCTGCTATCATCCCAGAAAGCAGAATAGTCCTTAGATACTAGCCAAGACCTATCTGGACACTTTGCTTTCTCTCCATGAGATACCTCGAATGCCTTATCACTCTTTGCTTTTCTATCTGAATGCTGAAATCGAACTGAATGTATTTCCCCTACCCCCAAAAGCACAGCTTATAAAAAGTGTCAAGCAGTCTCTTAGTTATGTATTCATAGGAATAGGAAAATGTTCCCAAGAGTCTTTGCTGTGATATCTTGTAGGCTTACATGAGTTACTAAGAGTCTGTGAATCTCTAAAGAATTGAAGTCATATTGGGCTGGACCCGTGGACTGAGATGGCCAGCTGGCCCTTTTGTTGCCAGTGGGGCTTGTGCACCTACTTGCCTGTGCACTGTGCCCTCCCCAGAGCCTGCATCACATCACGGTTAGAGCAGGGGGAGGGAACAAGCTTATTGGCAAAGGTGGGGCTTCGTTTCTCATTAATCTGATCCATGTAATTCTGCCCAGTGAGTGCTGTTAGAGTTGGACAGATCTAGGCTTGAATCTGGCTCTGCCGTTTGCTGGCACTGTAATTTTTGACAATCCACTGATGCTTCGCTAGCTTCAGCGGCTTCACTTTATGATGGATTCTCTGAAATGAGCATAATGCAATTAACATAGAACGTGATTGGTCAGTGTCAAATCATCCAATAAGGAAATCATTTGTCTGTGTTGAAAGTTCAGATATTTTGGGTACGGATAATGTAGAGGTGTGGGAAGATGGCTCAGTGGGTAGAACACATTCCGTGCAAGCGTAAGGACCTGAGCATGAATCCCCAGAAGCCATATAAAGCCAGATACAATGGCACAAGTTCACAGTTCTAGTGCTTCAATGACAAGAGGAGCAGTGGAGACAGAAGGATGTCTGGAAGTTTTAGGGCAGGCAGTGACAACAAAGCGACCTTGTCTCAATAAGATGGAAGATGAGGCCTGACACCAGATACCATCTGACCACCTACTCACATGTAGGTACACACATACGCAAACATGTATCACACACCACCACCACCACCATCACCATCATCATGCAGAGAGAAATCTTGTCATTCAGTGTTCTTTTTCAAGAAGGTAAACTTAGTTACAGTATATAACATGAGCAGATAAGAGGTGACGTGGAAAACCATATCACGAACTGTGGGCTAGGTGATCATTTCTTTATAGATCAGAAGGTGTGGTTTAAGTTTGGACTTTACAGTAGTTTGCTTCAGCTCTAGAAAGAACCAGGGTTTTTTTGGTATCTCCCACCCTTTGTGGTTAGGAAGTAGAAGTCTTTCATATTCTGTTTTCAATATAGCACCAAGTCTTCTGTTGCAGCCCACGTCTGCTTGGCTTTCTTATTTATCATAATGCTTCGGTCAGCTCAACAACGCTTAGTAAGAAAGAGCTGATCCCATTTAATTCCTCTGGAATTAATCATAATAGCAGTAATTAAAACAAACTCATCTAATATGAATGTAGACATAAATTGCTCTCGCCTTATGTTTCCCCTCTCGGGCTGCTCTCACCAGTTCCACCCTCATACGGACTCGTGAAGGCCTTCCTGCACATCGGTGGCTTTTCTGAATCCTGAGTTTGCTCATATAGTGCTACTTTTTTTCCATTTCTTACCTCTGGAAAGGGCAGCTCCAGGGGACAGGTCACAAGCAGCAACATTTGATTTAGATTTTACCCTCACCATCTGGAACCCCTTAGCAATAGAAAAATAATCTTATTATTCTAATGGACTCATAGAAGTCTTTCAGTCCAACCAGCCCACTTCACAGAATTGGAAACTGAGAGCTCTCCAGATTGTGAAGAGATGGAGTGGAGAGATGGCTCAGCAGTTAGTTAAGGGCTCTTACTCCTCTTCCAGAGGACCAGAGTTCTCATCCCAGCACCCAAGTTGAGAGGCTCACATTACTATGTTAACTAATGCTGGGATCTGACACTCTCTTCTGAACCTTAAGAAAACCTGCACACACTTGGTAGACACACACATACACATGAGTAAAAATGATGAATAAAAATAAGTAAATCTTTTTTTTTTCAAATTTGAAGAGAGTGGTCTGAGGTCATAAAGTGATCTCTTAGCAGAGCTGGGATAGGGATCTAGGGCAGAAAGGCAGGCACACACTCCTGTCCCACCGAGCTGTCTGCCTTGCTGTTCTCTCTTTGCTGATGCGTCTCGGTCCTTTTCATGCCTTCTTGGCTTTCGAGGATGGAGGGGTCGGGGAGAAACATGTGCAGGGTCTTAGTAAGCTGTGCTTCTAGAAGCTGAGTCCCATTCAGGTGCCCAAGCTATCAAGGACCCCCATAACCCAAATGTGGAAAGAGCCAGGGAGGTGGACAAAATAACTTGCTTATTTTGCCCTTAACCATAAGGTCTGTGGGGTCTAGTTAGTGTATGGAGCATGGTGTCCTTCAGTCCAGAAGTCCCAGGCCGTACATAAGATTCAATAAGCTGACAGACTTCCACTGGCCTCCGCTCCTGCCTCCCACTGTGTGAGCCTGACCCCCATGGAGCAGATGTCCAGTGAGTTCAGAGCTGGAAGCTTCCACAGCACTACCACCCACCCACCTGCAGGATATGACCTCGGACCTGCCAGTCACACTGCTTCCTCCCTCTGCCTCACCATGGAGGGAAGAGCTTAGACCACAATCCCCAAACAAACCAACTTTGCACTGCAATCCCATAGAGACTCCTGCGCTTCGTGACCGCGCAGAGCACGTCACTCCATTAACAATTCTGAAAAGACAAACAGTAACAGCCACAGAAGCAGACCAGAAGGTAATTCTCAGTTGTTTTAATGACTGCCCATCCTTTACATAGAGACGGCTTTGAATTTGTTAGGTTCAGGGTACGCTGGCTGTCTGCAATGTCTGACAGTGCCTTTGTCATGATGCTTTATGGTAAGATGTGGCACAGCCAGCTAATCCGATTCACCTTCCCATAGCCATAACCCAGCAGCCTAGGATTCCACTTCCCAAGAATCCCCATGGCTCCTCTGTGTGAGATGACCTCAGAAGGGTGTTTCTTACTAATTAATGACGGTTAAGGACTTGGAATATACACACGGCAAGACACGCTTGCTTGTGTTTGTAAATCCTAATCAGACTATTTTTTTTTCCTTAACTAGCAGTGTCCAACCCATTTATATTTGGGAGCCTATTTCTCCCAAACTCTAGGTGAAGCCTCCTATGGTAGGTATACTAGACCAGTGTACCACAGGATCGTCCTCTCATGTTTAAGAAATTGTGAGGCCATCTGTTAGTGCTATTGGTAGAACTATCACCGAGAAAAGAGTGGTTAAGTGGTTTTGAACCCTTTTTAAAAAACACTGTGTGTGTGTGTGTGTGTGTGTGTGTGTGTGTTGGTGCACAAGTATACAGTTGGCATTCTGTCCCAGTGGCTATTATAGCCCCATGGCTCCAGCCTGAAAACATTTGGGGAAAATTAGTATGTACTGAACATGTACAGACATTTTCTTCTTGCCACTGTTCCCTAAACAATGCAGCACCATGACTATTCACACAGCATTTAGACCAATTTAGGCAGCATGAGTCAACTAGAGACGATTTAAAGCAAACAGGGCACATGTGAGTGGTTATATGTAACTACCACAGTGTTTCATTAAGGGGCTTGAGCAACTGTGCATTTTGATGTCCCCTGAGACCAATTCTGTGACTGCAGCAATAAGATGACTGTGTTCACACATACAAATGTGCAATCATGCATGAATACATATGTCATGCATACATATATACATGCATACATACATACATACATACATACATACGTATGTACATATGCTCTGCCTGCTCTTTATGAAATAGAACTTCTGACTGGACATAAAGTTTCATGGGTATCTACTTCTATCTCCAAAGGCTGGCACCAGTTTGCACTAGCTTTATCAGCTTCTCACTATTTGCTCACTGTGGCATTACACTCAGGCTTTGAAAAGCACTGAGGCGGTAGAACTATCACTGGTGATGCTTAGTGAGAGTCAGGAGTCCTAGACTGAATCCCTCCCTGTGCCCCAGTGCCTGGATCTGTAGCCTCAAACAAAATGATGGTGTTTATCTTCAAACTAAGTGTGTTACCAGTCTAGCCTGACAAACAGCGCACCATTTGGTCCACAGGCCTCGCAGCTGACCCTACTACTACCACTCAGTTCCTTAGAATACCACCCAGACAAACAATGCCTGACCAGAACTTCTGTTCAGTCCTTCCTGGTTCTGCCATTTGGCGATTGGTTTACTTCCCCAGTAAGGCTTTCATGGAACAAGATGTAGCGGGCCTGATTTCCACTGATTCGGAGGTGGGAATCCCAATTGCCCCAAATATCCCTAGAATACAAAAGGATCTTGCCACTGAACTATGCTTTAGCGTCAAGCTTTGTTCTTAACTTGTGGATGAGCCTGCTCAGGGAAGGACTAGTCTGAGTGGCCTTCCTAGATGGTGGAGCAGGCAGGCATGTGGGACTTACTCGTGTCATTGTGTCAGCTAGTTTCTCGCCTCTAAATTCAGTGTTGATCCTGAGTACCACCCAAGTCATTTGGCTTACACCTGGGATAATACCATCTTCTGGTTCTCAGAAAGAAAGGCCTTTCAGTTCAGACTTGAGAGAGAGAGAGAGAGAGAGAGAGAGAGAGAGAGCCACAAGACTCCCTGCACATCAAATAGCTCTTACAAAGCACCATTTTGGTGAGTTAAGTGTAAATGAATTAGAAACATACGGATTAAATTCCCCTTGAAAGACACATGGGTTTAAAAATTAAGGGGGAAAGCGCTTGGCAAGATGGACTTCAGGACTGTGCCAAACCTCAAAATGTTTGAAAAAAAAAAAAAAGATGGTTTCAGACATTTTTACTGAATGCAAAATGCCATGGCATTGCCTCCTCCTCAGACAAGGCAGTGAATCTTTTAACAACAATTATATGATAAGAAAAAGGCGCGTGAGGGATCTCGGTTTACTGACTTCTCCTTAATTGTCTAACCTCTGGAAAAGGAGGCAGTCGTAGGTTTAAGAGAACTGTCTGATTGACAAACTACAATTTTAAGGCTGGCAATTACTAGAAAATAACCCTCAAACTTAAGAATACCTGCTGCCCCACGTCAATCACGGTTCTTTCCAAGTGGGATAATAAAATCTAGGGAGCTATAGAATTGAGTAGACTTTCTTCACTGGTGCCCGGAGCCACCCACGCACGGTGGGTCTTTCTTCGTTGGTTCCCGGAGCCACGCACGGTGGGTCTGGTTGCACGTCCCGGAGTCACGCACGGTGGGTCTGGTTGCACGTCTGGCATGATGATGCCAGCTCCTCAGAGGAAGGAAGGGAAATTGTATGAAAGAAGACTGAAAAGAAAACCCCACTGGCTTACAACGGCAGCTGCCGCACAGGATGCCGTGTGTTCTGGAGTCGGAGATGGTGTGGGATGCCATCGGCAGGTTGCCGGGAAGAGGCTTGAGTTCTGTTTAGCTTCTCTATTGAATAAGCCATATCGTAACTTCTCCACACGTCAAAATCCTTCCTGGCATGTGGAGACTCGGGAGCAACGTATTAAGGATCAATTATCTCACGACTGTTGTGCATGGCTGTATTAAGTCGCCTCCAATTATTTTTTACTGGCTATTCCTGACAAAAGCAGGCTGACACTTTTACTGCCTCATTTTTTTTTCATATGCAAAGATACAGGAGTGGGTGTACAGAGAGCCAACTGAGTAAGCAGAGCAGTTGGGTGACAAGGGCTGGGCCATTTGCTCTGTGAAGCCATCTTGTTTCACGTTCGCGTGTGAGCCAGGATGATCAAGGTTTGCTTGCCTGCTTCCTTCCTTCCTTTTTTTTTTTCTTTCATTCCTTTCCTTTGAAAGAGTGTATTCAGTGACTGCCAATATCGGCTTAGAAACCCCAGGACAACAGTGAGTTTTATCGAAAATTTTCAGGCCTACGCGGACCCCCCTCCCCCACCCACTAAGAGTATTTATGTTTTTTTTACTTTATTCCGAAAGCCATGAGAAAACTAGTGTTTTGTCAAGAGAATCTCACGTAGCACTTCGCACTTCCCTTCAGGGACCAAAATTAATGTGCCGCAGAAGTCCCTTGCATGGGGATAACGTCACAGAAAACTGCTTCCAGGGTTCCCAGAGAAAATCTTACCCAACACTGACTGTTAAAGCCTGCTTCCTGTGTACCTTTTACCTATCTACATGTTTTGAGCTCAAAATAAAAAATAGTCGAGGACTAAAAATACTGGAGGGAAAAAAAGTATATACCAGTTTTCTGTCTTGGAAAAGGTTTCCGATTCAGCAGACAGCAGGGCTGGATCCTGGCTCAGTTTTACCCTTCCATAAGCAGCTCTATATAGAAGGATGGGGTGGAGGGCACTTCTGACTCTGGCAGCTTCCAGTCTCCCGTCCAAGGGTTCCTTCCCTCTCACTCCTCATATCTGCACCGACCCCCACCCCCCAGACCCCCACCCCCGACCCCGTCTCATGCCCTGACTGGTTCATTCAAAAGCAGGGACTCAGCTACCTCTGAAAAACTGCAAAACGAGTTGAAAAAAAAAATTCTAAATGCACATTGTTCCCAATTGTGCAACCTGGGGTGGGGGGGCATCCACCTGAGTCTAACTGGTGCATGCTGGTTAGATGGTTTGTATTCGCAGGTAGGGGTGTTGTCATCCAAAGAGAATGTTTTCTTCCTGCATTAAGCTATGGGTGGTGGTGGAAGTTATTTTAAATCGCCTGGATCTTCACCAACAACCCACCTACTGTAACAACCCACCTAGCATGGACAGTTAACTAAGCCAACCCCCAACCCCTACACATATATCTGTGTTTGCACACAGCCCCCACATGTGCCTGCGGTGTGAGATTAATCTTTCTTCCCTGGAGCATTTCCTGTGTCTGCTCTTCTGGGCCCTGGAATCCCCCAGGGTGTTGGGTAACACTCTGGGGGTGGGGGTGGGGGGGCCGATATCTCCCATTACAGACTAGCTTCCATGCTTCTTCTCTTTCCCTTAATACATGGTGAATTTCTTTAGGGTAGAATAATCTTTTATTCATGTTAGACTGGGCATCGTTCTTAAAACACAGCTGAAGCTAAATGAATGTTTGAGCCACAGTTATAAAATATTGTGTTTTGTATCCGTTGGAACGACCACCAAACGATGTGTGGGATGTTGCAGACAGCCTGTGTGCTTAGTTTTTGTAGAAAATGTGAGAAAGAAGTGTGGTACAGGAGAGCTGGTGCTCAGGAGTTAGTTCCCAGTGGGTCTTAGCTTACTTCTCTAACCTGTGTTTATCCAAATGGTCTTATTTATATCTATTTCCTTTTGATAAAAATAGCTCTAAAAAGCAAAATTTACCACACAGAGAGAGATAGATGGTACATTTGACTCTCCGAGGCCCGATGTGTGGGGATTCAGTTAAATGTTCATTTTCTGACTCATCTGACTTCTGAGCTTTCACTTTTTAAAAAGAGTGCAATTAAGATAGGTTCCCAGGGAATTTAAAAAGAAAAAAAAAAAGTCCAAGAGTAAAGCAGACACACTAAAGGTTGAGGCCCATATAAGGAGTGTGTGGGCCCCTGCCCAAAGGGAAAGTGCGTTAAGAGTTACTCTAAGCCTACAGGGATGTCAACACGCCTTTGAGAAGGGTGCATTAGGGATGCAAATTCTTAGTTCCTTGATGATGATAAGCACGGGAAAGAAAACAGTGAAACTCATTAGAAGGTTTTGGGAACAAGGGAAGCAGAGTCTAGTTTCTGCTATGGCCCAGCACCTATTCCAGGCCCTTCTCTGCCTCTGACCCAACAATTCTAGTGATTTAAATGGCCGGGCGCCCCCCCCCCGCAGAATTCTGCCCAGTTTGGATCAAGCCAATTAGCTCATCTGTCAAAGGGCCAACTTTGAAGTTTCATCTATGTCAAATATGACTCAGTTCAGTGAGATCCATTCTCTGGATTACAAACCAGCTACAAACAGGCATTCCAAGCAGAGTGCATTTTGGGCTGTGCAGGTACTCATTTTTGTTATGAAAGTTTAATTTTGGTATGAAATCTGTCATTCTTACTGCACGGTCTCTTACACACGGACACACAGGAGAGGTCTATTTGCATAAACGTGTTAGGATTTCCTGTGGAAAGGTATCGATCAGAAGGACACCTTTAATTGTGACCACCTGAGTTATTCAAGATGCTGTCAAGTGATATTTATGATAATAAATTGGAGTGTCATTCTTCTTATAATCACTCTAAATTTGAAAAAAATGTATATAATTGATTTTTTCCATCTTCCTTGATCTTCAGGGAATTGTATTAGAACATCATGAAACAAAATATGTAAAGTATGTTTCAAATACTGAACAAAAATTACTTCACTTAATAAAGATGTGGAATTCGTTTATGAAGACAAGCACTGGCTGTGGACCAATGAAACAAAGGAGGTTGCCAGAAGTTTGCACTAGGCAGCCATTCTCCAGTGTCAACGGCTCTCTGTCACTCCTAAGCTGGCTCCATGTTAGGAAAACAAATTCTCTCATCCATACTGGACTTTAAGATAATTGCTTTGATTTATTTTATTTTACACCCACCACCACCACCACCACTACCACCACCACACATGGCAGAAGTTATGTTATCTTCCGTATGAAGCAGGCAGTGGCTCTGAGAACCAGTTAAGAGCTATGAATGCCTTATTTATAAAAAGATTACTCCTCTTATGGGTTTGATGGTTGAGAACTGGAAATAAAAGTTAAATTTTTTGACCTTTCTGGAGAGTTTCAGCAACTGAAACCACTGGCAAAAAAAAAAAAAAAGAAAAAAAAGTGGAAAGCACTTAATTCTCATAAGAACAGTTGAGTGGTTTGGCATTAACCTAAAGGGAAAATCAGAAGTCCTGGAACAAACCATTTGGTATTTTCCCTTTTGTGCTCTAGGAGAAAGAGTCCCAGACTTCAGTGAGTTCTGTTACCAACAGCAGACGAGCATCCCCGTGTTGCTCTGGTAGAGCCCCTACAGGCCCGTAAGTCTTGTGGCTCTGTAGGCATTCTCTTGTCTCCTTCTTCTACGTGAAGCAGTATGAACTGAAAGCAAGCGTGAACTTTCCCAATGGTCACATCAATCAGAATAATTATCTCTGACCTATACATCCCCAGCTATCATGGGACATTAGTAGAAGGTATGAGGCCGTCGTTGAACAATTACACATGTCTACAAGGACATCATGATATCACTCCACAGACTAGATATGCCTCTAATTTAGGACTCAGGGAAAGTTTTAAGAAAGTGATATTTGAGCAAAGATATAAGGGATGGATAGCAAAATAATAAAAGTACAGGTGGACAGGCGTTCAAGGAATAGGCCACTGGATGAGTCAAGGCCCTGGAATGGGAAAAAACTTGGAATATTCATGGAAATTAATGGAAGGGCTAGACATATCAAACCAGGTAAAAAGTAGTACCGCCTCCAAATATGTAGCATTATAGCACTTAAAGGATGCTGCTTCTTAAGGAAAAAAAAAAAGTCCTAAATGCAAAGGAAAGCCACAGAAGAGTGTTAAAGCACTGGGAAATGTCATGACTAACCTTTAGTTCACGACGATCATCTGGAAACAATGCAGTTAGACTACAGAGGGACATGAGAGGCAGAAACTGTCTCAGAAGACCAAGTAAGAGAAGATAGTGTTTGGATCTTGGCAGTGAGGATGGAGCCAAAATGGATGGAGTCCAGGTCAACTTTAGAAGTGGAGGTGAAGGAACTTGGTGAATGATAGGAAACACATTGTTATTTGTATCTATGTTATTATATCTATGCTAAAATATCCTGTTACTATCTAGAAGCTGTTAGTTCACATAATGAATATGTGTAAAATAATATGGGATACTCTCTCTGGAACAGAATCTAACCCTGGAGCACTATATAAGTCAAGGTTTATCTGAGAAACACACTAATAAGAAAGAGATGGATGGATGGATGGATGGACGGATGGATGGATGGATGGATGGATGAGTGGGTAGATGGATGGGTAGATGGGTGGATGGGTGGATGGATGGGTAGATGGCTGGATGGGTGGGTGGGTGGGTAGGTGGATAGATGGATGGGTGGATGGATGAGTGGGTAGATGAATGGATAGATGGATGGATGGATGGATGGATGGATGGATGGATGGATGGATGGATAG
>NW_021621002.1:3638538-3761148 GCF_004785775.1 Grammomys surdaster | reverse complement strand
TGGATGGATGGATGGATGGATAGGTAGATGGATGGATGGATGGATGGATGAGTGGGTGGATGGATGGATGGATGGGTGGATGGATAGATGACTGTATGTATGTGTGTATGGATGGATGGATGGATGGATGGATGGATGGATGGATGGATGCAGATGATTTCTGACTTACAGTGGTTTGAGGTGCAGGGAATGTATATCCTCTCAGCCTTCTGCTTCACTTTCAGCTCAGGACCCAGTAAATCAAATGAGATACTTTACTATAACATAACTGTTGGAATAAATAGTTTTGTTCAAATATAGGCTAATTTCAAATATAGGCTAATATAAGTGTTTTAATAATTGTTAATGTAAACTCAACTAAGGTATGACTTCCAATGCTATATGATATATAGCTATGATTTACAAAGTATACTCGCAAACTTACCATGAATCTATCCAGATAGAACCCCAGCATGAGTAGAGGACTGTCCAACTATCTATCCACCTCCTGTCTACCTACCCAACTTAAGGAATTAGCTAGTGTCTTAGATTATGAAAGTCAAGAGGTTCCACAATCTGCTGTCCATCAGCTAGGGATCCAGAAGAGCAGGCTGTGTAAATTCTGGTAGAAATCTGAAGGCTTAAGAGTGAGAAGCATCCATGGAATGTGTCCTTTACCAAGATTAAGAGAAGACAAGCAATCATACAGAGACAGCACCTCCTTCCTTTGCTTGAGAACTTCGGTTCCCTTCAGACCCTCAGTTTGTTGCTTGAGGAATACTCAGATGGAGAGGGCACATTGCTTTATTCAGATGAGACTCATCCAGCTGCACCCTCACAGACACACCCAGGACAATGTTTACTTTCTCGGGTTTGAAGGATCTTTATTGGTCTCAAAATGCCAGGTTTCTAGCCAGTCCCAATGGACATTGTATTGAAAAGTTAGAACTATCCATCTGGGAGCCTGTCTTCCAAGATTCCTCAAAATGTCATTCTGCTTAATAATAAATGGCAGATACAAATAAGTAACAGAAGTTGAACCTTTATTTTACACTTGTTACTGTTTGTTCATGAGAAGACGTTTTCCCCTCTCCTGCTCTTCAGAACTTTGTTTTCCTTCCCTTGGTAGGCTTAATGGTAGGGATAGTCAGGAACAAGGGAGCCGTCTTGTTACTATTCAAGGAAGATGATGTTCTAGTGTGTCCAGTGAGAAATTATTCACCTGTTTCCCTTGACTTTTAGACAGATATATTCTTAACTGATAGATTGTTTTTTTGAAACACACACTTGTAGGTCTATCTCTTCCTACCTAACCTTACCCAACTATGGGAACCAAATTAATTGATATAAGTTTACTGTTATAAAGGTCTTTGAGATTACTGGTCAGCTGTTTTTATTTTATACAGAGAGTAATGGAAGTTCAGAGGCATTTAGGACTTACCCAAGGCCCCCTGGTAAATGAATGGCTGGCTGGGGCAATAGTGGCCCTTGGGTTGTTCATACTCAAAGCTACACCACCAACAACTTAGTTCATTTTACTGTTTTACTTCAGATTGACACATCTAGAGAAGGCAGCACTGAGCCTTTCTGTTCTGGGTCACAGCTTAGGGTTCTGAGGAGAGGCTTATCTCTCATCACAGGCCAGTGTAGGGGCTTCTTAGGGAGCCGTTGCTTCCTGTGGGCAAGCATCATGTGGCATGTGCTCACGTGTACTGCCAGTCACTTTCAGTTTCTATTTCTAGCACAGATTTACTCTCTGTAGCTGAAACTGACATTTATGCTGCCTGTAACCCTACCACAAATTAAAATCAGACCCTGAGTCTGTCTGGGGAAGATGTTTATTAAGCTGTAGGAAGACATCTAAAATGAGTCCAAATTACATTTTAAACGTGAAACCCCAAATGCCACATTCATTTAAGGGCAGGAATAAGACTGTCTGGAGAGTAATTTGGGTACAGAACAAGTCACCCCTCTTTAGTACAATGCAAGGCCACCAGGGGAGAGAAAGGTGCCTCTACATGACATTTTCCAAAGCATTTCAACCTAAAAGATTTTTTATTTGTTTGTTTGTTTTTCTGAATGAACCTAAAAGAAAAACAAGCTTTTTAAAGGCTTGATGTCTTTTACAGATGTCTAGACATTTAAATATTTAAATTTTATTTATCTATATCTATTCTGTAGTTTGCTTGCTTTACTGTTTCTTGAGGTGGAATTTCACTGTGGAACACAGGCTGACCTCAGCTGTGACACTCTTGTCTTGGCCTCCCAGGTGTTGGGATGACAGGTGTGTACCACTGTGGAGCTCCCCTTCAAATGTATTCAAAAATGCGTTGAGAAGAGGCTTGGAAGAAACAGCAAAGAAAAACAGATCTAAATATATTCAATCCTGGGGCTGATAAGATTGCTCAGTTGGTAAACAAAATGGCCACACAAGGCCTATAACCTATGTTTGCTCTCCAGACCCCGTAGTGGAAGGAAAGACTGATTCGAACAATCACAGTAATCCACACATGTTCACACATACAAGCGTGCTAATGATAAAAGTGAAGCCTAGCTTCCAATATTTAACCCAGCTAATACAGCTCAATTTATCCAAAATATAAGTCTTTGTAGGTTTCTTTGTTGTTGTTTTGGAGGTTCTTTGGTTTTGTTTGTTTTTTTTTTGCCTTTTAGTATGTATCTGCCTGCTGTGTTTATATGTGGTGTCTTCATGCACAAAAGATGGTCACTGTCTTCATCTTGCTTCTTAATATCAAAAGCAGCCTTGTCCCAAGGGAAGCAGCAGCCATGACCAGTTGCTTATGTGTCCAGTCCATCCAGGATGAGAAGGCCTCTGAGCTCCTTTCATATGAAGTGCAAAGTAAATACCAAGTATCATAATTACTAACTTTATTGCTGCGATTTGACTGAGTGTTTCAGATTAGTATCAGTCAGCTTTACAAGTGCTCTTGCAAAGCCAGTGGACGTGAAAGGTAGCTCTGGGAGGTTATACAAAAGAATGGCCATGACTTCCTAGAACCTCCGCCCTGCTCCAATGGCCCTTGCTTAAGACGAAGGCTAATCTGACCTGACCACACCTTCCCTAGAAATCAGAATGTTACTGCACGTAACTATGGTCTTTAAAAAAAAAATGACAAGGAAAATCAAAAGCCGAAGCCTGACTGGGAGTTGGAGGTGTGACTCAGGGTAGAACAACGCCTACCATGTGTGAAGACCTGGAGAAAGAATTTTAAAATAAACATTACCCTTGTCACATATAAGTCATAGGGGTGCAGCTGTGAGGAATTGAGAAACAGCATAGAATCTGGTAATCTCTTTTAAGTCGTTCAACAATGATAGCTCCTACTGAACGCCAAACTCAGTCTAAATGACTGACACACTGTAAGAGCCAAAGCAGGGCAATCTGTCCTGGCAAGTTCTCCCAGGAAAAGATGGCAGGTATTCCAGGCATCACAATAATACACATAACACATATCCCTTGGTTTGTTTCTGGATCTTTCTCCTATATCTTTTACCTCCAATCTTATAAAAGTATATTAACTTGTTTTATGAAATGATACTACTAATGGTCTTATTTTCCAAATCAGACATATCATCTTAGGCAGACAATATATAGGTTTGCATCCTCCAAGGACCAAAGATATTCAGAACACTCAAATGTCCCTCTGGCCATTCCTGGGACACTGATGTCACAACTGCTTGGTCCTGTTGAAGGAAAAGCAGCAAGATTAAGTGGATTGTAGGATGCCCATGTTCTTAGTCTGTTGCAGAACCAGGAGGCAGCTGGGCCTGTCAGCTAATCCAGGCACTGCACTCGTGTTAGAGATCAGATATGGCAGACAGCAAAGTTCTGCATCTGCTGCGTTGCTCCCTGGCTAAAATAACTGTAAACCTCATTTAGGATCAAGAGGTCTGCCATCTCTCCTGATCCTCATGTCTCTCGAGCTCAGGAAAGAGAAGAACACAGCTATGATTTTAAGAGCCTGACAAGAGTCAAAGCTCACACTTCAGTTAGCCATTTGGCTGTCTTTCTCTATGTGCTCTTGGGACATCCGCTTTTCTAACTTCCTGTGACATTCCTCTCTGGTTCAGCTGTTGCTGTTCTGCTTTGAATGTCCTTGAGAGTCACTCTGACCACGGAGTCATATGGAAATTGAAGACTGTTCTGTCTCGTCACACACTTCCCTAATGTGTCTTCTGTAGAGTGAAAGAGTTGTAATCCTGTGCTTCCCCCTTTAGGTCATGTGCATTTTCCTATATATTGCTGGAGCCTTCTCTGAGTTCTCCATTTCTTCTCCCTACCCCTCCACATCCCTGCACTGTGTTCAGCCTTGATCTAGCCAGGGTTTCTTCAGCACCTAGGCTCATCCTATGGGACAGGGGAACCTGTACCCTTTTTGTACCCTCTGTCAGGGCATAAACTCACAGAGTGTTTGCTAAGCTGGGGCTGGGTAGAACAAGGGCTCCTCCTAGAGTTACTACTTCATTAAGAATAGAAGTTGGACTGGGTGTGGTGGCACACTAGTTCCAACGCTCACACGAAAGGCAGAGGCAGGAGGATCTCCTTGAATTTCTAGGTCAGCCTGGTTTACATAGATTTCCAGAATAGCAAGAGCTACAATATGAGACCTTATCTTAAAAAAAAAAAAAAAAAGGAGGTAGGTAGACTGGGGGCTCCAGTGCTCGATCGATCGTTTGGTTGTTGTTTCTAAAATCATAGGTCCCCTCCTCAGTAACACCAAATAGAATGGAATAAAATAAAATACAAGGAATGGAATGGAATGGAATGGAATGGAATGGAATGGAATGGAATGGGATGCTTGCTCTTGGGAGAAGCAAGCTTTCAGCAGCTGGTTGCCTAGCCATGTATGGTGTTCCAGATGTCAAAGCTACTCCCTCTAGGGCAGGAATGTCTGCCTCTCCTGCAGGTGTACTTACAGAACAATGATTTCCAACAGCAGCTCCTAATGGGTAGGGATGGAGAGTGTCTCAGATTTGACCTCCCTGGAGATGTGCCTCTTCCTCAAGATTGCAGAAGAGATTAGGTGGCGTTAGAGAGAGCCTCACAGAAAGTGACCCCATGAGATCCACAGGCCCAGGAAGACCAGCCAGAGACTCTTAGGCCTTTTCTGGCCTCTTCTTCCACTGGAGCTTCCTGGGGCTGATGCCAGTCAGGGGCAAACTTCTCTTGTAAATTTGGAACCTAGGTGTAGGGGCTTGTGCCAACTGCAGATTCCACCAGAAATGACTCAATTAAAAGATAACTGACTGAGAAGCTGCAAAGCCAGGAGAAACCTAAGCAGAACTGCTGGCAGGCAGAGTGCTTGGGTGGGGGTGGGGCGCTGCCTGCTGTCTAGGAACCCAGGGAGCTCTGGCCCTCCACGGAATCTGCAGGCAAGAGTGGTGGTGAGTGTTGCCATGAATTATTCATTTCTGGAGGATGAGAAAAGCAGCAATCTCATGTCAATGGGAAGGCTCATAATCACAGGCCTGCTTATTCGTCTGCCCTTAGGAAGTCAGGAGGCTTATTAACAGGAAGAAGTTGTGCTTAGAGACAGGCCTCTAGAAAGAGAGGTTTTCTCCCTACCAGTGAGGAGCCCACCCTTCTTTGAGCCACGTTCCTTGTGTCTGTTGTTCTGCACTTGCTAGCGTTTTCTAAGTGTGACTTTATGAATGATCAATGCGATGTGAGGCTATTGGCTGGTTGAGGAGAGCCGTTGTCTCCCTGTTTGCTCACACAGGCTGCCCTATGGATAAAGCTAAAGTGCTTAGGAATTTAGGATCTTTTATTAAAAAGATCTTTACAAAGAACTGTTAGCTCTTTACAAGGGGAAAAAAAATCACATTTGGAAATGGATTCCTCCCCCCTCTCCCCCCCCCCCTCAGAATAGTACATCAGAAACAAATCCAGCCGTGTTTGGGGTTAACTCAAATGAATCTGCCTGACGGCAGAACTGATTCAGATTAATGGTGCAGAAATCAGTCATTAAAGAAGCCAGGAGGGAAAAAATGATTTAATAGTCTTAACAGAATGGCCATAAACTTGGGTTTCTCCTCCTATTACTCCTCCTTCTGCTTAAAGTGCATGAAAGCTATAGTAAACCCTCCTCTGCAGTGAATGCAGGGCATCTGCTATAAAACCCTCCAAGGCCCCAGCAGGATGCAGATTGCTGGTTGTATTTTTTTTTCTTTTTTTAACTACCATTGGCTTCTCACAGCCAGGCCTTCACTTAAAGAGAAAGAAGTTATAGTTTCCAAGACATCAGATACTATGTCTGTAAAATAAAGCACCTGATCTCAGCAGCAGCATCTGATTGATAAATACAAAGACCCCGATTGAGCCTGTGTGGTGAACTGAGTTTCAGACACTCCTGGCAGTGAAGAGGCATGTTGGTCACAGTGTGGAGTAACTGGTGCCCCAGAGAACAGAGCTTGGAGCACTATGTTGAATAACCCTAAGGCTAGTCATACATCCAACTAGGGAATATTATATAAATTGGAGACATGAAGGTGGAACCATTCTTGGCCTTCCATTGGTTTTTGTTGTTGTTGTTTTTGTTTGTTTGTTTTGTTGGTTTGTTTGTTTGTTTTGGTTTTGTTTGTTTGTTTGTTTGGTGGGTTGGTTTTTTCGAGACAGGGTTTCTCTGTGTAGCCCTGGCTGTCCTGGAACTCACTCTATAGACCAGGCTGGCCTTGAACTCGGAAATCCACCTGCCTCAGCCTCCCAAGTACTGGGATTAAAGGCGTGCGCCACCACCGCCCGGCCTCGCCTTTCATTGTTTCATTGAAACAGCACTTGAAATGGGCATTGACTTAGTTGATGCAAAACCAAACGGATCTAGTACTCATCTGACAGCTTGAGTTTGACTTAAGGGGCGTGAGTAAACGGAACATACAACTTCAGGGTTTTCAAGACCAAAACTGGCCCAGCCTGCACAAGATTCTGTGCTCAATCTCCAGTACAAAAACAAAGGAGCAGAGATGGATGGTGGGAGTCTGTTGGTGAAAGCTGGAGTGTTGCTTAGGACTTATAGATTCAGTCATAGTCTTTGCGAAAATTAGCAAAGGTAATTGAATACTGTGCTGCAGTACCGAATGCCAGCAGATAAGATCCTGTGTCTCTATGCTTTCATTGATTCCAGAAGTATTTGTGAAAGACCTACTGTGTCCTGCACCACCTAAAAGGTCAGAAGCACCTGCCATGATAGACAAGAGAAACAAAACCTCTGACTGAAGAGGCTTATTGTTATTCATATTTATGTATAATGGCAAGGAAAGATTCTTCTTGTCTCTACCCCTACTTCAGGAGAACCCAGTGAGGGCCTCACCTTGTTAGGAAAACATGGACCTGAGCAACAGACTGAGCTTTGCTTTTTAAGAATCACCTTTTCAAAACTTGCTCAATCATTGAATTGTGATGGGAAAACTAAATTGACTCTAAGAGACAGCAGAACATGCACTGTATGTTTCCCCAAGGGAAACCAGTAAAAGATGTTTTATATCAATGACCTAAGAAGCCAGATCATTTTCCCCACTGAATGAGACTATAGAGTATCTTGAAATAACATTCATTTCTTGATTCGTCATTGACGTTTGGATTGATGGATTGATTATCAGTGATTAAGTATCAATAAATGCTATCATGAAAAATACAAGGTGTGTTGAGAGCATTATTAAAGAGCCCCGACCTGATAATATTGTCCAGGAAAGGCAATGAGAATGGCTCAGGTTTGAAGTCTGTGGTTACAAGGACTATGTAGATACGTTACCTGCAATAGGACAGAGACTCAGGACGACAGGTAACAGAGAGTAAAGTCATGGTGGCAGGGGTGGTGGTGGTGGTGGGGGACTGGAGCACAGGCAGAAGCCTTAGAGGGTTGTGCTGTTACAGGAAGATGGACTCACAGGAACCCTTGGCAAGCTACAAGGCAGTGCTGTTGACATTGCTATTTGACTTTTTTTTTTTTTTTAATGAAAGATGGAGGTTTTGGATGAGGTAGAAAACAGGATATATATCCAAATGCAGAATTCTCTGGTTAAACACCTGAAAGTCACCGGCAGGGCCAGCTCTTTATCAGCAGAGGCTCTTGCTTGAAACTAAGCCACCTGGGTAAAGGAGGCTGCATGCTTTTCTCGAAGTTGCCTTTCCTAGGGCTAACTATGAACATCTTTGTCCGATTTTTTAAAAGAGGGGAAATACTGTCTTTCGAATCTTAGTGGTGAGTTCACTCAAAAAAGTTACAGGCAACAAGATAATTCATTCTCTCTCATACTTTTTAATTGGAACACTAATTATATAATTTTTTTTTTTTAAATACGGGTTAGACAGCTTGCTTGTTTTCCCAGTGATTGTCAGGAAAAGCAAGACACCAAGGACTGATATCTGGGGAACTAGTTTGGTTCCATTTGAGAAAATATTTGCAAGAGTCTTTTCTAAGAAATAATGTGATGTCACTCTGCAGTTCTCTAACGTTACGGGTGAGAAGGGTCCGTTCTCTTCTGTAGGAGGGCTGGCAAAGCTGAAGCTGGTGGATCATTAAAGACATAGATATGCAGGAAGTGTTGAACATTGTATGTTGCTATAGTTCAGTAATTAAAGCTAAAGATGGATGGCCTTTGAGATCTCAACTTTAAATCACAATTCATTGACAGAAATATGATTGTCCTGGGTGGTTTTGGTCAAACTAACACACGCTAGAGTCATTTGAAAAAAAAACCAGAACTTCTGTCAAGAAAATGTCACTATAGGATTGGCCTGTGGGGTCTGGAGAGATGGCTCAGTGGTTAAGAGTACTGACTGCTCTTCCAGAGTTCCCAAGTTCAACTCCAAGTAACCACATGGTGGCTCACAACCATCTGTAATGGGATCCAATGTCCTTTCCTTGTGTGTCTGAAGACAGCTACAATGTACTCACATACATTGGATAGATAGATAGATAGATAGATAGATAGATAGATAGATAGATAATAGATAGATAGATAGATAGATAGATAGATAGATAGATAGATAGATAGATAGATAGATAGGCTGGCCTGTGGATAAGCCTGATTGACGTGGGAGGGCCCAACTCAATGGGGACAGTGGCAGCCCCTGGGCAGGTGGACTTGGGTTATATAGGAAAGCAGGCTGAGAAAGCCAGGAAGAGTAATTCAGTAAGGAACACTCCTCTATGGTTCTCCTTCAGTTCCTGCCACCAGTTTTCTGCCTTGGCTTCTGATAATCAGTTGTAACCTGTTAGCAAAAGTAAACCCTCTCCTCACCAAGTTGCTTTGGTCATGGTGTTCTTACACAGCAACAGAAACCTAAATTAAGACAGTTATATTTAATCTGCTGTTTGATCCGTGATGTAGAATAATAAGAGAAATAATAACAGTTAATTTTTATTATTCAGTACATTTAATATATTATCATGTGGGAAATCATTTAATACCATGAGTAAATTTTATTATCAACCCAGGTGTGATGGTTGACTTTAATGTCAATTTGTTTAAAATTATTATTACCTTATCAGGCAGCCAGAGCTAGGGAATTATACTGATTGCTAAATTTATGTTGGAAGAACCACCCCAGATGTGGGCTGAACCCTTTAGTCACAGGATAGATTTTAAAAGGCAGAGCAGAAGGAAAATGATTCATCTTTTGTTGGCTTGTCCTTACCTTTCACTGCTGAGTTAATTTACCCTGTTGCTGACTCTGAGGAAATACTTCCCAAAAGATTTCACCTCAGTGGTGGTTGTCTTTTCGTCACGGTTAGATTTTTCAGCTCCAGCTAATCAGCATCCATTGTCCCTGGATAGCAAAGGTTTCATTTCAGTAGTACTGACCTCTTATTAATTACAGCCAATTCTTCCGCTTCAGCTTACCAGCAACCACAGATTCCTAATTCAATACAGCACAAACAGCCCCGATAGAATCTTTCCTTCATCTGAAACTTCACAAGCTGGGTCTCCACAGGCTCCATTTCTCTCAACATTCTTGACTTCTAAGTTTTGGAGAAGAGCTCTTCAAGCTCTGAGGATGCAATGTCTTCACCAGTTCTGAGTTCTAAATGCTCTAGTATATATCTCCCAAAACATGAAGAACAGGTCTGTCCCATTTACACCCCCACTCCTGGTAGTGTCAATTTCTGTTCTAGAACTAACTAGAACAGAACTGTTAATTGCAGTTCAGAGTTATCTAGGAGGGTTTCAACTTCTGATTGCCTTGATCAGACTGACCAGTGGGCATGTCTATGAGGCATTTCCTTGATTTCTAATTGATGTGAGAAGGCCCAGCTTCCTACGGGCAATGACTTCCCCAGATAGGCGTCCTGGTCTATAATGAAAGCTAGATGAGAAGGAACTAGTGAGCAAGGCAATCAACAGCTCTCCTACATACTGCTTCTGCAGATGTTCATGCCCTGACTTTCCTCCATAATGGATTGTGGCCTAAGAGATACAGGCAGAAATAAACCCTTTCTTCTTCAGTTTTGATCATGGCATTTTATCACAGTAACAGAAAAATAGACTAGACTGCCATTTTTGCCACTGAGAGACAAAGTAATTTTATCTGGATCACATAACTAATACCATCCAGAGACTGTTTTTCTGTCTGCCAGCCTAGCTCCTGAGCCTGTGCCCTTTACCACTCCCTATACAGTAAAATTATTATTATCCATGGAAGGAATTCATATTCTCTTCTGCTTGATTTATCTGGACAATCAGCCTTCTTTGCAACACTGGAAATTTAAATTTTCTATTTCATAGGAGAATGGGCAGATAAATACTTCACATTAGAAAGCCCTGAGGATCTACATTGTCTTCTTCAGAATTTTACTCTCCCTTTCATATAAAAAAAAAAAAAAGAGTTTGCGAATTTAGTGCACAATACTTCATTTAAGGTGTAACCTTTAATATCAGAGGCAAATAACAAGCACACTGGGCAACCATGGCTCGTGTGTGTGTGTGTGTGTGTGTGTGTGTGACAGTGTTAAATGGAAGTGAAAAAGAAACATGGCTCTATGAAAAGACTTTTGTAGGGACATCTTCTGAGTCTAGGAAGGAGGTTTGTCGTGTTTCTCATGCAATATTGGTATTAAGAACCAAATTCTGGACTGTCTCAGTGTCTTTGAATATAAACATTAACCACCTACTTTATACCAGGTACACAACAAAGCACTGTGTACAAACAGTGATTGGGGGACAGCACTCTCATAACGATGACACTTCTCCCTTGCCGTGTCCCACATTCTGCAACTTGGCATTTCGAGGGGTTTTGACATAGCCTTGGCTGTATCTTCACACATAAGGCAAATGGAATGGAACAGGTCAGAAAGCTCTGGAACTTTTTTCCAGCTTGGTGCCTGAATCTGTTTCCTGCCCAGCACTTTTTCCCCCCATTTTCTTCCTCTGAAGCTTAAAAAAAAAATAAATCCTGGCTCCTACCAAGTCCTTACAAGATTATTTCTCGAGTTTCTCAGATTGTGTCCCTCTCTGTGGCCTGCTTTCTGGGCTAGAATTGACCTTCTGATTCTCTCAGTTAACTCTGTGTCTGTATCTTTGTCTGTATCAAAGGGTTGCCCTCTTTCCTTTGGCTCCATAGCTGATAGTCCTGTCTTGATAGTCTGTAAGCAATTTCAGGGGACCATAGATCACTGTAAGACCTGGGAAAGGAGATCAGTCTACAGTCCCTCTTTAGCTCCCAGACACAAGCCCTGGCCCACAGCTAGACAGATAGAACAAGAAGAGTGGCAGCCACAGGCTGGGCTGTTCAGACACCCCAAGACTGAAAACATCCTTTGAGGGGGGGAGGGAAATGAGGACATGAAACCTGCTGTGGCACCTATCATTCTGCTAAGGACAGTGAAAACACAGTCTGTCATACTTGACATTTTAATTGAAAGGAAAGCTTACATAGATTTCAGCCGTAAGCGGTGTGTTTATACAAGTGTATAGAGAAGGGTAATCTGTCAAGTTGGAAAACTCTTAATGCGGCCTCAGTTCAGTAATTGAACAATCCAACATGAGCTCACACATTTGCCCTGTTCCACGCCTCAATAATTTTTAGTAGAAATACTTTACCTAGAGGCATATGGTTATTAAAAAAAAAAAAAGGAGGCTCAGCTCGCTCAAAGTCTGGAATTACCAGCTCGTGGCAACAAGCCTGCACTAGAGCGAAGACCGTCAGGATGTGTTTTCACAACGTGCCTGCTACTTTGCCATCTGATTTTCAGCATCTAATTGACATGTTGTTGGAGAGGTTTTTTTCATTTATTTACTTTTTAAAAAAAGGAGAACATAGGCTTTCACATGGATGAATGATTTCTCTTACTAGCAGTATTTGGAATCTCACTATTTAGTGGTACGTTCAGGGAGTGGGATGAAGATCAAGAGAAGTAGACTATGAATTTATTTTATCATAAAAGTTGATAAGAACTTAGTTATAGGAGCCATGGAGGTGTGAGATGAGGGAAGCCCTGCTCCCTTCCATGATGTGTGTAACTGTCGGCCAAGGAGAAATAGATCTAGATGTAGTGTACTCCCAAATACAAGTGTGAACAATATAAACCTACCTACCACACTTAATTGCTTCAAGTCACATGAAACCCGGATGTGAAAACATCTTGAAGATTACTTGAAAACACCAAGTGAAACAATTTTATTCAAGAATACTATAGATTAAATATGAAAAAATTAACTACACACGAAAGGAATGAGATAATGGATACAGGTATTATGTTGCCACTCTGGCTTCTGTGGTGTGACTATTGTGGACATGTTCATGGTTTCTTTGGGCCTACTGATGGGCACGATTCTTTGTACGTTTATTTAGTGTTTGCTAGTTTGTTGTTTAGTGTTGCAGGATACAACTTAGGTTCTCACACATACTAGGCGCACCTTGTCCTCTGACCTACTCTCCCACACCGGTCTTCTCTGTAAGTCATGATGACCGCATACAGATCTTGCTTTTTACTGCTTGTAGTTTTAAAAGCCCAAGCAAGGAACCCAGAAAACTCCGTTAGTTTGATAGAAAGGCTTGGGAAACTAATTTACAGGATCTATGTAAATCAATAACATGGAAATTGTTTAAGACTCAGGCACATAGGATCCCAAGTAGTCATAGTTCCTTCCAAGTGTACAAGGCTAATTGGCCTGATTGGTATCACATGGAAACTCTTCTAGTCCCAAGGGAGCCAGGTCCTTGAAAGGATTTCTTAAGCAAAGAGGAAATATTTGATATTTTCAAATCTAGTAGATCTATGCAGGGTGTGGAAATAACTAACCTAATTATTGGATTAAATGAAGTATTCCATTCCCTAGTGATTCAATACACTTGGGAGTTTCCACCCTTCGGAAAAGAGCAAAAATTCATTTTAAATTGAATTACTTTGACATTTCCATTCAATATCCATTGGATTGTTTAATTGGATTCCTTCTTTAAAACAAATAACACATCAATACAATCTGCTCACCAAGGCCTTTTTTTTTTTTTTTTGATATATCAAGTTAGAAACAGAAGGTAAATGAAGATAATAGGTATGCTGTCCTTTGGTCATGAGCATGACCTTGCAGACCAATGTAATACATAGAAAAGATTTCAGTTGTCTCAGAAGTTTTTACTGCACTTAAAGCTTCCCTCTGGTGACCAATACTTGGTGAAAGATGATGTCACACATGTATAGACGTGCTTGCATGGACATCTATTTAGATGGGGATAGCTGGCTGAGAAGTTCTGAGGAGTGAATGTTGCCTCTTGTGAAACTGTAATTCAGATGATAAACTTTAACATGAGGGAGCTATTAATGAATTGTTTTTCAATGATGTAATCATTTTAATTTTATGTGTAAGAGTGTTTTGCCTGTGTGTATGTATGGGCACCACACTTGTACCTGCTGCCCAAGGAAGCCACTGGAGAGAATCAGATGCCCTGGACCTGGAATTTTCAGATGGTTGTGGGCTGCCATGTGAGGGCTGGGAATTAACCTAGGCTCCCCTGCAAGAACAATCAGTGCTCTCTACCACTGAGCCATCCCTCTACCTCTCAATAACTTTTCTACAGACAACTCTTTTGAGCAAAGTTCCCAAGCACACGTCAACATGGGGGCTCTAAACAAGTGTTTGTTAACTGAGTTCCATTCTATGTTTCTCAGACTGTGTACACCACTTGTAAAGAAACTTTGAGACATAGTAAAGTCACAACACCCTGCAGCAGTGGTTCTCAACCTCTGTAAGAGTGTGACCCTTTAATACAGTTCTTCATGTTATGGTGACCCCCAACTATAACATTATTTTTGCTGCTTCTTCACAACTGTAATTTTGCTACTGTTATAAGTTGTGATGTAACTATGATCTTAAATGACCCCTATGAAAGGGTTGTTTAACCCCCGAAAAGGGTTATGATCCACAGGTTGAGAATCATTGTCCAATAGTGTTTTGGGACAGCTGAACCCCAAAGCCTGATGGAACTGTGGAAGCCCCAAGGACCTTCACACCTAATCCAGTTCCAGTGGTCAGTCCCCTTTGCAGAGATTCCCAGGGCACATGTCAAGAACTAGTCTTAGTGGTTCATTTGAAATGACGCATCCCACTGTTGTAAACTAACCCACTTGTCCGTATTCACACATACACTATGAGTGCAGGCCTTTATGTCCACCCAGTCTCTGTGACATGCTTTGTATTCTTTCATGTTTTCATACATGTACCTTCCTGGGCACATCAATCTTGACTAATTGTTGTCTAATCCTTCTAGGGTCTCTGTAGCTGTGATAAGTAGCTCTGTTTTCAAAGAAAGCTCTCGGGCAGAAACTAGGGAAAACTTAATCTTCTTTGGCTTTTAATAGTATTGTGAAGGAAGAGTATGCTATCATTCTTGGCCCATCTCGGTCTCCAGTTCTCTTTGGGTCACCAGAACTTTATTGCAGAATAGCTCCTTCCATTGCTCAGCTGTGACTCTGAACTGGCCTCTTCTGGTTCTGACAGCTCCACACAGTACCTCCTCGGTGCCTCGATGGGATTCTGGAAGGCACAGTCTGTTGGGCCTCTAATGTAACACGATGTACTGCAGTGCTCTAGACAGTGCTGCGGTGCTCTGCTGAGGCTCTGGACAGGCCCACGGCACTGTGGATTGAGCAGTGCTGCTAGGCTGAAGTTCTAACTAGACTGTGATGCTCTGACTAAGCTCCAGCCAGAGCCTTGTGCTGTTGTGGGGCTGTGCACAGGCCAGGGTATTTTGTGTTGAAGGAAGGTGGTGACTTACACCAAACCCCTCTGCCTGTAGCCTTACCCAGTTTTTGGCACGAGAGGGCACATGTTTTATTATCTTTAGAAATTTTACTGACTTGGGAAGTGGAACATACAGGATTAGACTGTTGAATGTAGAAGACCCAGGGATTGTTGTTTGTTGGTTTATCTGCCATTGACTTTAATTTCATGGTTTAATGTTGATCCAACTCCATATAGGAGAAGCACAAGGAGGTTGAGAATTCAGCCACAGAGTTACTTGTTTGCCATTTTTAATAAACACAAATAATTTTTCCCTTTCCCTCAACTCCACATTCCTTGGCTCATTAAATCAATTTCAGGCCCTTAATTTTTTTTTTTTTTCTTGGCAAGTCGAAGTAAAATTTCAAACTATGCATTCCCTTGAGGAATGCTCACTCAAATCCTGCAGATCAGGCCCAAATCAATTTCTGTCAAACAGCCTAACACCTCACATTATTGTGAAATGGGAGAGTGCTAATAGGGGCTGAACTCTGGACTTACCCTAAGAACTGCTGAGCTCAGTGCCAAGCCTGTGGTCCAGCTGCTTTTGTTTGTGTCCTGACGGTGTGTTTTTCCACTCATGATAGAACTACGAAAAAGGCCAAAATGTACTTCTGCCAGGCATAAGTGAATTGAGTTTATGCTCTTAACTGTAGAATAACTACGGACCTAGAGCAAAGCCAGGCAGGCTTCAGGGCAAAGGTGAGAGCTAACATACCAGTGTTCCCAGATCCTCCACACTAAGACCCTCTGGAGGCTGAGACTGGGGTAAACGGGTCCTCCTACTGTGGACTTTCTTCTTTAGAAGCAGAGGCTGTTGGAGACACATCAGCATGTTTCCACTGACTATCAGTTAGATAACGGGTCAGGAAATGAAGCAGAGTTTGATGTATTAACTAGGAAGCAGCAAAGGAAACCAGGCATGTATTTTATTTGTTATTATTTCCCTAATATCCTCAATTAGGTGGCTCTCACATCAGAGGATCCGATCTGTTTGACTGTGTTGTTAGTGTCCCCATTGGTTTTGGAAGCTCAGTAACAGACCCAGGCCATCAGGAATAACGTGTTTTGTTTTGTTTTTCTTCTCTTCGTCCCCAGGCCTGTTCCAGGCTCTCTATCATCTCTCCTCCATCTCCACAACAGACAGAGGCAGCCCATGCCAGCTTCCATGCCTGGAACCCTGCCCAACCCCACCATGCCAGGATCGTCAGCCGTCTTGATGCCTGTAAGCATTTTGTGGGGATGGGAGGACTCACAGTGACTTCTCACTAGGACTTCAGTCCTAGAGTGGAAATTTAGAGCTGAGATCTGAGCTGCCTGGGAAGAAGGTAGCTGCCTCTGAGTGCATTTGAGCTGTGGGCCAGGTTGCATAGGGTACTCAGGGGTCCATCCTTAGGCATTTCCTTGTTCTTTGGGGCCTTGCTGTAGGGCAGGCAGGGTCTATTCCACCTGTTGGTGACAAATGAGCCCACCACAACTAAGGAATGGAATTTGTTCAGTAAGATATTGTTGTATAGCTATAGTCAGCGCTCTGTCTGGGATTCCACACCCACAATTCAGTCAACCAGGGACTGAAAATATTGTTTTGTTTTTAAAAACAAAAAAAAAACCCAAAACCAAAAACCAGTTCTTCTCAACATGTGCAGAATTTTTTCCTTGTTATTATTCCAAAACAGTGCAGCCTAACAACTTTATAGAGCATTACTACTGTATTAGACAGGGTAAGATGCTACAGAATAAAAGGGAGGGATATGCAGAGTCTATGCAAATACTGTGCCATCTACTACAAAGGACTTGAGCAGTTTCAGATTTTTGACCTCAAAGCAGAGACTGGTGTTCTAGCGCTAATTCCAGGGGGGTTAATGGATGGCCGCAGTCCCATATCCCCATCTTGAATAGCATACAGGTCATCAGATGGGCAGTAATGATTCTAGACACAACCCAGGGCATTAATTACAATGATTACATATAATAGCTGGGAATCTGGATTTATGCACATCATGGTCTATAAATGGTAGCCCTTACTGGGTATTTGCTGTATGCTGGTCACTTTGCAAGCACACTCATCGTCAGCACATGAAGCAGTGCTCCAGGGAGGTCCCCATCTTTTGAGAGAAGGAAGTTAGGCCAGTGACTTGCTCATCTGAGAAGCAGAGCAGCTGGATTTTGAACTCAGTCATCCTGGCCCCACAGTCTGCTCTTTCAACTACAAAGTGACAGGCACATCCTCTTTTCATTCATCGCAAATGTCTGAGGTACATGTTTGTATGCTGACATCACAGATGAGAAAATGGGGGCTCACAGGACTCCTGTTCCTGACTTAAGGGTGTATATCTGGTAGATGATAGAGTCAAGATCTAAACCCAAGTAGTCAGACTCCTGACTTATTTATTTTTGTTTAAAATAGGGTCTTACTACACAGTTCAGGATGGCTTTGAACTCATCTCTGTCTCCTAGTGCTAGGAGGGCTGCACCATTGCACCTGACCTTAAGAGCATCCACTCTTGATGAGCGTATTGTACATACTGCTTCCCCTCTGACAACACGGGGAGCTATAGTGAAGCAGAAGTCTTGCTCTCCTTCCTTAGGGCACCCTCCCTTTCCTAATCATTTCCTGGCATTATGTTTGGAAAGACAGGATCATGGGGACTTTTGTAAGCCCTAGAAGCTGTAGGGCAGCCCAGTTAGCAACTTTCCCCCAACACATTGAGCATGAACATTTTAGCATCTGAAAGGTTGTCAACCTGGTTGCTCCACTTTGTTCTCATGGCGATGCCTCGGGGATTCACTGTAATTTCTAAAAAGCTCACTTACAGAGGAGAGGTCGGAGGGTGAGCACTTGAAGACTTGGTGTCTGATGTTAACACCATGATGGGTGAAGGCTGTGAGTGGAACCCACACCTCACTTCACGTCAAGGAGCTCAGATCATTCCTTAGTGAGCGACCGGCCGGGTTATCTGTGAAGTAGGCTGAGGAATGACGATCATATGGACTCAGTTCAGACAAACGGACCCACCCACTACAAATGCTTGCCGGTCCAGACTGGAGGCATCTTGCAAACTTGAGCTAGGGGATAGATGGAGGAGCAGCTTGCTCTCCCTAGACTGATTGACAAAGGAGAACAACACTGTTAAAACATAAATCCCCGGGTATGCTCAGTTCAACTAATTGCATGGCGATTTCAACCATAAGCTGTCTTCACTCAGCTTCTACTTGCCCAAAATAATTTTTTCTTTTCAGAATTTCTAAACAATAAGTAGAAAAATGTCACCACATGGATCTTTTATTTCTATATAGTTAAGCTGTCATTTCTAGGGATGAAGTGGGAAGCTGGAAGCCCCAAAAACCTAGTAGACTTTCCACTTTATCCGATCACATAGCTTGACTCACTGAGATTTCTGACAGATTTCTCACCCGAAACCAAAAGATTCAGGTGAATGGACAAGGACCAGTATAGACAAAATGTCAGGAACATGGCCCCTGCTGAAGTTCCCAAACTTCACGTCCACAGCAGGGCGCAGCTGTCAGGACAGCAGGGTCATCCCAGAGCGGTGATTCTCAGTGAGGGTGGGAGGGCGATTTTGGCCCTCAAGGGATATTAGGTAATATCTGTCACAGTAAGAACAGGATAGGAAGTATGATGTTTAATGGGTAGGGACTAAGGATGCTGTTAAATATGTCACAATACACAGGACACTCAACGCAGAATTACTTGACTTAAAATATCAATAGTACTGATGTAAGCTAGTCATAAAAACTGAAGTAGAATCTCAAAGAAATTATTCTTAGGATCTCCAGGCCCTAGACATCTAGGTTCACCTTCCTCAGTCATGTTACCAGCTCCTGTGCTGCTGGGACAATGTCTTCTGGACAGTTAATCAAAGGCTGTCAGTCAAGGGCTGCTTCTTCCCTTAGAGTGGCACCCTGAGAAATCTTAAGACCCTGGGCATCAAAGTTGTGATTATCTTTGGTGAAGGTGAGATTCTTAACTGTTTCATGATGCATGTAGATCCAAAGTACATTATCTATCTATCTATCTATCTATCTATCTATCTATCTATCTCTATTCATCCATCCATCTATCTATCCATCCATCCATCCATCCATCCATCCACTCTGCACAGCTTCTTGAGCCCCACAAACTACCAGACACTAAGGATACAGGGAAGGCAGGCACAACTTTTAAGGACTTCCTGAGTAGCGATTTCCTATTATCCTGAAAGTCAAATTCCTTCATAATTTGGGAAAATGCACACCCATTTCTCATTAGAAAAGGTTAGTAACCTGGAAACACTCTCTTGCTCTTGAGTTCGAGAAGAGAGGGGATCCCTTCATACAGGTATTTTGAGCAGTTAGAGATGGGAATCAGGGCCGCCACATGTTTAGTGGATGCTCTACCACTGAGCTACAGCCCAACCCTTGCCGGAGTCATTGACTCACAGTGGGAAACCACCGCTGGGCGTTCAGGAAGGCCATTCTGCTTCCCGTCAGCTCTTTCAAGTTAGGCTTACACTGCAGGCAGGATGCTGGCACAGCAAAGCCTTGGACACTGTAGCAACCTGTTCAGGTCAGTCAACAGGGTCTCCAGCACAGGAGTGAGGATGCACGTTTCCAATTCCCACTGTGTCCTTCACTGTATCCCGCTTACTGGAGCTCCAGCATTGAGGCGCTACTTTGTAGCCGCCCGAGCTGCCTCACATTCAGGGGGCCACTTTGTAACGGCCCATTCTGCTGCTCCGGTCCGCGGGTCAGGGCCTAGCAAGAGAGAGAGTGGGGATGGAGATGCGAAGAATGGAGACAAGACAGGGAGTCTGATCAAGTCTCGTTTATTGGAAGGAAATCCTGTGTATTTATACCCTTTACCATGTGCCTTGCCCTCGTGGACAAGCACAGCTGAAGGCACTATGTCATGTGCCTTGCAGCTTGGATATCACGTGCACCTAGCTAGCAGTGAGGACACCACGTGCACCCAGCAGCGTGGAGACCACGTGCACCTAGCTACTGGCGGCACTAAACAGCAAAACAAGATATGTGAGAAAAACAAGATGTTTATCAGAGTGTGCTCAGCTGTTGTGGGCTGTTGAAAACAAGTCTCTTGTCAGGGCATATGGCTCGAGATGGCTGCAAAGATGACAGCTGTTTTCTGCTAGGAGTTGGCTCTCAACAGGTCCCCCTTTTAAAATTTGTTTTCAAAAGGGAAGGCTGGGAAAACTTACGGAAACCGTGCCTGTCTTAGGTTGGAACAAAGGACCTCAGCCTTCCTTTCCCGTCTTTGGATACTCAACAGCCATTGGTTGAGCTCCTGTCTTAGGATGGTGAGGCCTCCCAGTTAGAGGCAAGGGTCTTGAGGCGTTCTCTTACCTGTCATTGACTATCTGGCTTAGCGCATAAGTTAGGGGTTAATCATCGTCAGTCTTGATGACAGAAGTTTTAGAGTCCCCTATTTCCACCCTGTAATAATGGATCTGTATGGGTTTCATTTGAATAGCATCTGTCTGTTGTCGTACAAAAGCCATCAGTCCATTGAACAGCATGGACCCGAGAGACAGAGACTTAATGCTGTCTGAATGGTTGGTGTAAACCATTCTGCCTCAGAGCAACACTCTTTTTTTAAGGGTAGAGCACAACTCCCTCTGTTGGAGGAGTAAAAAGTATAGGCCTTTTCTATTCTGTAACACTATTTTCTAAAACTAAATCTATATAAGTACAGAACTGATCATAGCTTTGATCTTAACAAAACAAGTAAGGAAATCCCTGTTCCTGCCCCCAATCAATCTCAAACCCAAAAAACACCTATAGTAACTGTGGTAATGGGTTCTTTCTTGGGTCTAAACAATGTACCCCACTAAATCATAAATCAGGGAACCAAGAGTCCAATAGAGCCACCCTGGAGGTGCAGGTGGTGATGTCTTCTTCTGCACAGAACTTTCCAAGTCAGGTATGCTGATTGATCCGCTCCAGTGAAGCATCTTCATGTTTCCTGCAAAGAAAAAATATGCTTCCCAGGGGATTTCTCCTCCCTGGATTTATTATTGTTGTCTATTTGTTTAATCAGTCTCTCTGGCAGCCAGCATGTGGCATCTGCCGTTTGAGAATCAGAGGAACCAAAATATGCATCAGAGGAATCAAAGCCTTGATCCCCTCTCTTAGTACTCTTATATTTATGATTAGTAGGGATCAATGGGATTAACAATAGTTGAGCTATCTTCCTTCCTGTAGGAATGGTGACTATATTCTGTATTGTCTTGGTCATTACCTTAATCTCACCTTGATAATCATTGTCTATAACTCCAGGAAAAATTTGTAGTCCCTGCATAGTAGCACTGCATCTTCCCACTATCAGACCAAACATGTTTGGATAGAGTGGTCCAAACACTCCAGTGGGTAAGGCTTGAGGTCCCATTTCTGGGGTTAATACTGTGTGGGTGGCAGAACTGAGGTCCAGTCCTGTGCTTCCTGGTGTTGCTCGACTAAGTTCAGAAAGAGGTTGTTGTTTGCTGGTATGAAACTGACTGCCCCATAAGCCTGTTTTGGCTTGTGTTGGTTCAGGGCCTGGGGCTGGCCCCGTTCCTGTTTCCCTGATTATGGGAAAGGGTGTTTCCTTGTGCATCTGTCTTGGACCTACATTCACTAGCCCAATGCCTTCCATGCTTGCAACGTGGGCATAGGCCAGGCTGTTTTCTAGGCTGTCTCTGGGTTAACTCATTCTCTGCCTTGTAATCTTTTGCAAAGTGTCCAGGGTTGCCACATTTAAAACAGGCATTTTTGTCTCTGCTTGCCAAAAATCTCTTACTGATTGTCCTTGCATGGCAGCTGCCATAGCTAAGCCCTGTTGGTAAGAGGGCCCTATGTCAGAACAGAGTCTGATATACCCAGTAAGGTCTGTCTTTTTCCTATAGAGTCTAATGGCTGCTTGGCAGGCAGGATTGGCATTTTCATATGCAAGTTGTTTCACATAATCTACACCTGCCTCTGCATTACCAAAAATCCTTCCTGCTATTGTCATTAATCGATGAACAAAATCAGAAAATCATTCGTTAGGCCCTTGTCTGACTGAGGTCAAAGATGCACCAGGGTCTCCCTTTACTGGGAGTTTGCGCCAAGACTTCATGGCTGCATTTTGAATTTGAGCAAATAAGCCTGGGTCATATTGTATCTGGTTATCACTAGAAGCAAATTGCCCTTCTCCTACTAAGGCTTCAAAGGACCAACCATTGCCTGCCTGAATATTTCTCCTAGCTGTCTCTTTACAATTCTCATGATACTCTGATTTCCAAATAAGATAGTCACCACCACTAAGAACTGCTCTCACTAGAGTATTCCAATCACCAGGAGTCAGCCACTCCTCTGCAACAGATTCTAAGATTGCAAGAGTAAAGGGAGCAGTGGCACCATATTGTGCCACTGAATTTTTTAATTTTTTAATAATTTGAAAATTAAACCCTGTGTGATGTCTCCATGCAACCCCTTGAGCGTCTCTAGTCTCTGATACAGGGAAAACCTCAGCCTCTCCCTCCTCTGGCTGATCTGTGGCTGAACTAAAACCAGAGGACAGGGGCTGCCTTTGGACTCCGGGTTGAGGAACTCGAGGACCTTAAGAATTTTCCTTGCCCTCTCAAGACATCTTCCCTGTCTTTAATTTTTGTAGCTGATTAATTAAGTCCTGATACTCTTCCTCTAACTCTATTTGTTGTTTAAGAAGAGAAATTTGTTGTTTAAGAAAAGAAATTTTGTCCTGCAACTCCTTTCTGGGATCTACAATCACCATCTCCATAGCAGAAGCATCTGGAGGTAGAGGAGCGCAGGGAGGGGGCCTTCGGGAAGTGGGCCATTCAGGGTCGAAATATTTGGCTCCCTCTTCCTCTAGGTCAGCACAATCTGGCTCTGACAAATCGATTACTTCAACCTTTGGTCATATTTTGGATTCTATGCTTTTCTTTTTCTTTTGAACATGAAAGACAGCATTTAAACAGCGAAACAAAAGCAAACAATTAACACACGTAAGCAGCAAACAACAAAACAAAAACAAAGTTGAATTCAGGCTGACTTATTTCTTGCCCCATTATCATTACTATGACCTACTGGTCTCCACATGGCAGTTTCCTGCCCAAATCACCTTTGTTTCACTTCTGAAGTTTCAGTCGACCCTTCTTCCGGTAACGTCCCTCACTGGGCCTCTCGTTCTTGCTGCCCCACATTGAGCACCACTTTGTAGCAACCTGTTGGGTCAGTCAACAGGGTCTCCAGCACAGGAGTGAGGATGCACGTTTCCAATTCCCGATGTGTCCTTCACTGTATCCCGCTTACTGGAACTCCAACATTGAGGCACCACTTTGTAGCTGCCCAAGCTGCCTCACATTCGGGAGGCCACTTTGTAATGGCCCATTCTGCTGCTCCGGTCCGCGGGTCAGGGCCTAGCAAGAGAGAGAGTGGGGATGGAGTCGCGAAGAATGGAGATAAGACAGGGAGTCTGATCAAGTCTCGTTTATTGGAAGGAAATCCTGTGTATTTATACCCTTTACCATGTGCTTTGCCCTCATGGACAAGCACAGCTGAAGGCACTATGTCATGTGCCTTGCAGCTTGGATATCATGCACAGCTAGCTAGCAGCATGGAGACCACGTGTACCTAGCTACTGGCGGCACTAAACAGCAAAACAAGATATGTGAGAAAAACAAGATGTTTATCAGAGTGTGCTTAGCTGTTGTGGGCTGTTGAAAACAAGTCTCTTGTCAGGGTATATGGCTCGAGATGGCTGTAAAGATGATAACCGCTTTCAGCTAGGAGTCGGCTCCCAACAGGACACTTGTTTGGAAGTGTTGTTTGCTCTTATTTTACCTAAAAAAAAAAAAAAAAAAAAAAAAAAAAAATCCACACTTACTTTTTAACAGATACAGAAAGCAGCCTGTTCAGAACCAGTATTTTTGTGTAATGGAGTAGACACAATCACTTAAAGAAATGAACGGGACTGCTGGCTGACTCCTCAGCAGGTAGCCACAAGCAGGCTGCTTTCACCCCTATGTAGCTAGAATAGTCCATCCTTCTAGAGAATGGAGGGCAAACTCACCTGGCTTTTAACTTCCCTGTCTATAAGAGTCCTCACTGGATGAAAAGGTCTAATGTTGCTCTGTTCCTCTTATCGCTCCATCTCGGGGTGAAAGTTCTAAGGAAGGCACATTTCTCGAATTCTTCACAACCTGATTACAGCCTGCAAACCTTCTTAATGATACTCAACTTAAGGGCACTTAAAACAGGTTAAATGGTAAATTTTATGTTAAGTATATTTTATCACAGCTCAAATGATTTAAAAATAGAGCCCGTTTGCCTCCTAGAGAGTTAGAGCACGCACGGGAATGGACGTTTTATTTTGCTGAATTATCAAAGCCTGGGGAAATTGGCCTTCATTACCTTCCCCACATCCCTGCTGGATAACAGGTCAGCTGATCTAGGCTGAGAGAAAGCTGGGTACTCACCTCAGAAGAAAGCTTTTAGCTGGTACCACCTGACTGCACAGACCAGCCTAATAACCAGACGCCTGTGCCAGGGGTCAATACAAAAAAAAATACAGTCACTGAACCCCAGCGACCTCAGTGACCTTTCCACAACCATTTAACTCAAGATCATTCTCAAGTTTGTCCCTTGGGAAAGTTTCCACACTCTACTTTGAATTTTCATGCATAAGAAACTCTACTTTCCAAAACCGCATAGGGTGTGGGGAACCTCGAGATTTCTAACTACATTTCTACCCCTTGGTAGAAACACATTGAAGTATCAATTGCCCCCCCAACAGAAAGTTTGGTTATTTTCTTTGAAAAGTATTCATTTCCTCCTTAACAGAAAACAACACGTGCATTCTTTCTGTACTGACACAGAAATTTTGCTATGCAAGTTGATTAATCTGTAAATCCAAAATCTGAAATTTTTTTGAGGTCAGGAGCACTACAATTTAATATATTAACTACAGGTTTTCTATAAAAGAGGTACCTGAAATATTAATGGGCTTCATGTTTAGACATAGATTCCATCCCCTCTATAGCTCATGTACAATGCTAATGTTCTAATGTCCCAGAAGTTCTAAAACGGATAAAGACATTTATTCCATAGTATGTCAGATAGTGTCCTCAACACCCGAGGATGCCAGAGCCCTAGTCAGGTCTGGCCCTGCTGTTGATTCTAAACAATGAGGTAGGCTATCGAGAAGGCATGTAAGTGAAACTGTTCACCTGGGATGTGTAACCCCCACCCCAGTTTCTTTCTCTCTTGCAGAAAGCCTCAGCCTAAGCCTGACACTACAACTATGTGGAATCTTGGCCAGCTTGTGATCAGGAGATAGGCTAGGGGCAGCTACTCTGTGTATATTGAATAGGGGTAGTGGTGGTTAGGGCTCTGATCTTGGATTTTGGTTTTGAGATGGGGTATTACTGTGTAGCTCAGACTGGCCTAGAATTCCCTGTGTAGCCTAGAGTGACCTCCAAGTTACAATTCTCCCACCTTTGCCTACCAAGTGCAGAGATTACTGGCCTGTGCCACCATGCCCTGGGCTGTTTGGATTGCGTTAATGCACTGTACCAGCAGACAGAAGCACTAAAGGGGACAGAACTGCTTTAAAATTAAATTTATTTTTTTTATTGCCAAATGATTCGTGTTTACTATATAAAATTTCAGGTAAACTGATGCTAAAGGCACCTAAGGTAATCATTTGGTATATTATATAATCTGTTAACATCTATGCGTATATTATTCTTTATAGCAACAAAAATTAAATATGATTAGTGGTGGTTTAAAGTGTGCAGTGAAGTAGAAACATTTGGTAGTTTTCTTTGGCGATGTCTGTCAGACCAAGTGATCCTTCTTGGCATCATGAATCTTCTACAGAGCACACAGAACTGGGAGACGCTAATGTGCTCACGTTCAGTATTCAAGGGTGCATTATTCCCTGCCCAAAGCCTGTGGTTTCTCAGCTGTTCAGTGAAATGCTTCATGCCCTTCCTGTACCCCACGCAAAGCAAAGCAAAGCAAAGTACAACTTTGTCTGTAGCCTCCGCTGCCCTTCTCCATCTTCTAATTGTATTACTTTCCTTCTTCTTAGATGGAGAGACAGATGTCAGTGAACTCCAGCATCATGGGCATGCAAGGTCCAAACCTCAGCAACCCCTGTGCTTCTCCCCAAGTCCAGCCAATGCATTCAGAAGCCAAGATGGTAAGTAAGAGCTTCAGTCATCCTTCCATTACATCATGCGTGTCGTAACACTGAGTTCTGTTCTGACTCCAAACCTCAGTTAAGAGAGCGCTCGTCTTTGTTCTGGTGAATAGGTATTTCTCTGGAAAGGTGGGTGAGAGATTGGCTTTGTCTTCCAGGTATTTGTTACAGGTTTTCTGCATCAGATAATCAGGTCCCGAGGATGTGATTGGCATGTGATATTAAGGACGAGGGTGTTGAGAAATTTGGAGAGGTGCCCAACTATGTGTTTATTAGCTCACTGTGTGAAAAAAACAAAATACTATAGAACTCTATATCCTAGTTACATCTTCGATGTCACTCTTCCTACCCAATGTCATGAAGACACATTTAATTCCTAAGTGTCCACAGTTACAGGAACACTGTATTATTGTTTTTATTTGGCATAGTTCTTAGGTGTGACACTGTTTAAAAGGTTGGGAGTCTTGTTTCTATCTATCTGTACTTGAAAGGCATGATCATACTTGACAACCTTCAGTGACCTTTAACCTATGATGTTTAGGGGCAGTGAGACCAGTCTTCCCATACTCCAAGGTCTATGTGTCTATACTCTACCATGTGTCTATATTAACCTGTTAATAAAGCAGGTTCTCGCCTGTCTTACCAAGATAAAGTGGATTTTCTGAGACTATTTAACGGAGTTACAGGAAGTACCGTATTCATTTCTAATATAGTTACATTCCAGCACCATAGTTCACACAGGTGACTGGAAGCACAGTACATTTCTTTTCCTTTCTTATTTGTTTGTATCAGATAAGAGTAGTGCTTTCTAGTCGTGGGCATGCATCTGAGACGCTGATGGGCAGCCTGGACTATGTGTGACAAGCGTTGTGAGGATGCTGTAAACCATTCTCAAAGTTATCCATCATGCTACATGGGCATGGAATCTGTCCTGGTACACCCCACTTCCCCCTACACACAGCCTGCTCTGTCACTACTTTTGGGAACCTCACTTATTTGACCTGTAATTTCTTGATCCCAGGAATCAACTGAACCCCTAGTGCTAGCAACCCTGGGCAAATGAAAACTATGGTTGAGAGGGCTCTCTTTGCTCTGCCACAGGCCCTGTGATGTGCCAGATGGCACAGCGTCCACAGCAAAGCTTGCTAAGTCTTTTTGGAATTGGCAAATATTTTTTCAACTCAACTGCCACAGAGCCAAACCAAATACTTGCTGGCAAAATAAAGTTCAAATTGGCATCTGTTTTGGAGACCACAGTAACGCCATTTACATCTCCCCCTTTTTTGAAGGAAAATAAAAATGAACTATAAAGGTGCCTAAGAAGAAACAAAATTAAACCATTTGTACGTGTATGAGTAAATGTGTCGAGGTCGGCTCTGTCACCTCCTGTTCCCAGCTAAAGAATCCTCAGTCTTCTTCCTTGCTATGGAATCTGTGTCCTTTTTTCAGACAAACTAGAGATGGAATGTAAAAAATATGATTTCAAACCATGTATCCCTGACAATTGATTATTACTGCGTCCTAAAATAACAATCTAACTAAAAAAATAACAAGAAAAAAAAAAGAGACAGAAAAAAGGAAAAGAAAATGCCACCTCTCTTCTTGCTGCCAAAGAAGGCAAATGCTTCCACAGGTGGTACAGGCTTATAATTATTTACACGCATGAACTGAATCACATGATATGGCAAATTAGCTCTGAGTAATGTCAGCTGGGAACAAAAGGGAACTGGTCTGTCTTTATAAAAATAGTGTTACCCCACAAATGTTTGCTGAGTTAAAATGCACGGAGTAAGCACCCCTCTGCTGATTCATGTTCTAAGTGAATAAATATTTCCAGGCTGGTGATGTCTGGACTCATGAACTTGATCTCAGAATCTGTGCCTGGGAAGCAGGCTTCTCTCTTTGCTCCCAGCTGTTGCCTCGGCTGTCCCTGCAGTGACCAAGACATTATTCCAGAGGGGAAAACAGCAGTGTTGGCTGCTAGTGTTTGAAAGAATAGCTTTCACGTAGCAGCTTGGAAAAGTGTCAGGTGGACTTGATCACGGCGGTCAGCATTTCTACTCTTGTTCTGTGTGTTTTGCCAGCTCCGTTATTGCCATCTTTAGCAGCTTTTGGGCTGCACAGATGAAAAGATTTGATGGAATACCAAGCATTCAAGGGGGAAAAAGTCTTCCATGATTTTAATGTCAGCCAGAGCCTCCCCAGGTTTCTCTGAACTACAGGCTTTGTTGTTCTACGCCTAATTTTCTTCCTGTGCGAGACCAGAATGGATTCCAGATTTCAATGGAGACTCTTGTTTCACTGTTTTCAAGGACTTTTCCTAAGGTCACACAGGGGCTTTTGTGATGAATGTCCTCGGCAGGGTGTGTTCTCAGAACACACTAACAAACAGCTACTGAGGGGGAGCCGGCCTCACCTCACCACTGCAGCCTGACACTCCTGAGGATATGGTGTCAGAGGCTGCATTTCAGATTCCCCATTGGCTCCTGACAAAAGTCATCATCCTGAACCTGAGACAGGGCTTACTTCAATATACAAGTTTGCTAGAGGCTTACTGACCAGGAACTGCCCGTTGGAGATATCTGTTTCCCTTGCTGGACATCATCTATTCTCTGCTGACAAAAAACAGACAAACAAACAAACAAAAAACAAACAAACAAACAAACAAAACCGGGGGTTCTTACCAAACTCAGAATTGTACTAATTTGGGGCAGTTTAATTAAAAATCACATGTGCTTATATTTGATTGATTGTACCTACCTTCATAGTAGCGCCGGTTAAAAGTTGTATAGGTTCTGAAGCTGGTGGCGAGCTGCTGTCACAGTTTTCCAAGTGCATACATACATATAGTCTTTCATTTGGGGATCGTGAATGAACTGAAGTCGCTGGAACCTTTACATCTCTCTAGTTATCCTAAATTACAAGACCTATCCACGGATTCTTGGGTTCTGGGTGTCTTAGTTGGAAGTGGAGTCTGCAAAGATGCAAGTACTAGGTGGGTAACATTAAAGGGAGAATGGGAAAGGAGTGGTGGGGGGATTGGGATGCGTATGATGATAGAGAGAAAAGGGGAAAGTGGAGGAAGGAGACAGAGAAGGAAAGGTAAATGCAAGGCATCATGGGACAGGCATCATTCTAGTCTGCAGCACAGAACTGAGGGAGAGTATGTGGGTGTGAGGTTCTCAGTCAGGACAGATGGCTCCTTTCCTTCCCCTCTGTCTTTTTCTTCTTTTCTTTTCTTTCCTTTCTTAGAGTGGTCCTATCAACTACCTCTCCAGGTCTTCTTTTATTTTTATTTTGAGAAAAGATCTTATGAAGTTACTCAACCTCACTTGAACTCACTAGGTAGCCCAGGCTGGCTTCAAACTTTTGATTCCCTTGACTCAACTTCCCAAGCGTGTGAGATTAGATTTCTTTTTGTGGGACTTAGACAAATTCTATCTAGCTTTGGGTGGGATTGTGTTGTCAAGGAATGTGCAGTAAGTCTGGATGCTGAATGAGCTGTGAGAACTTATCTATATCCCTGTCTTGAATCTTACCATAGACTAGGTGACTACCACAGTGTAGAAGCTGGTTAAAACGAACAACGGCACAGGGCCAGATGCTCTCAAAGGCTCTGCTTGATCTCTCAGTATTACCTTCAGTTCAAACAGGGTTAGTGAAGGCTGGAGAATATTGCTCCTAGGAAAAGAGTTGTGTATGGCTGTGTCTGACTCTGTCCCCAGAAAACACATGACAGAACACATTGCCCTTACTTGATAGTGTGGGAAAAGAGGTTTAAAAACTGGCTTAACGATGTATTATTTAGTAAAAACTCATTCTTGCTAGTGACAGTTCTAATGACAAAGATATTTTTTTGTTTTGGTCTGTTTGATGTAGAGTCTCATATAGCCTAGCTGGCCTCAGACTTCCTAGGTACCGTAGGTAGATAACCTTGAATTTTGAAACATCCTGTCTCCATCTATCTGAATGCTGGGATTATAGATGTGCACCGTCCTGCTTGCCTTATGCCACGGTTGGATTTGAACCCAGGGCTTCATGTGTACCATCCAAATACCACAGCCCAATGGCAAAGCTTTGATTACAACATTGAACTTTAGGATACAAATATGACAGAGCTACCAGATGTCAGTAGCTATCAGACTAAAGTCAATTACTTTAATGTACATTTGTACGTAGATGTTGGGGGCATGGTTAGTTTGAACTTCTGAATCAACACGATAGATTTGGAGTGTTTCCCCCTCCATTTTTCAAGAGCTTGGTGGACTCCCTCATGGATCCAACTCTGCTGCCTCTTCACCCAACACATTTTGTTGCCACTTTCTGCAACCTACACACACATCTCCCTCACTTGATTGACCGGGAAGCTCCTCATAAAGAATCCCTGAACTATGAAGGCCCCTCGAACTGTATAAGGCCCGTGAATGAAAGCAGGATGTAACTCAGCTGCCTAAAGTACAGTTTAAACTATGCAAGAAACCAGTGCTACTAAGGAGATGTGTGAAATGGGGCAGGTAGAGAAGAAGGATGGGGCTGAGAAGGAGAGAATAAAACCACAGAAATTCTAAGCTAAGTGATGCACTTGTAAGGAATAGCCAGCCAAATTTAATTTTTTTGGAAAGATATCTCAACAGTGCCCATTATGCTTTTTTCTTGAGAGGAAAGATACACACACACACACACACACACACACACACACACACACACACATTAGAAAACAGAGTTTTGAATAATGCTATTCTTCTCCTACGAATTGAAGGCAATTTACACCCAGTGATGTTTCTTCCATTATAATGCACTGACTGGTCAGGCTGGATTTCACTCATTGATGGTCAATAGTTCATCTATAGGGGTGATAGCTGTTAATTGAATAACTACTTAAATATGTGCCTGTGGGAATGAACACAGAAATAAAAGACTGGAGAGGAGAGACCTGAAGGGGATTGGGGCACTAAGACAAGCCCTTTACTGGAGCAAGGGGGCTACAGCTCTAGAGAGACTTAGGGAAATCAAGTCTTTGATAAAGCACACAGCTGGGCTCCATTTTTGAGCCTTCAGTTTTGAACCTGGCTTGTGTTTTTGTTTCCCAGCACCATTGAGAAAGCAACCGAAGCAGCAGCACTACCATTGGCTAATGGCTTCCTCCTCACAGGCCTCAGACAGAGAATTAGGGTGGTATAGTGAGTGAGCCTTGGTTAAACACTCACTTTGTTTTGAATGTCAACCTGGGTGTGTTTGTGTTTGCCTTTCTCCTCCCTAATTATCAAGTGGGGTGACTGTTTGCCCTGTGGTGCCCCGTGGCCACCCACTGTCCAACAGATAAATCACAGGCAAACCCAACTCCCCATGGAGCTGCCTGGAGAGTTTGTACTCATGGAAAAGCAACCTCCTGGTAGCATCTCCCTGGCACCCCTCAGCAATGTAGGCCTGTTGGCTTCAGTCAGCCCCAGCTCCATTTCCTAAAAGTACAGGCATGGAAGGCCATGAATGACTCCCTGTCTGCTGCACTGAAGCTTCCCGGCGGGGCAGGAAGTGCTGTTGACTCTAAGGAAGCTCTCATTAACTTTTGAGTCATGCTAGCGGCCATGTGTCCCTGCAGCTAGTAATCAAAACACGATGATGGACTGGACTTAGTGACCATATATTTTTTTTTCAGAATCCTCTTCTGAAAACCACTGCCCAAGGAGCAGACTAATAGGAATTATGTAAGATTCCATGAGAATGTTTTCGCTAATACATTCAATGTGTCTCATTTTATAGGCAATTTGCCCCCTTAGAGTCCTGTGGTAGAAAATAGTAATTGTCAGCGTTAATTAAGCAGTTGTTTTGTATGTGGCAGGAAAGATGGGAAGCATGCTGTAATGTCTTCTCAGTTAACCCTTTGTCAGCCTGGTGAGAGAGAATCTGAGACGTTTTGAAAGCACAAGCAGCTGATAGACACAGTGCTGGCACATGAACCCCAGCTTTGAACCCTTTACAAACCGCAACGTGTTTTCAAATGTATGGTGCCACTGGAACGTCGCAGGAGCTCTGAAAATGCTCATTTTATAGACACAGAGCTTAAGATACCATTCCAACTGCACACTACAGTAACTGTTGAGGAAAAATCACAGGCCTGGGTTCAGGTCTCCTTTGATGTTTCCCTCTTCCTGCTATGCCATGTCATCTCTTGTTTTCCCATGGCAAGCCTGCATAACAAAGCTGGGTGGTATAATCCCAGAAGCAGTGCAGGCCCAGCAACTGCTTAGCTTATTATACCTGTCCAGGCCTCTCTAAATCCCAGAGAAAAGGCTTCTCCACAGCTCTGTGTAGCTAAGACAGGGCTAGATCTTACTACCTACTGCTGTTAAAGAACTAAACAGCATCTGACTGAGAGTAGAGATCGCCTTTCTATTGGTTGAGAGCAGGATCTGCCATCTGCTTCTTCAATGTACCCATTTACAGTGTGTGTGTTTTGGGGGGATGTATCATGTTACTTGTCAAATAAAATGTAAATACTTAGAGTCTGAGGCCATTGACAATTCCACAGGGACAGAATGCGTTCCCTATAGCATTTTATTCCCTGTGGATCAGACTCCCAAACCCAAAAGGACACTTCTTTTGAAAACAAGAATTAGAGTTTATCAACAAATTACAAAGCACAACAAGACTTGGGAATATTTTAGGGAAACTTGATAAACAAAGGTAGGAGGTTCAAGTCAATAACTTGTCTAAGGTCATAAACTGTCACGGGAGGAAGACTTGACCAGGATTCTTGATTTCCAAGTTGAATGAAACTCATGTGTGTGTGTGTGTGTGTGTGTGTGTGTGTGTGTGTGTGTGTGTGCGCGCGTGCGCGCGTGCACGCAAAGATGTGGGCCCAGTTTTCCGGCCACTGGTGGACTTCGTTGTGAAGACCTGAGACTGTCACATTATCCCAATTCACAAGCCAGCTAGGAGTCCATACTACAGTTTTATCTCTTAACATCTAGTACAAATAGTCTGGATTTTGCCCATAATAACTTATGTCCCCTTGTCTCATCACCGTCTTCTTGGGGCTCCTGTGGATCTGGCTTGGCTCTTTGGAGTTTCTGAATTGTGTTGGGTAAGGTCTGAGACTACCAAAGCATGCAAGGATGTTGAAAAAGAGCTAAGCTCAGCTGGGCGTGGTGGCACACACTGTTCCAACACTAGAAAATCAAGACAGGAGTATACCCACAAATTTGAGGCCAGACCAGACTATGGAGTGAGGCCCTGTCTCTAGAAAAAAAATCTCAGGCCTGGAGAGATGATGGTTCAGTAGTTAAGAGCACTGGCTGCTCTTTCCGAGGACCCAAGTTCAATTCCCAGTAGCCATGTTGGCTCACAACTGTTGGTAACACTAATTCTAGAGAGTCTGATGCTCTCTTCTGGTTTTCATGGGCATTAGGCATGCACATGGTGCATAGACACACATGCAAGCAAAACACTCGTACTCAAAATAAGAAAAAAAGAAAGAATCTCTCAGTCAGATCCATCTCTATCCTGGCTCTCTCTGCACTCAGACATTCTCCTAGGACTCATTGTCTTCTCAGTTTTATTTCTTTCTCTTTCTGCCAGGATCCACCCTGGTTTGGTCACCATGACAATAGGTGAAATACAATCTCCATTGCTCATGGCCTCTTGTCACGGAGCCCAGCACGTGCATTGCTGGGTCTTGTTTTTGTATTAGTTTAATGTTCCTGAGCCTGAAGTCAACCACATCTGGACAAGGAACGCACAGTCTGGTTGGGAACATTCCCTGTCAAAGCTTTTGGGCGTGTCTTCCCTGTGTATCTGAGTACGTGTGCACACACGTGTTTCTTTGTCTGCTTTGGAACACTGTGCAAACAAACTCTGATGTGTCACAGAAACCAAGGAGAGAAAAAAAAAAGAAAGTCAAGCAGATCTGCTTATAGGCAAATTCTGCTCTGCGGAGATAGAGTTCGGTTTCTTTTCTCGGATTGGATATAATTTACACTTTCCAAAAGTTTGGCCAGCACAGCTAATAACAAAAGTTTGCTTTGTACTTTAGGATTTTTTTTTTTAAAAATGGGCAAAAGGCAGAAGAATTGTGTGAGAAAACTCAGACTTAGGAGTGAGCGGAGCTACAGTGTTAATTTTAAGCATGGTTTTCTTAATGAAGCAGAAGGGACTTAATTGTCATGTCTAAAGTAAAGGAGTATGTTTTCCTCCATTGGTATCCTTTTAAAGTTCTCTTTGATCCCATTCATTTGGAAGGCTAGCTGAATGTACTATGTGATACTCATCTTAACATGAACTCAAAGCATCACAAGGTTCTTGACATTGAGTCCCACCCACAGAGGCATACGTCAACCGAGTTCATTTCCAAATTCTCTCTGTAGTCACTAGAATGGAAGCCATGTTGAAGCGGTTGCACAACTGTGACTTCGTGTCCTCAGACAGGCAAGTAAGGGAACAAGCTTGTATCATAATCCGGGGCCTGAGGAGTGAGGAGCACAAGGTAACTGTGTTTCCCTTGCACTGCTGCTTCGTGGACCGTCCTTCTGTTGGTACTACAGAGAAGCAGGCTGCACCACGCTCCCATAGTATGCAAGGCTTCAGTCTGGCTCTTGGTCATCCCAGCCCCTTCTCCACCCACTTTCCCAGTGCCCCACCCATCTGGCTGCCTGGCCTGTCTACTTCTGTCCTCTCTGCTTACAGTCCCCTGGAGCCCTGTAAACTCCTTCTTATCAGACTCTGCTCAAGTGTGCTGCCTCCCAGAAGTCTTTCAGCTGCCCAAGAGGGTAGAAGTCTTACCTTCTCTGAGGATGGACTCAGCTTGGCCTCTGTTTCTCCTTTTCTCACCAAGAAGCCCTCTCTGAACATTGTCAGCTTTCCTGCCCATGTCACCCTGTACATGCGTTAGAGCACAGGACAATTTGACTTTGTTCCATCTCTCTAGTTTGCTGTAGTCTTACATACGTTGGGCTCCTGGTAAATACTACTGAGAAAATGGGGGGGGGCAGGGTGGAGTATGAATAACTTCAAGTTATTCCTGTGATCTAATATGTCATTCAAGATGGTGGCTCCTCGTTTGCTTGTTTATTTTATTTTTTTAAGCTTTAGGTAGAAGGAAAGGTTTTAATTTAACTATTTAGCCCATGAATGGTAAATTTTCAGGTCCCAGACAAGGCTGTGACAGGGAGATGTTTGGCATGTCTTTTCTACAACTTACCAAATATCTACGTGAGTTCCTGGGGTCTTCGAACCCCTGCCAAGGACAATACTTGCCAGAGAGGCCAATGATGAGACACCATCTGAAGGGGAGGTGGCCTGATGTCAAGAGCATTGACACTGTAGTATTGAAATCTCGTTAAGACAGAATTCAAGGAAAACAAAAAAACGCATAGGTTTGTAGATTCCAGGATAGCTTGAGTTATATTTAATATATGATAGTAAAATTTTAGAGACATGTTAACATTAAATTTTTCTTTTGTCTTTTTCCCTTTCTGTGTGAACTTGGCATCACCTTCCATAGTTAATAGCCTGTGCTTTAAGGTTTTAATATTATGAGTGTTTTCTTTTATCATGAAGTATCTTTCATAAACATTTTAATACTTCTACGATTTATACCATAGATATCATATAAAAACGAACTCTTCTGCTATTTTCATCTCAGAATATTTGGATTTTTTACTAGAAATAGTTCTTTGATCACAAAAGTAAAACAAACTGCTACTCGGAAACTACATAATTCCCCCTTTGACTGTCTCCTTAGCAGAGACTCCCAGGATTGCAACTAATAGATCAGAAGGAATATAAGGTTTAAATACTAAAACTGCTTGTCAAAGTTCTTGAAATTTGTACCAAGTTTTATTCCTTCCTGAAATACAGGAGAACATGCCACATTCCTTCCTATCTTATAGCCTTCGAGGAAAATTAAGCATTGTTATTTTTGAAACAAAATATTTATCAATTTTTATTTGCACTTCATATATCTTGGTTAATGTTAGACATCGTTTTCTGCATTTGTCCACTTCTCAAAAACTGTGTGCTTGGCATGCTTTGTCCTCTCTCTCTCTCTCTCTCTCTCTCTCTCTCTCTCTCTCTCTCTCTCTAGTACAGTGCTGGAGATTGAATTCAGGACCTTGCTGTGTTGGGCAAATACTCTACACTGAGATGCACCCCAAGATTCTATTCTCCAGCTTTAAGACACATTTTCTTTCCTCTCTTCTATCCTCTTTTTTTTCTCCTCTTCCGAGGCCCCCTTCCCGTCTCCTCTCTCCTTTGTTACAGGGTCTTACTATATTGCCTAGCCTGGTCTCAAAATCTTGGACTAAAGTCGTTCTCCCCCTTCAGCCTCCCTAGTAGAAAAAGTAATGTTTCTTACCTGGATTTAGCACTGACATTCTGAGGAGTGATGATAGAACAATAAGTCTTGTCATTGTGTTTTTCAGATTCTGGTTAATTAACCCTCTCCCCTGCCTTACTTCCCTAAATACATTTGTGTTCTGTATGACCAAGCACACACCTAAAATGTGCTTTTAGTAGGTTTTTTCTTTTCTTTTTTTTTTAAATAGACTTCTTGTTTGTTTTAGCTCACTCTTTTTCTTGGAAGCAATGTGTTGTGGTTTGGGTTCTTCTTCTTCTTCTTCTTCTTCTTCTTCTTCTTCTTCTTCTTCTTCTTCTTCTCCTTCTCCTTCTCCTTCTCCTCCTCCTCCTCCTCCTCCTCCTCCTTCTTCTTCTTCTTCTCCTCCTTCTTCTTCTTCATCTTTCTCCTCCTCCTCCTCCTCCTCCTCTTCTTCTTCTTCTCTCCTTATTTGTTCTGATTGTTATAGTTACTCAGACTGTTTATTGCAAAGCTCGTGGCTTCCTCCGAGTGGCTCTACCACATCTCCTGTGCTCATCTCTTCGAGCCTTTCTTCATTCAAACATTTACCTAAGTAGCTTCAGTGTTCTCACCATTCACAATGACCTGGTAGGATTAAACAGCTTCTGCTTCGACCCCAAGCCAATCTCTAACCATGGCCGTTTCACGTGTTGCCATGTGACCGTGGGAGTTTATACTGGCTAAACTTCACCATCATTCCTGGAGGGTTAAGTGTTGCTGAATCCACTCTGAGTCGTAAACATTAGACAGGAAGCATGAGTAACTTAAGCCTCATGGGTGAGGTCAATTATTTTAAAGTCGAGTGAGTCCTCTGTTAACCTGACTCTAACCTCCCTACTTGTCTGGCTCCCAGAAGGGAAAGTGCTGAACACCTGGCATATACCTGGCACCAAATATCTATTTGTGTAAGGAATGCCTGTGGGTTACTAATAGACAACCATATCAAACACGCACTGAATGTTGACGGTCGGTCCTGTTGCTATGTCTTTTGTGTGATAAGGACTCAGTGAGAGACTGCGTGGGGAGCACTTGAACCACACATTTCCATGCATTGTGCTATTTAACCCTATCGATCCTCTGACATAGCCATATCATTTGCACAGGCATATGAAATAATGCACATAGGACAACGCCCAAAGCTAGGCAGCCAACAAGTGGCAGTCCATTGATGTGGGCTTCAGATATGGGCCTCAGATAAGACCCTTTAATGCTGAAAGTTTGCTCTGATGACCTAAACACAGCATGGGGATTTGTATTGCAGAGGCCACAGGAGAGTGCTAGTGACAGTGACCTAGCCACACTTAGTGTCATACCAACCATGCAGTGACAGCCAGTCAGGACACATGGCACTGACAGTCCTGAGGTATTTTCCTGGTCTGCTGTAACTCTCTGAACCCATGTGCATACATCGTTTCCCTGTACCCAGGCCAGCACGTGGGGATGGGAACCACATCACAGCTATGACTCTGATGGACTATTCCCACCTCTTTGGAACATTTTTGCACTGGTCTTTGGGCTAGACCAGGATGGGAAGCGTTGGTTACATTGCAGTTAAGAATAAGATGAGGCTATTTTTTTTTCTGAGAATCAAGAGGTAGCACTAAATCAGCGCTGCCTGATTTAGCAATTTCACTTTTCATTTTTTTTCCACTTCTGCATCTAAAACATGGGGATAACTAAGAGCAGGACTTCCCTTTATTTGGTCATTTTGGAGATTAAATGGGGTAATACATTTGGCACATAGTAATTTGTTTCTACATGTTTCTTTTTTCCTTTCTCCCATCAGAATTTCAAAGGATACTTTTCTGTTGCTATTTTAATTTGTGTTTAAAACATGCTTGTGTAAACTCTGAGAGAGAAGTGTGGCCTATAAGAGATTGTGAGTTACTTTTAATGGTTGATAGAGATGTGATAACACTGGCCATAGGATTCAGGTCCTAAGTTCACTTAGTCACTATGGTCCATATGGAGACATGGATATAGAAACCCATGGGATTTATGCAACTGTTACTTTGCATTTGCAGAAGAGTTAAAATATGTAAAATAAAGATAACTCTTAATTCTGTTCAAATTGTTCAAGACTTGCTTTAGACAACACCTTAAAGCAGAGTGCTTTCAAGTTTCAAACATGCAATTTTTATATGCCTGACTAGAAATTAAGAATAATTCCTAACCATAGAAATGTAAAAATATCTTTGCCATTAAGTATTTTAATGTTAAAATGAATACAAAGGATAGAATTACATAGAATTTACTAGAGGTTAAATTCCATTGCTTAAAACAGACGTTTACTGTGGCTGTAGAAATTGCTGCAAGTGTTACAGATACTGGAGATATGCCTGTCTCTGAGGTGCTACTGTATACTCAACATGACATGAGTACCCCCATTCCAACTAGGGCGTTTTCTTCCTAAAACAATTAGGATCATTCTTTGGTTCTTAATCTCTGAAAATAGGCTAAGATGAATTGCTAGCAGCAGAGACATTGGTCCCCAGTCCCTTGAACTCAGGTAACTGCATCTCTAGGATGCTATCAAGAAAGCATTTTGGCTATCAAGCCCTTTGGAACAACCATGATAATCGGGTATAAAAACTTGGTTGTTTTCCAGTCTGATGAATGAGTCTAGCTGTCCTATAGACCAGGGTGAGCTATTTAAAAATATAGGATCATAGCAAAAGCATGCTCACCTTACTCAGTCACAGTAGCAAACTCTATCTCCTGGGAATTTTCTTGAGGAACAAGTCTGGACAGAACCACGGCTTAATGATTAGAGTTATCTAAAACCAAGTTGTTCTAAGTTCCAGTTCAGCATAAATTCCAGTTCAGTATGAGTTTATAAGGAAAGATAAGATAAAGGGCTGTGTCACCTCCTTAGGCAAAGATGGTTTGTCGCACAGTCACCAGAAATGTTGTCATCCATTTTTTTCCAACAGACCAGTTTACAGATTTGTTGTGAGGAAATGTCTCTAGCTTTCTACAGAGCAATCAGTTCACTCATTCATTCTGTACCCCAAAAATCTTTACTGAGCGTTTTTAAGGTTCAACTTTACACTTGGTCCTAGAAACACACAATAAAGACATTGTGTTTCTAACGGAAGCCTTTAGGAATTCACACTGTCATAGAGGAATCAGGTACATAAATGGATGACTAAGAATGATGTTGTGATGATACAGTCAGATGCAGAACTGTGGAATCTCCCTTAGCTGGGAACGGAGAGGGAAAGACTGCCTGTTAGTATAACCCTGGACTCAAAGTGATGTCACATTCAGGCGCCAGGCAACTTCTGCATCATTACTGAGGCAACCACTCCCAGAATTCACCTGTCTCACTCACCTGCACCTGGGAAGTTTCACGTCATCACCCACTTAAATAGTTGAGACCGCCCCAACATCTCTCTCTTCTTGTTCTCTTCACTTCCTCCGCCACTTCTCCCGCTCCTCTCTCCCACCCCACCTCCCTAAATAAACCCCTTTCTGTGGAACCGGGTCGACCTCGTGTTGTCTGTCCAAACCGCGACGGAATCTTACACTGCCCAGTAACTATTTCAGAAGATTTCACACCTATGTCCAGTCCCTGTGCCCTATAGTACAGTAGCTACCAACAGCATATGGTTATTTAAATTATAAATTCACTAAAATAAATTACAATCTAAAATACAGTGCTAAATCTTAGTGCCTAAATTTTAAGTATAAATAACTACCTGTGGCCAGTGGAATACAGGCCATAGAATGTGGCCATAGAATACAGCACAGATAGGAATAGCCCATCACCAGAGAAATGTCATTCATCAGTACTTGCTAATATAAGCAAATATGAAGGGTGGGAAAGGCTGATTTCCCAGGGAGAATATACAGTTGTTAATCCCAAAGATGGGAGGAGAAAGACCACTGACCCAAATCTTCATGGCCAAATTAATTAAAGCAAGTAATTAATTAAAGCAAGTTCTTTTATCCATGTACACAGGCTGTCTCCCCCTGCGGCAGGGTTTGAGTGCTCAGCATTAGATGTGAGAAATACAAGACTTTCATAGCTCAGGGGTAGTGAGTTTCCAAGGGGTAGAAATGTAGCTCAGTGGTAGAGTGCTGTAGTCATATAATGTGTAAGAGCCTTTGTGTTTAAGCCCCTTAAAACACGCACACAGAGATGCACGCACACACCCAACATACCCTTATAGAAAAATTATTCTTAATTTAATTCAGTCCAGGTTTTGTAACCCCAGCTACCTGAGAGGATGAAGCAAAAGGATCTTAAATTCAAAGCTATCTGGACTACAGAACAAATTTAAAGCCAGCCTGAGTAATTTAGAGACTGACTCACAACAAATGTGAACCAACCAAACAAAAAAAACAAAACCAAAACCATACCTAGGGATGTAATTCAGTTCTGTACAACTCACCTGGCACGTGGGAAACCCTAAATTCAATCCCAAATACCAGGGAAAATAAACTGTGTGCTACTGCACTGTTCCTCTCTCTCTCTCTCTCTCTCCCTCTCCCTCTCCCTCTCTTCCTCTCTCTCTCTCTCTCTCTTTCTCTCTCTCTCTCTCTCGTTCTCTCTCAGAAGGCGGCCCCTTCACTTGAGTTTGTTACTTCAAGTGTAAACACGTGTGTGTATGGAAGGAGATTATAGATTTGAGGCCAGTTTATGCTCTTGGTGAAACTGTTGTTCGTGATCAGGGTCTTGAAGATCTATTAAAATTCAGAAGGAGAGGCGGAATTAAATTCCTTACCTTGCTTTTAAAAACCTTGAAGTTTTACTAAGTTGGTGTAGTGTTGAAGTTGTGCAGCCGCCCTAGAAGCCAAGCCTCTCCTACTGGCATATTCATGAATGTCTTTCCACTAAACTTCTTTGTGCTGCAGGCAGTTTATTCGGCTCTGCTAACTTACAAGGAACAGCCTCCCTTCTAAATGGTGTTAGTGTGGATTAGTTCAGGGAACCAGAGCCAGATCTTGTTTGCATTGGATGGCAGAAGAAAGGATTTGGGTAGGGGGAGTGTTGCGGATTATGCAAATAACCGGCTGATATGTAGGCTAGAAGCACTTAAGGACTAAAAAGGCAGGTTTTTTTCTATCCACCTACTAACTGGTCAGTGATCTAGCTCACATTTCTGGAATTACAGGGTAGACAACTTGGACAGATGCAGCGAAAATGTTAGTAAGCAGCCATGAATCTGTGCCATTTATCCTCTGGGTTATAAAAGTCAGATGTCTTAAAATTCACCCCTGGCAGGTAACAGGCAGGTTTTTAACTAGCAGACTATGCCAATGGCCACTTCCCTTCTCCCTGGTATTTTAGTTCTACTGGGAATGTCTACCATTGAGATCTTGGGTACCCTCACAGCCACAAGGCCTTCCATGGGTTATGATGGTCCTTGTTTGAACATCACCAGCCTCAGAAAGCCTTCTGAAGGAATGTTTCAAGTCATCCCAAGAAAGATGAACTCAAAAGAATGAGAGAGACTTTTGTAAACAACCTATACAGTGTACATGGAGTCCAGTGTACAGTGGGTTTTTAGAAACTATGTAATATCATGAATAAAACATGTGGCAAAACAGTTTCCCATACTTCCGCTAATAATCTCCTTTAAAAAGGTATTACTAACATTTACTTCTTAATCTCTTCAGATTGAAGAAAATTCTTCAATATATGTAGCCTTTGGGAAACAAAAGGGCAGTAAGGGAGATGGCATAAATGTTGGGAGAAAAGGAAACTTTATTTTAATGACCCATTGTTATTTGATACGCATTTCCTAGATTTCTAAATTTTAGTCAAATGTAAATGTACTCATGAAAAAGAAGCTCAGCAGGAAAGGAGGCCCTCTGGCTCCTGTGTTCAGCTTCTCGGCCTCACGGGTTCAGAGGAACATCTTACCTGGCCGGCTGAGGATTTTCACATGCTTGGCAACTGGACTGGCTCCCGTTTGATTAGAAGGTCTTACGCTCCTTAGAATGCTAAGGAACTGAACACCTTTCACGTGAGTTTTCAGAGCTTCCCTTAGATCCTCTACAATCAGTTCCAGTTAAAGAAGTTCCCAATTCTCACAAATGTGGGTGGCGTTCCCACTGTGTGCTTTAAAGTCAGTCATTCAGAACTCAAAAAACACTTTTCCTCACAAGACATGTCCGAGACAGCGACTTTCCCAGGACTGCCCACAAAAGCCCCTTTATTCCACAGTGCATCAGACAGATTCCTACATGTTGTTAGAAGAGTGGAGGGGTGTGGGACCACAGTCCCCTTTCAACATCCCCAAAGACGACACTTATTATTGGCTCTGGTGGCTGCCACCTGGACTTCAGGGAGCAGAAAGGAAAGGGTTTTCCTTTGAAGAAAATTTGCTGTCTGCAACCACCCTAGACACAAAGAAGGATAAGCTATATTATTTATTTATCAGATAAGCTGTATTATTCCCTCATTTTTTTTGTTTGGGGTGCTGAGACTTGGACCTGGATCTCAGGCTTCCAAGTCAAGCATGCTTCTTTACTGAGCTGCACCCCAGTCCGCGACATTAAGATACCTCTATTCTTCTCAAAGTAGGAATATCTTGAATTATTTCTTCTTTTATCATTGTGAGCCCCATTATGGCAACTCTGCACCATTTCTTGATTTACAAAGTAGATGTAATGATCATAAAACAGTAGAAATCAATGTCCCTGGGATTCGATCCTAACAAGAGCACATATCTCCTACCGCTTTAAGAAACTGACACTTTCATAGACCTTAAAAATAGCCACAGTGAGCTGTTCTCACATTCAATTGACATACTGTCACTTTCTAACGTCAGAACAATTGATTGGTTCTTTGCCGTGTAGAAAGCCGAGAGATGAGTGATGGCTACGGTCTACAGAACGATTAAGTCTACCTGCTGAGAGGACTGAGCTCATCGAAACAGTTCACTGTGCTTATGTCCTGTTCAAATAAGAGTAATGCTTCACCTTCTCCTCAACTCTGGCAATGCCAGTGTGGTCTAGTTAACATTTTTGTACACCCGGAGGACATATTTATAATCCCTGAGAGCATAAGTCATTTCCCATCAACTCCCATATCCATATCATGATGTGCTTGCGAATTTCCCAGCCACTATCACGTACTGTTGCCTTTTCTGTTGGTGTTTTTTACTATATGAGAGTGGAGTGGAGGGCAATGTCCAATGAGAGGAAAGATCAGGTCAGGGTGCACAGTAGAGCCTAGGGAGACAGACAACAGGAAACAGAGGAAGCTGCTGCCCCTTGTTTGCTTATGAGAAAAGCACCCCAGCTGTGTGGCTTTTTAAAGGGCAGATGTCATTGGTTCTAGAGACTGAAAGTCCAAGGTTAAAGATTCTACAAGATTGGCTCCTTTGAAGCTAAGGTGAACAGGATCTATTGTAGACCTTTCTCCCTGGTTTGTAGAAGACCATCTTCCCCCGTCTTTACAAAGTCTTTCCTTTGTGTGCTGACTGTAGCCTCCTCCTCCTCCCCCTGTTGTTCTCCTCCTCTTCCTTCTCCTCTTCTTCCTCATTCTCATTCTTCTCCTCCTCCTCCTTATTCTTTTTACTCTTCTTCTTCTGACCTCATTTTGGCCTTGGAGGACCTATCTATAAACAAAATCTCACTCTGGAGGATTGAGAATTAGGAGTTCAGCACATATATTGGAGCAAGAAGCAAACAAAGAACATGAAATCTCAGAAGTTTCCAAAAGCAGATCTTTACATCTAAAGCATCTGAGGGTTGGGAGGAGACTCGATAGATAGGTTTGTTTGTGTTTTTTAAGTGCTTTTTATGCAAGCAGGAGCATCTGTGTCTGTATCCTCATCACTGGCATAGGAAGCTGGTCTCGTTGTCCATGCTTGCTATCCAGTGCTGGGGAGCCAAAACAGGAGGATTCCGTAGGTTTTTGGGCCAGCCAATCTAGCAAAACAAGTGAGTTACAAGCTCAGTGGGAGAGCCTGTTTCAAAATGTATGATTGAGTGTGATAGAGGAAGATAACTCAGGCTGTTCCATGAGCATCCGTGGCTCTGTGTGCACATGCATATATCATAGACATATAAATATAATCACATAGACACATCATACACACACACACACACACACACACACACACACACACACACGTAGCCAGCAACCTCTGAGCCCTAATTTCTCTTTGTAAAATCAAGCCTTGAATTCCAGAGAAAGTTTTGTGAGAATCTGTAAAGCCCAGCTTTGCTGTGCTGGTCTTTCCAATGGATAGTTCTTTTTTTGATCTATACAGAGCTTGTAGAACAGTCCATTTCTGGGTCTGGAAAGCAGAGGAGAGGGGTCCCAAGCATTAACTTTCATAGTACTCTCTCTCAGACACATGTGGGTACATTTGGAAGACTCTGAGAATGTGTGTCTCTGTCAGGTTTATACTCTTGAGTAACTTTCTGCCTCCTCCTGGCACTTCTGTAGAAGAAGAAGAAAAAAAGGTGCTATTGTGTCACAGCCATGTCTCCTAGCTAGATTTTGCCAAACAGCTAGTAATCAGGTGTTCTCAGAAGTAGAGTGAAAGTATACTTGCATGTTTTCAGCTTTGGAGAAGGTGAGGATCTACAGAAAAACGGGAACTTTCTAATCAAGTTCTTCAGCAGCTGGTCCCTGACCTACACATTCTATTTGAGAAACCTTCGGTTTCTAATGAAGCTTAATTGATTAGGTCTATTTGTACAAAGCTCAGGCCCTAATAAGCAAGCTCCCACTGGGACAGAGCTAAATAGTTTATGAGGTAATTTGTATTTTAATGTCTTTCCTAATGAGTCCTTTCAGTAATGAAACCCCCCTGAGAAAACTTTATTGCTTCATAGACATTTCTTAGGATACCAGGGCAGGAAGGCTGAGCAGGAAGCTTTCGGCTCTGGTGGAGAAAACAGTTCTCAGATCAAAACAAATCATGTTCTTTGTTTTCTCAAAAAGTTCAAATATGACCCTCTGTCTTGCTCTCTAAACTCTGTCCTTCAATCCCATTTTTCATATTAGAAGTAAGATTTTCTTGTCTGAAGCTTTGTAATTCCCTAGCTTTGTAGAAAGCAAAGGACGTGAGGGCTTCCAGTGTGTAATCTTATGTGAACAAGAAGGTGGTTTGAAAGAAAAAAGAGGCACAAATACTCACATACAGACACACAGATACAAAGACACATACACACACCACTTGCTATGTGACACAACATATTCTTCATGTTACATCTCAGCAGTGTTAGTCACTTGTCTTACTAGCTAATAAAGGCATCAATCACTCCTCATTAAGGCTAAAACCAAAAGGAATGTATAATAAGGAAGCACTTTAGACGTGAGAAATGGCTGAGAAACAAAACAGCTACTTGTAGATACTACCTGAAGAGAAAGGAGTCTATTACTCTTTAAGAGACTGAGGAAGCAGCACCCAGGGGCTTTGTAGCACCCTCTATAACCTCTAACAGGGAAGGAACTCAGCTTTCTTCTCTGAGAACTGGATAGAAAGATGCGTATGTTCTTGAATACCATCTGAAGTCTGACACTCAGGCAAGGAATACCAATCTCAATGGGATTTCCTGGGCTCTTCTTCTGGGGGGCAGGGAACTTGGCAGGTAAGACCCTGGGGTAGTTTAAGCTTGCCATGCTATCTATGTCCAGTTCTGCCTATGCTGGGATACTTGAACAAAAACCACAAAGATCAAAGCTTTTGGCAGATATTAGATGCTGAAGAGCATCGTTTGTTTATCAGCATCTCCTGACCTTTGTTCTGCTAATAGCACCCCTTTCTCATGAGAACAGTGTTCTCAGGCAGATCCAGGGGAGACCTAAAGTCATCTGGAAGATGTTCCATGAGTCCTCTCTGGAGCCACAATGCCTGCTGGTGCCTTTGTTCCCCAGGAGAACTAGAACATGTCAAGGAAGAGACTCTTCTCGGGCCTGTGGCCATTTCAGATTATGGTTCATTACCTTATAGCTTTGGATAAGCAGGATAAAAAAATAATGACTTAATAGGTTGTGAGTTTTAATAACATACCTGTAGGCCACTAGGATTAAGGACAGGGAAGACAGGTAGTGTTTTCTTTCCTTTTTTCACTAGCAAGATCAGGGTCTTCGTGGTAGGTTGTATAAGCCTAAATCTACAAAATGCAAATGTGAAAAGTAAGTCATTTGACATGCAAGATGGGCAGCTCAAGTTTTACATGAGTAATACAAGCAACTAAATGTGCAGGAAGCCTTTGAAATCCATCATAACTCTTACATCACAAGAAAAAAATGATGTAAAAGCCCTTAGCCCAAAGGCAGAGCTGTTCATCTTAGGGATAGAACACATTCTTGTCATTGGAGTTGTTAGGGTGAAAGCCCTGGGCTCTGGGAGCCCTAACTAATTAGGTTCAGGTACTTGTCCCCAGTAGTCTAACTAAACAAGCTAAATAATAGTGAAAACCAGAGAAAGATTTGTTCATTGTGGTAATACTGGGAAGGAGAACAAAAACCAAAATACAAACAAACAAACAAACAAAATACTGGTGACCCCTCAAGTCCATTATTGGGGTTCTGACATGAGGTTTAATTTTAAGAAGAGACAATAGATTTGGATTACTAAGCACCAGGTGGTTAAGGTATGCCCCTGCCCTGTTGAACCATCATGGTCTGGGTTCTCATCCCTTCAACAAGTTGGCAGAAGTGTATGACATCTCTTACTGGAGACAAGTGTCTTCTCTGACTGGCACCAGAATTTAGCCCTTTCCTATTTCTTGTGTGAGATTTCTGGAGAAACTCTGGCCTCTTGGAAAATGGCCATTTCAACAGTCTGATGGCAAAAGGAGGGCACGAATGTCTCTCTGTAGAAAACCTTCTTCCTTACCATAATGGTTATATTCTGACTGTGAACACTCTGTGAAAGTATAGAGTATGCATCTCTGACAAGAAACTGGGCTAAGAAGAAAATGCCAGAGTGCTCAAGGAGGGCAGTTAAAAGTTCCAGGCAGACTTTGTTGAGGCACCCTCATCCTTCAGAAGTGAGGATTCAGCATCCATGAGGTAAGAGTCTAGAACTTGACCTTGAATATACAATTCGGAGTCAAGACGCTTCTATCCAAGTAGTCCCAAAAGTTACTGTCACATTCATGTGGACACAGGTGACAGCATGACTAGGAATGTAGAACTGTTTGTAGACGTTGGCCTTCAGACAGTGAATTTTGTGTTTCCATGAATTTCTACCTGGGAAAGGACTTAGTGACAAAGGGGAGGGGGGTCTCATCACATTTTCCATTCCAACGAGTTGCCAGTGGAGCACAGAGAAAGTAAAAGTAGGTGAATGAAATTTATGAATTTGATAAATCCATTGAACAATTGAGTGAGCATCTCAAGTCATGGAAGGTTCACTGTCCCACTGAAATAATCTTGTGCCCACTTCACCTTTGTCTTGTGGAAGCAGTGGGGAGCTCTGTAAGTAGAATCCTGGCCTTCTACTTACAAGGCCTCTACTTACATGGCTGGATCGTGCTCTGTGGGTATCCCAGCACCTATGAAAGCAGAGATCTCAACAGGGAATAGTAATTTCAGCGACTTCTCCAAACAGCATTCTGGGTGAGACGAGTCAGCGCCTTCCCACTTACTTATGAGTTAATTGGTATTTAAATGCAAGTCTTCAGGCCAGTGATTTATTTTAATAATATGTTAGCCCCATGGCAGGCCCATGACTTCATGACTGCAACAGAAGAGAAAGGGCACACCGCCCTGACGGGTGTCTCAGTGGCTGATTTACAAGGCTTTCCTCTCAATCTTGAGTCACTCTTGCCTCCTCTGCTGCAAGTCCCATTGAGTGGCTCCCAGCTGTTGGAGCACCCATCCACCCACCTGCTGTGGCAACAGTTAGAAGACAGGAGTGGGCTGAGTACAACTAACCTGGATGAATTTATTCTTGAATAAGAAATATTGGACACTCTGAGTTGTGAGGCAGAGGCATACTGTCCAATTGGAACCAACTTCCACACACCTATATTGAAACAGAAGACTATGGATGCTGGCATTAAATCAGTCTTTATTGTTTTAAGTGCTAGCCAATCTTATACACACTTACATAGACCTCTTACTATGTCAGTGCTCATAATGATGGAGTCATCAGATTTTTCAAGACCATCTTAAGGATTTTTTCAAGATGATCTTGAGGATTATTTTGTGTTTATTAGGTTGCCAGGACATCTAGTACCTCAGTGTGAGGGGAAGTATTTAATGACAGATTTTTACACAGGCAAATAATTTTATGTCTCAGAAGGAGAATCTAATTGGGCAAGAAGTTGGCCCAAAGCTAAAATATGACATCATTCTTGGCAACTAATAGGTCTTTTTAAATATGACATGCACAATATAAAAGTTACACTGTATCCTTTCTAGATATAACATTAGACTGAAAATATAACTGTTAATAATGAATCAGCTTATGTAAATGGTATAATATAAAATAGTCTTTCTTTATTCATGGAGGATTACAGCCCAAGACCTACAGTGGATGTCTGACCACAGATGGTATTGAATAGGTAACTTAAGGCATCTTTCACACTAACTGTTTATTACATACTGTGGCCATAATATTGTAGATTACTTTCTTCCTTTTCACAGCTTCAAAGACAAAAGGTTCATTTTTACGACAGACTATAGCACTATCACTATACATTTTTTTCTTTATTTTTCAGTTTTATCTTTCATTTAATTTTTTTGCTTTTTGTTTGTTTGTTTTCAAGACAATGTTTCTCTTTGCAGGCCTGGCTGTCCTGGAACTACTCTATAGACCAGGCTGGGCTCAGAACTCAGAGATCTGCCTGCCTCCGCTTCCCAGGCATTGAAATTAAAGGCATACACTACTATGCCTGGCTTTTTTTTTTTTTCATTTAATTTTAAATGCAGGACTTTCTAAATTTTCTTAAACACATTAGAATTACTAGCACCTCTTTGAGAGTACTAGTAAATAAAATAGTTTTCCTGTACAAAAGCAATATGCTCAGGTAACTGCTCTTATGACCAAGATGGTTATAGAGTGACTAACACGTGGGTAGCATTTAGAGAGAGCAGATACCGGATAAAGGAGTGATTCTCATGCAGAGTAGACTGTGTAAGAAGCCAGCATACCACTTAGAAGAGCAACCGGGGACTTAAGAGTTACATATGTCTTGACTTTCCAATTTAATATTTTTATGTCATGATGATTGGCCGTGTGTAACAGAACCTCACTTGAGACCGGAAAGCTCTGAATAAGGCAGAGGACTACTGAATCTCTTAAAAACTGTCATAGTAGCAGGTACACATATTTTTCTCTTGTCTTTAGCGTTTTCGATATGCGAGTATAGTATCATATTTGTATGTTATATAGCCAATAACCGCATTCCTAGAACAAGACTGTCAGCAGTCATTGCCAACTAGGGGTATGTGTCTACATTGTTTTCTGGAATCAAAATCACTTATGTCCTGGAGTCTGTACTCACCATGTTTTATGCCATGTGTTTATAACAAATATATGTTGCTAAAATGAAGTACCATGACCAGAACTGCAGTATGCATATTTTAATGACATATTGCTAAAATTTTAGTTTTGAGCTTTCTAGTGGATGGGAGTTGCTTTTTTTATTTGGTATTAGATTATTTCCAGAAAGGAAACTTGTGGATCTCATTTTCCAAAGGAGAATGGTCATGTGTTTTCCTTAACTTTTTGTCACCGGGCCTGATAAGGAGCAAGTTAAAGGAGGGGAGGATTGTTTAGGCTCACAATCGGGGGCGGGGTGGGGGGATACGGTGTGTCAAGGTGCAGAAGCATGGTGGGTTAGCTTCAGAGGAGCAGGAGGAGAGACAGGTGCCTTTTCCACATCCAAAGGAATCTGGAAATAGATCTAGGGCAGGAAGCAGGCCCAGGGTGCCAATGTCATAAACCACCACTCAGAAACTTTCCTCAGGTAGATCTCAGATCTACCTGAAAAGGTTCCACAGCCTCCCAAAAGGTCACCAGCTGGGGACCAAGTGTCAGACACATGAGGCTGTGGGGTCATTTTCTATCAAATCTTAACAATATATTCATCATGTCTGATCTTTACCATCGAGACTTAATATGTAAGAAAGAGAACTAAATCTTTGTAGTTTCTATATCCATTTTAATTGGAAAAATATAACAACAACATATGCATCATTTTTTTTTATGTTTTTACACTGCGGTAACCAAATCCAGAGAACATATAGTTTATATGATACATTTTAAAACTAATTATCACATAATAATTATCAAATTAAGTATATTTTAAATTTTCCCATTTAAGTGGGTAATTGCATGTCATGAGGTGAAATATGAAATCTCACTTTAATGGGGTGAATGTATCAGGTAATGAAATTTCAGGTTTCCATCAGCTTCAGACTGGGCTAAACACAGCCTTTCTTGTGAAGTCCCACAGAAATTCTCAATTGGCTGAATACAGATTTAAAACAAAAAATGTTTCAGACTGAGAAGGATATGTTTGATCACCTCATCAAAATTAAATGACACATTGACACATGCCAGGGTGTAGAGAGCCAATGTAAGTTTCTAGCTTCTTCCAAACAAATAAGAAAATGCCTTTTCCTTTCTGCCCATGAAAAGATACCATTCCTTGGGTACAAGGAAGAACAGGCAGAGCAAGCCACCTGAGTGTGGCCCTGTGGGCAGGGTGGCACCGAGGCATGTGTAGCTCTCTGGTGTCTCTTATTTCAGCTGGCATTCACTCCCTGCTTTAAAGACAATCCTGACTTTGCTGGAAGGGGTGGCCACTGCTGTCATTTCATTCAAAGAAGGGAACTAACAGATCTGGGATTTGCATGTCCAGAACATGGAGACCCTTAGGACTTTGGCTATACAGTGCTCTTAGATTTTAGCAGCTAGGGGCTTGAGTACCCATTTCAGAATTACAGTTTTCTGCTCTATTATTTATTTGTGTGGGATGTTTATGTGGCTCACAAAACTCTAGGGGGTGTGCTTTCCACATTCTAGTAAGACTGAGTTACTCAGTAGTATAAAAATGTTTGTATTATAGGTACACCTCCATTTTTTATTATGAATGTTGCAATTCTTTTTTAACTTTCATTTTGAAATAATTTTAGCCTTACGCAAATGTTGCCAGAGTGGCACAGCAGACTCATAGACTCACCAAGGCTTCTACAATAGTAACATCTTCTATAAACTTAATGTAACTATCAAAACCAGGAGAGCACACTGTCTCCGCTTTTAGCTGAACCGCAGACCACCTCCGTTTGCTCACTGTGCCTTCACAAGCTCAGTTCTCTTGCTCCAGCATCCAGGGCCACACCACATTTAGTTGTCAGGTGTCTTCCTCGGCCTCAGTCAACTCACGACTAGTTTTCAATCTTTCCTTTATGTTCTTGACCTTTGAAATCACACTGGCCAGTTCTTTTTGTAGGAGTGTTCTTAAGTATGTGTTTCCTCGTGATTAGGTTGGTTACACAAGTGTATGCAAGCGTTAGAAGTTTGCAGAATAGATGACCATCCAGAAGTGATGAGTTCATGTGTATGCGTGCAAGCATGTATGTGCAAGCGTGTGTGTGCCAAAGAGTATATGTAGAAGGTCAGAAGGCAGCCTCTGATGGTGAGACTGCTGTTTCCTGCTGCACACACTGCACCAGCTGACCCTCCAGCTCCTGGGGAGTCTCCAGCTCCACCTTCCTTCACACAGGAACAGTGAGATTACAGATGCTGTGCCCCACTCTACAGAAACCCTGGGCATTTGGACTCAGGTGCTCACACCTGTGCAGTACACTTGTCTCAGCGTTACCTGCTGAGCCATCCTGTCAGCTATGGCTCTGTGATAAAAGAACACTCAGTTTTAAGGAAAATGGCCACACACAAATCTGAACTGATCAGGTGAGTATTGATCTTATCTGTGTTAACACAATTTTTACTTTCCAACAGATTTCATTTAGATTTCAATTAAGGAACGACCTTAACTGGAGTACATTTCAAAGTGTGGCTCCTTAAACAAATGTCAGCTATACAGCTTTTTGAGACAGGGTCTCTATCAAGTCCCTCTTCCAAGATAAACTGTCTACCTTCTCAAACAATACGTGGGTGTCCTCTGATGTGCTTAGAAAACCAAGTGGGATTCTTGTACCTGGCAGGATGAAAACTGACCTTGTCTTTCCTCTTTGCCCTTTTGTTAAAAAGAAGTCTTTTTACTACTGGAGTCAATAGCTTGGAAAATTAAACATGTCTTTGGGGGAAGAAACAGTCTAAGAGCTGCTGACCCATGCCATACTTAGTGTCAGTGTAGACAGAGTGGATGTCACTCAAACCCTAGACACCTGGTCCTGCTTCCTGGGAGACAGTTTGGGAACAGGTGCCAGGCACTTTTAGGGCATTAGTCTTGAGGACATTTGTAACCTCCACTTCTACCCTAAAGAATCTGCCCAAAAGAGGATAGTCCCAGATGCAGACAGGAGGATACAATCAAGCCATCCACTGCAGCACTGCCACTGAGCGCTGTGGCAGTCATTAAGTACCTGTTAGGAAGGAAAGAGTAGAATATGATGTGGCAGTTAAAGTCATGCCTAGAAACCAATAAATGATCACAGTGCAGTAAATTTATTATGTGGAAAAATAAAAGTATTGTCTATGCTGTTTGAATGTATTCTTTTACACACACACACACACACACACACACACACACACACATTCTACTGGTAGGAACACCAAACACGAGGAAGCTTGTCATTCACAAGCTGAGGATTATGCCTGGTGGTTATTTTCTTCCCTGTGTTGTCTTCCTGGCTCTTCTTGGGAGCAAGGCACAGGTATTATAGAAAGTGGAACTTGCAGCTACTCCGCAGGTGCCCTTTACGATATGTGTTGAACTCTCTGTCCAATTCCACTTTCAATAGCAGCCATTGAAACTTTAAAAATAACCAAGCAGCATTTTAAAAAATTGATTTTGAGTGGTTTTGTACACTTGTGGGCATCCAGTTTCACACTGCGATGAGATGCATAGTTAAGTAAGTCAGGCGGTTAAATGGCTGCAATACTTATCTCAGGGAAATCCACCTCTTTCCTCTGTATAAAATACTCCCATGGCGTATTTTTATCTGCACGGGGTCATCTTTCTAAATTTCAAAATTATTAAAAACTATGTTTTAGCTCAACAAAGTATGCTACCCTAGTGTCCCATCTCTACCAAAATAAAAGGCTTCCATAAATTTTCTTTAAAAATTATTTATCTGTATTCAAAGAAAAATTGATAGCTAAATTGACTTTAAAAGTAAGAACATCTGTGGGAGCTAAGGATTTGGCAAAAGGGAAGGCTAACCTGTCAGGAAATACAGATTCTCATTTGAATAAAAGTTAGAAAATACATTTTTTGTTATTTTTTTTCAAGGTTCGTCTTTGAACTTAAACTCACTAAACAACAACAACTCCCTCAAGCTCATCAGATCACAAAAGCCAACATCTACGTTTCATTTTTAATCAAACAGGCTAAATATTCATGTTTATGTGGCTAAATGAAGCTTTTGTAAGCAGGCTCCAGCCCCTCTCCATGAATAGTGGCATTGTGGCAGGGTGAGGTCACTGCAGGGGACAGTGAGGTAAGATCACAGCTGAGACCACAGGCCCCTCTGCTGCACCCTGCACCAGCTTTCTCGAAGCCAGAGAACTGCCGTTCACCACCAAAGGCCCTCAGTTTGTTTGTGCCTGGCTGTGGCCCCTCTTGCCTGCGTACAGGGATGGCACCATGTGCTGTGAATAATTCAAGTGTTCCGTGAGAGCCAGAACTGCAAGAAAGAGCATGTGGTTGGCTAGGGCTGCAGCATTCTATGGTTTCTGCTCCTTTAAACATCCCTGGTGGCCACCTGCTCTGTGAGGAAAGACTGTGCCTTTCACTTCCTCCAGCTCTGTGACAGGATCCATGAGGGATGGCTGCTGTAGTTATGGGACTGTACCTTGATGCGCTTGCCTCCCATGCAGTGACAGGCTGTCACCCACAGATTCATTAAGGATGAATGATGGCTCATATTTTACCTACACTTCCTACTAACCAGACAGAGGAACAAGTCAGTTGCCAAGAGCATGTTGGCAAGCAGCCCCTGGCTAACAGTGTTAGCACTGGAAGAGCATGAAAAAAGTTTACTCTCCTTTCCCCTTCAACCAGATCTCTAAGATTTGTCCCCTTACTTTACAGCGCTGTGGGGTTCTTCTTCGCTCTCCACTCAATACCAAATGGCATTCAACTTAGATAAAAAGACAGTGTCAAAACACCATGCCCGGCCTTTTCTTGTGTCTGTCCCTGTAGGTGTCACAGCAACAGGAACATCAACTTTTACTAACCTCCTGGAAAACTGTCTTCCCCATGGACCAGGCATCCCAGAACTGCACCTTCTCTCCACCTTAACTGTGAGGATGAGAAAGTGGATTTCTTAGACTGCACTCTGTTAACTACACTTTGTCCATCTCTCCTGGGGATAAACAAAGCACTGAGGCTGACTAGGTTAGGCAGCAATTTGTGGCTTATATGATGATCTTATAAGACAGACATATGCCTCATCAGATAGGGGGATCAGGATGTTAGCACTAAACGATTTATGATCCTTGTGCCACAGGCATGGCATGGAGAGATGCCATGTTCTAGATGTTTCTGTCAGGAAAACAATCCTCTGAACTTGGACAGAAGTCTTGGGAGAGGGGGCAGAGACTGAGCAGGTCATTGGAGGTGTAATGAGCCTGTGTCTCAGTTCACCTTAACAGACTGTGGAGGAGGGCTGTTTGGACTCACACAAACAGCTCCTCAAGACCGTGCCAGCAGCAGACTTGCTACTCTGGAACATGGATAGGTTTGAGAGACATCAGAGGCCTTGGTGGAGAGACACATTCAGTTCTAAATTCAGGGGCCTCTGGGACAGCAGACAGGGGAAATGGTCATTATCTTTTGGGCAATAGGCATCATTGGAGGATTGAGAGCAGGGAGGGAGAAGATGACATTAGTTTTGGACTGTGAATCTGGAAGTGTTGTGTAGGAGCACACGTCAGCTCAGAATAATGAAAAAGCTTCAGTAAGCTGGAAATATTACAATCTGTGCTTTGGGGACATGAACTAAATTATGACCCTTGCTCATTTCTGCCGAACACTTATCCTGATGGCTTCTCACTATAAACAGAATGAATGTTGTCAGCCGAAGGCCTAAGCATGACTCAGATGGCCCCTAGAATCGACATGCATTGGACACTAGAGTGTACTCCTGCTGTTCATTAATTTATTCTTTTCTCAAATGTTTGTGTGGACCTCCTGTGCATCAAGCACCATGGGTATGAGCAGAAACAAAAAAAATCAAATAAACTCTGCTGTACAGGAATGTATCTCTATTTGCTGTAGATTTTGATAGAAGATGGGGACGTGCTGATGCACAGAATAGCTGGCACAAACAGTTCTAAGAAATGCAAACCCTCCTACTCAGAAGGTGCTGTGTCTTGCTTCCTGGTCTTGATGTCATTGGTGATTGTGTGGCTCTGCCTGTAAGATGAACTCTGTGTAGGTAGCGAAGCAAGGCCAGAGGAAGGACCCACCATCAGCCTTTGTCATCCAGTGGTTCCTCAGCTTTTCATTGCTGTGACAAGAACACTTGATAAGAGCAACTGAAAGAAAACAGATGTATCTAGGCAGATGGTTTAATAGGGTTCTGGCCACAACGGCCAAAGATAATGGTGGAAAACGTATCATGTGCTGTATAGAAAAGAAGCTCAATTTGTCAGGCTAAAGAGGGGTGAGGAGAAGAGAGAGGGAAAAGAGAAAGGTAGGAAAAGGAGAGAATAAGGAGGGGTAGAGGGAGATAGAGAGAGGGAGAGAGGGAGGAGAGAGAGAGAGCGAGAGCGAGAGAGAGAGCAAGAGCGAGAGAGAGCGAGAGAGAGCGAGAGAGCGAGAGAGCGAGAGAGCGAGAGAGAGAGCGAGAGCGAGAGCGAGAGCGAGAGAGAGAGCGAGAGAGAGCGAGAGAGAGCGAGAGAGAGCGAGAGCGAGAGCGAGAGAGAGAGAGAGAGAGAGAGAGAGAGAGAGAGAGAGAGAGAGAGAGACCTGGGGACAAGATATACCTCAAAAACAAACTCTAAGTAACCTACTTCCTCCAACTAGACCTCACCTCCTAATAACCCAGAACTATGAAGTTCTCATTTACTTCATTAATGAAGTTAACTCTCTCCTAATGTAGTCAACCCTCAAGAGTGCCATCAGCTGAAGAGCAAGACTTCGGAGACATTTTCTATCCAAACTGTAACACTCAGTAAAAGTAAGTTGGATGGAGTGGCCCCTGGGTGTCTATGAGATACAGACCCAGTTACTTGGCACTTACACAGGAATCTTTTCTCTAAGTTGTAATCCAGAACCCGAATCTTCCACAACCACTCCGGTAGTCTCCAAACTCCTTGTTCTCCAGCATCATCTAGGTTACCCATCTCAGTCACAACCAAACATTTTGAACCCAGCCAAAGTTACAAATGGCGTTCAGAGATATCTGTTGGGAATTGACAACAACTTTCAGACAAAGAGACAAAGACCAAGATCAATCTGCTGTCCTTGGTGCCTAAGTCGCTGAGCAGCTCTACTTTCCGGGTAATTGATTCAGGCACTCACCTTTCTGTGAATGTATAGTAAACCATTAATAAATGAGTTCTGACATTCTGCAACTGTTGGCTGGTACCAAGTCAAACACAGGCACCGCCATTCATGTTATATTATTGCAGCTATCAGTCAGCCTGGCTGATCATTGCAGCATACTGTTGTAAATTTATTAACCTGAGACTATCGATCCTGAATGCTCTACAATACTAGCACATGAATTCTTAGATAGTGCCGTGTGATATGGGGCTAGCAGTAGTGCCCATGGAGTAGAGGTGGTGATGGTGATGGTATATTTCTTGGTATTTCCTAGGAGCTGTGAAGTAGCCACAGCTGCTGTCACTGTCACTATTACCCTTGCTGCCATAGTCTCTATTCAGAGCCTACCAAAGCAAATGACAAGTGGCGAGAGGAAAATCTGCGTCCACCTGTAGCTGAATCTATGACTGTGCAGATGACACACACACAGAAGCCATCCATGGAGCCATGCTCGGGTGCTTTGACTGCTGTTTGAACAACTATGTGAAGTGTCATGATAGTCATTCAGATTTGGTTCGTAACTGTCCTTGTCACTAACTTTGATTCTGTCCAGTGCGAATCATCAGTTTGTTGGAGTGGAGTTAAAACATGGGAGGCTAGTCTGGGAATAGAAGAAAGTCTACCAGGGAGAGCCAGTGAGATTAGCTGTGAGTAAGCTAATGTGTCGACCCAGCAAGACAGATCAAACCACAGCCTCACGCTGCCTGTGCTAGGGTCTGTGACGCCAGTCAGCAGGTCACCCAGTCATGGCCCTGAGAAATCCCTCAGCGGCTCAGAGCAGTAGAGACTGATTAAACATGTTTATATATAATTTGAAAATGGTGCTTTCAGGAAGCGTGTGGTTCTTTAAAGTCACTTTAAAATGTGAGATTTAACTTCAGTTTATTTATACTATAGCCAAAAAAAGAACCCCACACCCAGCACAGAGGCCAATGATGTATGGAGTCTTCCAAGAGAATTGTCAGAGCTAGCTTATATATTTCAGTCTATCAATATGGCCTTTCACAGTTCCTAATTAGTTTCGTTAGTTGACTTGCAGAAAAGTGTATTTAAAGTGAGCCGTCAGGCATTCCACTGAGGGACCCACACTAATGAAAAGCACACACTGTCGGGAGGCCAGTAGAAGAGCTAGCGGTTCAGTCCCCAAGCACCCCTAATTTGTACTGGGGTGATTATCATCCCTGTTAGAAAACACTTCAGTGGGAAGTCTTGGGTGATTACTTCAGCAACGAGTAGCTAGGTTTGCATGTTAAAATACGTGCCTCAGAGCTCAGCTGGGATTGTACTGGGCGTTCAGCTGACTTTGAGCTACCCCCCCTCCCCACAGCTCCCAAAGAGAAAATGGCTCCGAGGGAAAGAGAATAGTCAATAAGCTATACGTTTGCTCCATTTCGGCGTTCTCTTTTGTCTAAGTTTGGTTGTTACCCCTCATGAGGGACATGTATTTGAAGCCCGCCATCTTTCAGATTCAATAACTGAAGCAGGTGTGAGCCCACTTTGTGTGCTTTACAGGAGATCGGCGCAGTCTACCAGAAACTGTGGATGCACAATTAGATCCCGACAATGCACACATTCATGCCCATCAAACCACGTTCCTTAAACGAGGGGCTGCGTTTGCTTTAGCTCCTGCTGAGCTTCCAAGCCGGACCCTGGCTGCCAGCATTTCTAGCTAAGTAGGTTTCTCTGGAGAACAGTTTCCATTCATTTGTGCCCTGGCAAGGATGGACAGTCCCTTCCCTTTGTGTGGTGAATGCAAAGCAGCAGTGTCTTATGTCACCACTCTGGTTTGTCACCACTCCACAGAGAAAGCCGCAAAGCGATTACCACCACACAACTTCTCCCAGCATCTGACATGCTCAGGTGTCAGTTTGTCTACGGTGTGCTGTGGCTGTTTATTATGTGGAAGAAAGGGAAAACTTGCCAATCCACTTCACTGATTCAAGCTTGACTCATGACATCAGCAGAAGACGAGAACTTAGCTTCTAACCACATACAAATAGGTCTCCGGCTGCTGTTTTTGCTGTGATGTCAGTCCCGATGCCCCACTCTCGTTCATTAGCTGCACTCCCTGGGGGTAGATGCCAGGAGAAAGAATTTGGTTTTTGTTTTCCTAATGCACCAAATATGTTTTGAACAATAGAAATACTTTTCTATCAACAGTTCTCTGGCTTCTTGGTTTCCCAACTCGGTTAATTAGACCTCTGCGTCTGTATTTCCAGGCCTTTATTAGAGCACAACATTACCTACAGGAGAGATGATTTCTAAATCAGATTGGATTTCCACACACACACCTCGCTCCTCTCCCAGGAGGCTTCAGTCTGTGTCTACATGCAGCAGCAAAACCAGACCAACCAAATTATCCTGTAGTTTGAAGGCATCTCGGCAGGTCAGGACAGTAGCCTGACTGGTGGGGAAAGGTGTTTACAAGGACCCAGTGATGATACCACCCCGAGAAGCTGAGGGCATGACTCAGACCTGCCAGGGTTTTGCTTCAGGCCACGCTGCCTCTGCATGTTCCTGTTCATCTGATGGGCACGCTCACCCAAGCGCACACGGGGCGGGGCGGGGGGCGGCAGAGATGAACATGTGTGGCTGTACCTCCATGAATCAGCATTTATCGTCACAGGAGGCTATTTTGTGATGCACAAAAGCCCATTTATTAATAAGTGCCTCACTCCGAAGTGTAGCACAAACTCAAGAATCCGTGTCTACTCAGGCCAGTCCGTGTCTAGAGACCAGAAATAGTAATTAAGGGGAGAAGAGACAGCAGGGGTCAGATCCACGTGTGACAGGCTTTCGCAGTGAGACATCCGTGAGCCACACAGCTATTTTCTTGGCACAGAAACACATACAAATGAAATTGTTGCTGAACATATAAGAGAGAAATTTAATTAGGTGTAATCATAGCACTTTTGATTTTCAAGATGCTTTGCAAATGCAAACTAATTAATCTTCCATTATATATCCAAGTGGGAAGGAGATACATCTTTCTGCTGTATCAAGAGGAGTGAACCCACAGGGTGCTGGCTTCCCAAGAATGCTCTGTCTTTTTGTCTATGTTCACTTCTGCCATTGGCCACACATTTAAGCCAAACTGAATGATGGCAATGAGGCTCTATAGTAGTGTAGGACACTACAAAATTGGCAGGCTTAGAGGAGAGACCAAGGAAAGGGGCCTTAATACAGAAAAAAAAAACCATCCTAAACCAGCACAGACCCAAAGATCACAAGCTAGAAATAAAGAACAAATAGAGATTGGAAGAAGTAAATTTTAATACAGACTCGCTGATTCAAATGCTGGATATATTCTTTCAAACACAGAAGAGCTTCGTGTTGGCCAGTACTGGGCCTTTGGACAAGACCCAGTATCGAAGCCCAGATTTCTCACCTATGGATTGTGGGTATTGGTATAGCAGGTACCTGGGGGCTTCTTTGCTCTGAAATTCAGGTTTCTATACAAGGCAAGTAATGAGTCAACAGTCCCCAGGTTCTTCTCTGGGAAGGGTCTCTGAATACAGCTTCCTGAGTGACTTAATGTTTCAGCTGCTGAGGAGGGATATGGCATAAATCTGCACACAGTACATTCATCCAATTAGTTTGAAACTCCAACCTTAATTAAAGATTCCTTTCTCCCGGCGCTGTACCAATATCACAAATGCAAACAGAGCAGGGGCTTTTTAGTTGGAGCGATTCATACAGCTAGCATTTTTTATGACTGGAGTCAATCCAAATTCTTTCCTGTGTACCACCACATTAAATGCTGTGAGGTGTGTGTGTGTGTGTGTGTGTGTGTGTGTATCTGTGTGGGTCTCTCTGTGTGTGTGTTTATCATTTGTTTCATGGAAATATTTGTGGGAGTGGGGCAAGTGATAATTCAGGATAATAAGCCAATTATATAAGCCAAGACTACAAAGCATGTCTATGATTCTTTCTATATTCAGATCATGTAAAAATAGTATGATTCTGATTTTTTTTAGAAGTAAGATAATATTTTTAGGAATGAATTTGTACTATGAAGATAAAATAATATAAAACAACATGATCCAAACTAAAGTATGCCCAACTGAGAATATAAGGAAAAGGTTTGTAAGGAAGATTAGCTTACCAAATCACTTACAGTTAAGCTGGATAGATTTCCCTGGTTATCCAGGCAGCATTTGCAATGACACAGCCACAGAGAAACAAAAAGAAACAAAGAAAAGACAAGGTCAGTAGTTTCCTTGAAATAAGTTGTTATTTTGGTCTTCAGTGTGGGTCAATTAGTATAAACACCTCTTATTTCAAAGCAAATATCAAGATAAAACAATGAATTACTTTACTAAAACAAATATTATATTAATGTAGGCATTTCAAGAGTCAGATTCTGTATTTGCAGGTTGTACACACTGCATGTCACACTTTTAAAAGAATTTTTAATTTGTTTTATTAGGAGGGGTGGATTTCAGGCAAGCATTTATTATATAACATTACGAGTTTTATTATTGTTAGGGCTGATAGTGACAAGGACATGAAATTCACTAACAGAACTGAAGACAAATGTCCTATTATGATGCAACTAGTTCTGTGAACTCTAAAGCAAGATAATGCTGTGGTTTGCTTTCAGTGGTTGTGTTAATTGTTTGTATTTCCATGTCTCCATGTACCCAGAATCTTGACAGTCCCTCACCCTTGGCTCTGTGTCTTCATAGCTAGCAGCAGGGATTCAGACCTTGAGATGTGCACATTACACAAACACAGTATTTCCTTGTATGATTGCTGTGTGCTATTTCAGCAGGGTTAGTTTCTTTCTGTAGTTTGCTTTTATAGACAGGTCACTCTTCCTTAGGAGTTTGGGGTAGGGAGAAAACTGTCTTTGAGACTGTAAAGCCCTCTGGCATGCATCAGTCAAGTCTCCCAGGAAGTTAAATGCTTTCTCCTGGTATCTTCAACCGCCCTTTATCCCTTTTGTGTCATTCTGTCTCTTTATCCCCTTTGTGTCATTCTGTCTCTTCAGGGAAGCTTTCATGTATCCCGGGTTGACTTCAAACACTGGATCCTCTCTCCTCAGCCATCCCAACCCTGAGATTACAAGCACATACATGCCACCATGGCCAAATTCCTATCACACCTTCACCTAGACAAGGTGTCTCTTTGCCATGCACCTCTCTTTCTGTCTGCCTTGTTCCTTACAGCATAAATCTGGACACAAGGAGGGTCTTTGAATAGAGTCATCAACTCTTAGTAATTCCTGTAAATTATCTTGTTTCTACTTGGAGATTTGGCTGATTTATGGCAGGTATTTTTCCAATGGAGATGTCTCGAATTTTTTTCTCTTGCTGATGGGATTTGAAATTGTGATGTAGTCAGGGTGTAGAGGTTAGTTATGATTGTGTAGTAAATACGTTTGTGAAGCCAGAAAAGTCTCCTTCCATGACCACCCAATGGGTAGATATCATTTTTTTTATTGACTCAAATTCTCCCCTGAAGTTTAATAACATCCTTGCTTATCATTTATTATTTTAAAAATCTCTAATTTGTTATAAAAAATGTGCTATTGACATTATAATAAAATGCACACTGTTATACCTAAGCCAAGCTAGAATGCACAGCAAGAGGGGACAGGGTGCTGCGTTCTCCTCTATAAAGGCTCACAGAGAAGGTAATACTTGTTTTGATTCACACATCCCTCGCCCACACTAAAGTTTGTACTTTTAATCTTTGAAAGTAGCCTTTTGGGTTTTGGACAGCAAACTCAACACTTTGCCAAGCTATAAAATTCATAACGTTTAAGAGAAAGATCAAACTAAAAGGAGGGAGTTTATATGCACAAATATTTACTCAGTGGAAATATTCTTGCTGGATGGCCTCCCACTGTTTGATTCTGGTGCATTAGAAGAAACTCTGAGCTATAATTTTTTTCTCTTTTATATTATGCTTTTCCAATTTTTAAAACTTTGTAAACGTTATTGCTTTGTAGAGATACTATCTATCTGCCTGTGATTGACTGTGGAATTTTGTCTTAAAAAAGAAGTGGGCTAGTTATGTTTTCAAAGGTAACTGAAGACTTACCCCTTTTTTCCTTGAGTCTGATTATAAATTCTGGTGATAATTTCACTTTCTGTAGTGGTTAAGATCTCATTTCTGGGGATGATGAGATTTTAAAAAAGACACTTTGTTGATATCTCATAAATCAACTTCAGCCATATCTGAGTCTATCTGTCCAGTGTACCTTCACACAGTCCTTCAGAGGTGTAAATGTCATGGACTCTATAGTCAAATCTCACTTGTACACAGCCATGAATATTGTCATCAAATAATGACAAAGAGCTGCTCACCTTACTTTTATTCGTGTGGGTGACATTGATCTGATTTGGAATTATAAAACATTGCAGAAGATACCAAATCAGGTTTTACCACCAGCTAGCTAGTCTAGGGATATGCCATCTCTGAGAATCACATGTAGCATAGTATGGTGGAAGCTGTATGCAATGTGATTGTAGGAATACATAGATAGATAGATAGATAGATAGATAGATAGATAGATAGATATAGAGATAGATATAGATATTTAGATATTTCGTTTTATTCTTTGTTTGGTTGTTCCTTTTCCAATGAAAGCAAATGTCATCAAATCACATTTCTCCATAACTTTGTGTCTATGCCCTTTGTAGTTTTCACTCACATGGATCCCTGACCTAGGTAGACCAGAAAAGAGAAAGGACAATTAACTGATGGTGGGGGACAATTAGCCTTGGCACTGAGAAGGGGGTCAGAGGGATGAAAGTGGAGAGTGTTTGTGGAAGGGACCACCACCTCGTGTCACCCCCACTCTCAACACACCATCAGGAATGGCTGCTGCTACTGCACGGTGCAGGAAGCTGGGTGTTAAACTCACACTATCATGGCCCTCATCACTGAACATTTTCTTGGGTAGGAATCACACTGGAACAAGTTCAACAAAGGTTACTTAGACTTCCTGGGGCCATAGCTTTTCCATGGTATAAAATGGAAAACCTAACACATATTAAATAAGGGGATACATAGTTATGTTTTAGTATAGAAATAAATATAAATATTTATGCTTAAGTCCCTTCCCACTGCACTATAAGAATTTCAGGTGTTTGTCTAGCCAATGTGCTATTGACTACATGTTATGCATCAGCTCCTTAAAGTTATTTGAAAATCAAGAGCTGAATAAACAAATAGTCTGACAAAAAGAAAATACTGATTTTTCCATATCCCAAGATTTATGTTAACATCCCTGTTGGTTCTTGGTGAAAGGTCCATATAGCCCTGCCAAGCCTTGTCTGCCTCCGCTATCCAGAAAGCACAAGAGCTGTTAAGTCTTGTAGTACACAGCAAATGTCTGAGCACTCAGTAAGGCTGAAGCTTCACTTCCAGATGATGGCTTCTCCAGTAACTAAGATGGAATGACGTCTGTGTCTACCTAAGCTTAAAGAAGCCCTTAAGAAGGAAGAGTTCTCCAGGCTCCATGTTAGCGTGAGTCTTAGCCACTAGTTCCCAGTAAAAATGAAAGGACAGAACTCATAGTAAAGAGTTCTATCTCTGGGGCTGTCCTTGGAGGCAGACTTCTTGTTCTTTGAGCATTGATGGAGTATGAAGTTAATACAGGGCATCGGTGTGCCTGTCAAACTCAGAAACGCACACAGAACATGTTTTCAGTCCTGGTGTCTACTTTTCCATCTATCATCTGTAGGTTTCTATTTAGTAAGACAAGGTCAGGTCCAATCATAGGCAGGGAGAAAAGTCATCCAGAACTCTGTTTTGTCTGCATCTCGTGACAACTTTTACAGAGTCACATGACTTCATCCCTGAGGTGTGCACTAACATAATCTAGCCCATTTTCAAATTCTTTGCAGCCCCTCTTTATTTTCACTGTGATTATGTACACCAGACTACCTACAGCAGTACATCACGGACAGGTTTCACCTAGTGCACCTAGGAGAGAGAGGGTGGAAAATCTGAGGTGCATGAGACTGTCCCTTCAATATAGTCCAGACATGGTGTTCTTTACTTAGCTTCACCCCGTCCTTTCAGGAATTTTTCTGTTGGCCAAATCTTAGCAAAGTTGGGTGTCGTTTTAACTCAGCAAAACTTCTGTTTGGAGATCTGTTTAGAGATTCTGTTTGCAGAATGACGATCTCACTTGAATCTTCCTAAAGATCTCACCACAATGCTCACCCATCACTTGCCCACCACGAGCCAGGACATTTGCAGAGACCCCAGAGCATGTTCTCTTGGTGTTTGCTCCCTGAAAGCTGGCACTCACCTAGTCTGCTACCCTCAATTTAGTTCCTTTCCATGTTTACAAAAGTTACTTTCAAAAGTATTTAGTCTTGACACCTGTGGGTCTCTCCAGCTTCTATGCCAAAGTGATCAGCTCTGGGCCAGACACACCTCATTTGCCTAAATCTTGTTCTACCAAGAGTTATTTCCAAGAGAGCAAAGTTTCCCATGGCCCCTCAAAAGTTCAATCCCTGGTGAGGAGAGCGTGCATCCACTTGGGTAGCTAGAAACTAGAAGACAATTTAATTCCAGTAGACACAGAAAAAGTTAAATTGGAAGATAAGTCTTTGTGAAAAATGTTTCAGAAATCCTTAAAATGTTTGAAAATTGATGGATTAGTACACTCCTGGGTACACTATGAATAAAGTTTATAGGTCTTAGAATTTAACCCATTAGAAGTCCAGCACTGGTTACTTTTCTATTGCTGTGATAAGACACTATGACCAAGGCAATGTATAAAAAGAATTTATTTGGGTTTCAGAGGGTTAAGAGTTCACGAGGTGGAGAAGCCACAGTCCTGGTGGTATCAGGAAGACTAGTTAAAGCAGAAAGCTGGGAGTTCACATCATCTTAATCCATTCCAAATACACAGTAGAGGCAGCCACTGAAATGGCACGGGTCTTTCAACTCTGAAAACCTGCCTCCAGAGACACACTTCCTCCAAGAAACCACATCTCCTAAACCTCCCCAAACTGTGCCACCACCTGGGCACCAAGCTTTCCAGTACATAAGTCTTTGGGGAGTCATTCTCATTCAAACTACCACAGGCCCACATGATTCAAGATGCAGACTAGTCTCCGAGTTGTATGTGTCATGGGAGGGGTGAGGCTGATGAAGAAAACTCTACAGTTACACAGCAGGAAGCATGAAGTGCCCCGAGAAAGGGAAAGTCTGAAAAGACACTCCTTTTTAAAAACCTATTAAAGTTACTTGATCTATCCTGTGTGCATGTCCGTGTGTGTGTGTGTGTGTGTGTGTGTGTGTGTGTAGTCACAAGCTGGGCTTGCTTATGCATGGTGTTTGGAAGACAACTTTGGAGAGCTGGTTCTTGCTTTGCACCATGTTCTGTGGTTTTCATTCAGTGAGCACTTTTACCCACTGAGCCATCTTGCCCACCTGAGATAACACTGTTGCTGATTTTTTTTCCTCCCTAAACTCTGTAGAGAAGGGGAAAGATCCTTAGAAGAGGCCTCATCTCCGAACTGAGTTATAACAGTCACCCTACTGCGTTAGAAACTGGAGCAGGAAAGGAAGTTGAGTTACTAGAACACAAAGCTGTCCTTAGGGTAGAATGAGTTGCTTTTTTTAGTCAGGGAGCTCTTCCTGGTCAGGGGACAAATGGGAGACCTTTTAAGGGGTATCATCAGGACACCTGCCCAGGCTCTCTTCTAGCTTGGGTCCCACAATTTTAATTTTGAAGCTTTCACTTCCTGGCAAGTGTTCAGAGGGGCCTACAAACCCTGAAATTTGCTTGTAAGTCCAATCAAGACCCACCACTTACAATGCTACGTGGAGAGACCCCTCCCCTTAGATATTAGCCATATGCTATCTTCTCAGAAGGAAGTGGTTTCCACCTGCTGGTAAGATCTGAATATGGCAGCCTCGCTGAGGATGGTCTGGAGTCTCACCCATCTCTCCAGAAAGCCTCTTTCTTCTTCCGGAATATTCCAAAGATTCTATCATACAAACCCAGGGAGTGTTGACCTCTAGCCATGAGTGCAAAGTCAGTCCTCTGGTTCACTTAAGGAAGCATGTCTGTCTTTTTTTTTAAATGTGATATTCATCTTCTTTTTTTCTTTGCTTTTATTGAACAGCAATTGGATAAATCATCCTGAGGCTGTACCTCATTTACCAGATGCATTTTCTGTTTGTAAGCCTTGTACACATATAAAAAACAAAACCAACCAACCAAACAAAAAAAGAACCCATGTTCAGGAGTCTCAAAGTCCGTGTTGGGTGGAAGTAGTGAAATAGTTTAGCTAACTACATTTAAAAGGGTGGAACCAGCCCTCAGAGTTAATTCCTTATTAAGAAGCACCACGGAAGTGTCCTGGGGGACCTGACTGACATGCAATTTTCTGGTCTCCATGGGGACAACTGAAGAATAACCCTGGCCAAAATACAGAGGCCCATTATGTGGTTGAATAGGACAATTCAGGGAGATGGAAACTGGATTGAACTTAAAGGATGAGTAGGGTGATTGGCTCTCCCCTCCAGCATAAAAGCCATAAATTCCCACTCCACACAAGGGGCCTGTTGGCCATGTTGAAAGGGCAGCAGGCAACAGTGTGCCCAGAGAGAACTGTCACTAGCCAGAGACTGCTGGGGTCCTGCTGTAATTTCTTGATCTCCTAAGAACCCCATTCTTACCCCTTCTCAAAAGCTCCACAAACAGGCCAAGGCTGTAAAAAAGGGCAGCTGTGAGTGGACAGAAGAGAAGAGTCCAGTTAACACACTGTGGCTTCAGCTTCCAGCCAGTCCATTCTGTCTTCTGAACCGAGCTGTGGCTGCTGGCTGCTTGGAGGAGTGAGCTCTCTTGGTCATCTGTGGAGGCCCCTCATCTTGGGCATCTGCATCCAGGAACTAGAAAGCTTATCCTCACTATAAAAGCCACCACTGGGAAAGCAAAATGTGGTGCCTGAGAGCAAAGGATTTATAAGGACTCCTCAAGTTCTGCCCCAAAGCATCTTCCTTGAGCAGGCTTCCCAACTACAGAGAAGGGACGGAATGAAGACTTCCTTTTTTTTTTTGAATGAGAGGGTGCACTGTGGATCCTTCACAATGGTCCACATTTCAACCCTTAGTCTACTCGCTGTTTGGGTTTTCACGACACGAAAAATAACCAAGTGAAAGAAGAGAGAATCCAGTTATGGCCAAGGTAGTCGCATCCATTCATAGTGATGCTGGAAACTCGCCATCCACGGCTGCTCTGTTAAAGTGAAATCAAAGCCACACTACAAACAGTGCCTTTTAAACTTTTCTTTCCATGATAAGTAAGTTGTGTCTCATGGCAGGAAGAAAAGAAAGGAGGAAGGGAAGGAGGGAAGGGAGGGGGAGAGGATGAGAAAAGGAGGGAAGGGGAAAGAGAGGGAGAGGGACTTATGTAGCAGCTAAACAGGAGAGGGATGGGAAGAAGGGCGTATGTAGAGTAAATAGCACAAACTCTTTTAATTACAGTGTGAGTACTTTCAGAGGGTCACACCATGTGACTCTGAATTAACTGTGTACTTGAATTGTGTGTCCATGTTCCCAACAAATCAAAGCAGAGTGACTAGATAAAAAGTTAATTGATTGTGTAATCTTCCTATAAACTAAGTGTATGCCGAAGTATCACATAGTACAACTGCAAATCGTGCAGTGAGGTTTGCCGCTCTTACTCCAGTAATGCTGGAAAGCACTGTCTATTTTTCTTTTTAAGCATCAGATCGTCACAGGACCAAAAAGAAAAGTTCTTCCATTAGAGTCCACCTTCAGACCAATCACCTACATCCTGATTTATTTTCTGTCCTGTGCAAAGATTGTATGAGCTAGTCTCCAAGGTCCTGATGGTTTGTAGAGAAGCATAGGGCTCTTCTTAGTCTTCAAGATCCTAATAGTTCATAGAGAAACATGGGGCTCTTCCTTCTGGGGAGAAATGCAAACTTGGAGTTCATGATCACCCTATTTCTCAAACTTCTCAGAAGAAAAATTCAAGGTCACTGTATGTTTCCTTATCAAGGGAGCCGTGTTGGGCTATGAGGTTCACAGGAGTATTTGGGCTTATCTTCTGAACCCCTCCTGATGAAGCATGTGCTCACAGGTGACTCTGAACAAGTCGTTTCTCCTGTGAGGACCTCTCCCATTTTAACTTGGAAGATAATGACACCTGCCTGTTGAGTGACTGTGTGAATATGTGAAATGATTCTTATTGGGTTTCTGGTACATGTGAGAATCCAGGCAGCCGATACCCTGCTGGCTTGGCATGAGCATTTTATGTATAATCCTTCCAGAAACTTCTCTGTGTATTTGTACATGTTCACTGACTAATTCAACAACAAAAAGTATCTGTGTGAAGGCCCAGACCTGGAACTTCATAATGTTTAAAGCATCAACTGCCAATTTTCTGTGCTGGCAGTATCTAATTTATAGCTCCCTTAGGTGTGTGGGTGTACGGATGAAAAGTTGAGGGTAATCTTACAAGAGAAGACTTTTAAAAAAAAATTTGTCACTTGTTTCTTTGGTCCTTTAAGAAAGGATTCTGTAAGTGTGTTCTTTGAGTGAAAGAGTGTCCTGGCCCAGCTCTTCATGGGTGATGTGTCAGTATTTTCTTTCTTCCTCTCCATAAATTTCTCATGAGGGAAAGTCACCCTTTTCTCCTTGTCCTGGTGAAAACTGGACAGCAAGGAGCAGCTGGCTGTCCCCTGAAGCTCGCCCACACTTCGAGGCAGCCGTCTGGTTTGGCAGCCAGGTCCAGCTGTGAAGGGACACACAGGGTGGGTTCACTTCTGAAAACCACCTCTTCTGAAGGCAGACTGGTGGAGTCTCCTGAATTTGGCAGACTGTCATGAGGGACTCTGCTTCAGATGCTGACTTGGGACCTGGTGGCTTTCGCTTAAATCAAGCTCCAACTAATAGTCAAGAAGCAGTGATGGAAGACCAGTCACAGCAGAGTGACAGGCAGGGACAGGCTGAGGGGCAATGGCTGGAGTAAAACTGGGGGCAGGCAGCAGGGAACCTAGGGCAGCTACAGAATGGGAAGCCCAGGTCAGCATCAGCAGAGGTGGGAAGCCAGCTCAGGGGCTCTGGTCTCAAGGACACAGCCAGTGTACCCATCTATGGCAGAGCTGACCTCACACAGGAAACTCCCCATCATCCCACCAAACACCAGAGAAGAAAGAAGTGTGAGTGGTTAGGGAGTCAGCAAAGAGTTTGATTTGAAGCTGAATGATTCCCCATCTGCTGAACCCCACTGCCAGCCAGGGATCATTCGTTTTCCTAACCACACTCATCCTGGGTTCGTAGTATTCTTGACAGCAGAAGCTATGCCTTGTAAATGACTTATTCAAGCAGAGATGGGAGAATGTTTCTCAAACTACAATCATACAACCATGTAGTCAATAGTCCAGGCTTTATGGGCATCATTCTCTGTATCCACTACCAAGGTCTCCCAACCATACGGTTGCATTCTAATAAAGCTGTATTTATAAAGGCAGACAGCAGGCCAGATTTGACAGGGGAGACATAGTTTGATAAGTTCTACCTTAACTCTATCTCTTTTCTTGATTTCCCTCTTTGGGTTTGGCTTATTAGCTAGCCCATCTTGTCCCACAGTGTTGGGCTAGGCCCCAGTAAACTCCACTTGGATGAGTGAGTTGGACTTCAGAAGGCACTGAATTCAGGACTGGGTTTTCATAAGGAAAGTTGGCCAGCCAGAGCCCCAGTCCCCCAGTCTTTTCCCAGCGTCTTTCGCCGTGTCAGTTTACAGTGTGCATGAAGATTTAAGCTGGAAGCTTGCCCAGGTCATTTCTCACACTTAGTGGTTATTCATTAACTGATAGACTTACAGAGGGAACTTTCATATTCTTGACAACGGAGAAATTCTTTCATCTTCCGCCCCTTTTTATATACAGAAAGGTCACCATCATGAGTTGTTCCTTGTGTTGATTTAGTTCCTAATTCACAGTTGCTGTCAAGATTTGGAGAGTTTTCTGGTTTCTATCAATAAGTCATTTTCACTTTTCTGAATTGTGGGTAGACCCCATGGTCACTGTAGGTAGTAGCCTACACTGAGCAGAAACAATAAATAACGGAACTCAGCCCCATTCTTCCACATTCATTTGTTAGGGCCATGTCACTCACTCACTCAAACCTTCATTTCCTGGGCTATAAACAGAATTATCAAAGGCCACGCATCATTCACAAAGCTGTCTCTAGGTCCTTTTTAATAGCAAGCTTCTCCACGGCTTCTCCTCAAAGGCCCTGCTCGCTCTTCTGAGAGTTTTCCACTCACCCACTCATGGTACGGCCATTTGTTATTCAGAGGCTTGCCCTTACCATATGGTATTGCATAATTATTTTCCCTTTAGGTGTAATTATGGAATTGCCAGCCCCCTTGGCTCTGTTTTGCATTATTTCACACGTATTTTCTCGTTTTGATTTAAGCCTCTGTGCGCTATGCCATAAATCAGCGGAGCGGGGGTGGGTAACGAGAGGACATCAAAACACAGCCCCCACTGCTATAGAAAGTTTCACAAGTGACACTCCATAACTCAAATGCTACAAACCACGGGGTAGTCAGAGCAAGGCAGTGTGACAGTCTGAGCTGTTTTCGTTAATAGAGATGAAATGATGGGTGTGACTAGCTGGCAGGCCTCAAACAGACTTCAGCGAGCTGTTTGCTCAGCTGTCCTCAGCAACAACTTAATACTTTGTGGATAAAATTGTTCTCCCAGCATCTCAAGTGGTATAGTCCAGGGATCCCAATTTGTTCTCACTATTAAAAAGCAGGAACAAGCTTGCAACCCCTCCAATGGCACTTGGAGATTCTGGTCATGTTTTGTTTTCAATGTATCAAGCTTTCTACACCAGAGTTCATGAAAATCTCCTTGTTTTCTACGTCTGCCTGGAGAAAATCTGCATGAAGCTGAAACCTAACGCTCTCTGTGTGACTTAAAGGAGCTGTGTGTTCCTTCATGTCAAAAAGCCTTGCTGTTTTTCTTTACCTGCACTGTTCTCTTTACCAGTAACCCTTTCCCAGGCTCCCTGCATGTTAGCATCTCACGTCTCTTACACTCAGCTCAGACATCTCCTCCTGGAAGTCTTCCTTCAACCTCCAGCCCCTTCCCAACAAGAAAGGGCTTTTTTTTCTGTAATCTACTCTTTTTTTCCTTAGTAATCATGCAAAGTTTAAGACACGCAAAACTGCACAAGAAATGACACAGTAATCTTCCTCTGCTGTGTTCTGCAGTGCAGAAGCCCCTGAGAATGGAAGTTAGCTATTTACCATTCTCACGGGTATCTTTACCTTTTCTGCTATGTAATACATGTCTTAATTATATATAACTTGTTATAAGTAGCTTTAAACTAAGCATATTTTTCTTAAGTTTTTGATGATCTCGTCAATTCACAACATTAATCAGATCCATCGTGCTGACTGGTGTACTCCATTCTTTGCCACTATTGGGTGGAATTCCATCTTCCAAGTTTATCAGTCAGTCATTCCTTCTGCGTTTATATAAAATGTTTTCGAAGATGCCGTATTTTTTTCATTTTCATTTTTTTATCTTCTAAAGAAGCTAAGATTCGACATTTAAAGATTGTTTTAAGCTAGCCAACAAAAGGGTGGCTTTCCTCATATCAGTTGCATTTGTGATTACTTACCTTTGCTCACATATGATTCTTAATGGGTCCCCATGACGTTCACTAGTTATGCTGTAACTATGAGTGAAATAGTCATGTGCATAATTCTTTTTCCTTCTGTCTGCTGCCATCCCAGGATACCAGCAGGTGTTCTTGCATTACCTCTTGTTTAACATTAGATCTCTGCAAGATAACCAACAAGTACTATTACCAAACAGGGAACCTGAGCACAGCCAACCAACAGCTGAAACAGAACTGGACATCAGAGCTCATGCATCTCTGAGCCATGCTGTTAAGAAGTTCTGTCAAAAACTATTGCCACTTACTAGACCAGAGTGATTACTGTTTTAAAATATGTTTCCATTATTGTTTTAAAATGTTTCCATCTAAGTGGGTTTAGAAAACTGAATCTTTTTTTCATTTGGAACTTGAAAGTTCTTTGTGATAATTTAAAAATCTTAGTATCTCTGCTTCTCACCCACAATTGCTGCTATGAGAAAGCCCATCACAAAGCTTGGTTCTTTTGAGTTGAGATACAAAAGTATAAAATTCACTCTTTCAGCTGACAAGGAAATGGGCTGCTTGGCAGGAATATGACATTGGCCAAGGACAAGGAAGTAGGCTTCAAGCAGGAATATGACATTAGACTAGAACAAAGAAGTAATTTCAGGTAGGAATCTAAATCTTAGGCTACAACAAAGAAATAATCTCAGGCAGGAATCTAAATATTAGTCTAGAACAAAGAAGTAATTTCAGACAGGAATCTAAATTTTAGGCTAGAACAAGGAATTCGGCTTCGGACATGAAAATGACCTTGGGCTAGGACAGGGAAGTAGGCTCAGATACTTTGGTCATCCTGATAAGCCCTTAGAAACAGTGATCACGGGAGTGTTCATGTAATTGGGTTTAATGTCTTGCTTTTTCTTTGACTATTTGTGTTTATTGTCTTGCTTGTTCCTTGACTATTTGCATCTATTGTATTGCTAGACCCTCAACCTAGAACTGACCTTAATACATGCATGTGATTAAAATGGTATAAAAGCAAAAAGGAGGAGGGGGTATAGAATAGGGGGTTCAAGGGAGGGGAAATGGAGAAAGAGGATGACAATTATATTGTACATAAATAAAGTACCCAATAAAAAAAATCGCTCTTTCAAAGGGCACTGTCCTCTTAAAAATAGTCCCCGTGCTGTGCAACTCGCAGCTTTATCTAACTCTAAAGTATACTCATGACCTCCAGAGAACTCTCTTATTCCTCAGTAACCGCATCTGCCTCGCTGGCCCTCCAGCTCCTGGCTCTGCTGCCTTTTGTGTTTGTGCCTGTTTAGACAACATTGCAGAAATGGAACTGTATCAGAGGGATGAAGGGGCTGCCTCACTCGCTTGCATAGTGTCCTCTAGGCTCGCCCACTGGGGAGCATCTGTTAGTACTCTTTCCCTGTTTGTTGTCACACAGTATCCTATCATGGCTGGTTTACATTTAATTCATGCATTTTTTTCAGTTCATCAGTTGGCCATCTGGCTTGTTTCCATTTTTCAGTCTGTTTTGAATAATGCCATAATGTACGAGTTATTGTGAACAAGGATTCCCAGTCTTGTGGGGCTATCCCTGAGTGCAGAATGGTGGGCCATGTGGCAACTGTGTTAATTTCCCCTAACAATATGAGTACTGCACCTGCATTTGTGAGTGATGTAGCCTGGCACTACATTTTATCTGTACACAAACCTCAGATTTATAAATTCATTGTAGGGGAAGTCCTTACAACAGTTTCCATCTGAAGTTTGTTTTTTCTACGGAAGTTAAATGACTCTGGTTAAAAATATTACTAGAAAAATAGCACCTGGTATTTTTAGACAGAGAACTTTTCTGTAACTACAATGCCTTGAGAAGGCAGGTAATCTATAACCTGAATAAAAGAAAAATCAGTTCACCAGATACCACAGAAAATCAATCAGCACAAGAATAGATTAATCTGCTGGCCAGATGTCTACCATGCGAAGTCTCTGGACTTGTGAATTGTCACAATTTCGAGGCATTTTTTAATTGCAAAATATAAATCGTTACAGTGTTTCTTTTGAACCTTTTGATGCTTGGTGAATCTCAAATTTTGTAATTTTTTTCAAAAAAATATATGTTTACTGTAAAAGCAATTTTTTGGAAGATATTGAAAAAGAGATAGAAAAAATAAACAGATAGAACCAGGTGACTGCAAACCTAGTTATTCAGAGGGGACTACTGTCAACAAAGTATTTGGTGTTTTGTCTATCTATCAGTGGTGTCTACAGACACAGCTCCTCTGGCTAAATGATACATTGTCACAGTGATTTATGGGGCCATCCCCTTGGTGGAGAACTGTTTGTTGACCTTTCTTTGTGGATATTTCCAGGCAGTATCCTAAGCACATGACTTGTTTTCACTTGAGGGAAAGAGGACACCCGATTTCCCACAGAAGGTAGAGGCCATAGTACAGATAGATTCCTGAGAATATACAAGAACGTGTGAAGACTTGCAAAGCCTCTTCATGATTGAAGTTTTCTAGCTATACCTTATCACTTAATGTGGAACTGACAAAGCAGTTTTGATATTTATACACCCGAGAAACAAGGCAGTAACTTTTGCCTGAAAAGCAAACTACTGCTTGTTCACAGAGAGTGCAAACCACACCTTAAAGACTTCTGGCATAGCAATAGGGATTTGGTGTGTGACCGTCAGAGGATGTGCTTAGACATCTGTGATTCCCATTCATACTGAGGACACAACATTAGTTGTGCTTCATAAAAAAAAAAAGAAGAAGAAAAAATCCATGCTTTTCTTCAAGAACTCCATTTATGGGCAAGAGGACTATTTACATGGACATACAAGTAATAGGGACTAGCACATGAAATGAATTCAAATAATTTTTATTATCCTTCTTGAAAACTCCTGCAGGAATTAGAAAATGTTCTAGCATATGTTGCCAAGAACAACAACAACAACAATTACCAGGAAAGGAAGACAAAGATCACCGTTATAATTAATTGCTATGATCCAGAATAGTCACTATTTGGGAAATAGTTTTAAGACTGAAAAGCAAAGTTAATAAGACAAGATATTTTATATGATGACTATTTCTCAATTCTTCCTCATGAGTGAGAGATAGCAAATGTATTTTGAGTTTATATTGAACTCTCAAAGCATGCAAATATATATATATATATATATATATATATATATATATATATATATATATATATATATATGTGTGTGTGTGTGTGTGTGTGTGTGTATTTACATGAATACATATATTCATAATATACTCATAATACACATATTCATCTCATTCCCTTTGACCTGTGATCATGTTTTCCTATTGTTGAGGAACACCAGCCTTGCTAAGGTAGACTTCTTCCTTCTTGATGTATTTACAACTTTATAAAGCATTTCTAGTGACTCAGAAAATCCCATGCACCAATTTTCCAAATTGGATTTTATGTGATTAAAAATAAATTTAAATCCAACAGAGACTTTGGTGTGCTTCTGAAAATTCCCATGTCGGGAGTTGGCACGCTGCAGCCGTGTGTAGGTGTCTGTATGCTCTCTGACACTGAGCAAGCACTTGGACCTCATTTGAGGAGTTCTTTCCTGGAAGAAGAGTAAAGGGTACTATTCTGGAACATGTCCTACCCTCGCCAGTCAGCCTGGCAAGGGAGTAGGTCATCCACACAAAGGACAGTTTGAAAATTAAAAGAAAATGGCTCATAGGATTTGTTACCTTGGCATATTTTATTAACTAGAGTTATTTGCTTTTGCATGGTCCTCCCTTAGATCAAGGAGAAAGGAGGAAATGAATATAAATTCCAATAGTATAAATAATACATAGTTCTGAAATGGCTGCCTTCCTGGGCCAGGCTGGCCTACCCTATGGTTGGAAGTGATGAGCTTGATTTTCATTTGACAGATGAAATTGTCAAATGTTCAAGCTGCCTTTCTTTAGAAGGGTGGACTACACAGACAATAAGCCCCCAGGGTCCCTAAACTAAATCCCAAGTCCTGGCAATGAGCCCGAGAAAGGAAGAAGGGCTCTTCTGAGAAAATCTTACCATATCTGTACAAAGTCTCGGAGCCTTGCTAGCAACTCGAAATATGTGTCCCCATCTTCTCTAAGACCCAACTGAAAGTACTTCAGTGGCCTCGATGGACACCCTCCCCGCTTGTCAGACTGTGTTTCCTTTGACAGCCATTTTGTGTCCTCTACACTCATTTGGCATATTTGTTACTTTCATTGTTTACCCATAGTGTATATTTTTATTTCTCTGACCAGATAGTCAATCTGTTCAGGGCAAGAACCATGCCTGCCTCCCTCTGCCCATCGCTGTCTCACATATAGAATTAACCCCGTCTGATTCAGCATCTTAGGCAAGGAACCTTTAAAAGGACTCATGTCAACACTCATACACACACAGGGAGAGGAGGAGCTGGAAGTCAATGGACTATTCAGACTATAATTTCTATCCAAGCTGGTGTAACGATGTATCACAAAAACAGTCTTCCTTTCCTAAGGGAAGTAGCCTTTACCCTTGGTGACTTGGGACAGAAGATGTAGCATGTAGTTCAAAGCACAGCCAATGCTCTATTAAAGTGGCTCATGGCTAGGGCTCTTTATCTGACCCACAGTTCAATGCGGGTGGCTCTTCCAACCTCCATCCTTGAAATTTTCTGGAGCATGGATCCATGGTGAGAAAAGAATCTCACCTTTGCATTCAGTAGCTGTGTTTGTCTTTTTCCTTTTCCTGGATTCCTTTGGGCCCTTGAGTGTACCAGAGTAGAATAAATTCAAACTATCTTTGCCAAAATCTTGCTGGATACTAAATGCATATTAAGATGGTGAGAAACAGAATTGTGTGAACTCTGATAGTGGAACTTTTCCCACTGGGACTTTCCCAAGCAACCTCCATCAGAAAGGAGGTGTGGTTCAGACTTCCCTGCTGTCAGAGGTCTAGGAGCTGGAGTCAGGTGTGAGTTGACCTGGTGAGGTGTCTGAGGGGGTCAGTATCCTTATTTAGAAAAGCAGATGGTATTCCTATTCTCTGAGGAAAATATCCAGTGGAATCTTGTAAATCTCTACTGTGCCCAAGTGATGCAGAAGCAGCTCTTAGTCAGGTTGGTCAATAGGCTGTAGTGGAAAGGTAAGAACTTAGGAAATGTTGACATGGGCTCCAGGACTCTACATGGACTCAATTATCTGACTGTGGTCCCATTTCTTAAGAAGTGGGCTTGAAAGGTAAATTTGGTCCAGCTGTGAGAAACTTCTAGAAGCAAATCCTAGTAGTCAATCTGAGAAATACTTATGTGGAAGACTAAGTGATGCTCAGGAACCACTGTGGGCACCAGAGCTTCTGAGCTACCGCAGATGGGGCTCCGTCAAAGTCTCCTGTTGATTGTTTAGCATAAGGTTATTATTACTATTTAGTTTTTTCTTGAAAGAAAACTTAGCCTATGCTGAGGAGGGTTTGAGTTTTACAACAATTTATGAATCTGAAGATGAACTTTAAATGCTAAGTGCTCACAGAACCCAAACACCTGAGGCTCACTGAATCCAAAATGTATGAGATTATGAAAATGCATTTTAATCCAGCTCTTCTCCTACCCTTAAATAAACTTCTCATTCATGTCAGCCTGACTATGTGCCCATAACTCCTACCAGTAAATAAACTTCTCATTCATGTCAACCTGACTCCATGTGCCTATAAACCCTTGTGAGAATTTTTAACCCCACACTGCTGAAATCTTAAATGTTAACTAACCACCTTTTGGGGATGTGAAGAGATTCTATAGGGGATCACCATATTGGCCTTGCCATTATCAGATATAATTACAACAAGGAGTTTATAAAGTCCTACGTGGACATTCGTCAGCAGCAGAAGCCCCCAAACAGCACATTTAACAAGAAAACTTGAACACACGGAGAAACGAGAATGCCAAGTTCCATGCTAAGATATGTCATCTTTAAAATCAATTGTTTTTGGTTCCGTTGATCTGAAAATGAGAAACAGGAATGAAGCATTCATCGATCCATCACCACCAAGTGCTCCTTCCCCCTTCTTGATCCAGAAGCTTCTAGACAGTAGAAACTGAAAAGGCAAAGGACCCTAGTATGACAAGGAGATGGTTCTGCTTGGTTTTACTCAACATGGCAGACACTGTGTAAGGTGTCTGAAGCCGTATTGGTTGGAAGGAGACACATTAAAGATGTGTTCCTTGGGACCCTTAGAGATTAACAAACAGTGAAGGAAGCAACCAGTGAGCCAGAAACAAAGGCAGTTGGGGGAGGGAGTAGGAATAAAGGAGGGAAGGGGGAGAGAAAAAGTGGGTGATGAAGACAATTTAGGACATTCTCAGGGCTGTGGAGATGGCTCCTTCAGTCAAGTGCTTCCTGAAAAAGCATAAAGACATGAACTTAGATCCACTTTGCCCCCAGCACTCATGTAAGAAGCAAGTGTAGCAGCCAGTACACAGCACTAGAGGGTTGGGGCGGGAGGCATAGAGAGAAGATAGTCCCAGAGCCTTAGTGTAAGCTAGTCTAGCCAAATCAGTGAGCTTCAAGTTGAGTCAGTGAGAGATACTGACTAACTAAGGTGGAGAATCATGGAAGAAGATACCAATCAGCCTCTTCCCTTCACACACATGTGCACACATGCATGAAAACCTGAACACACACACACACATGCACACACACACACACTCGCGCGCACACACACACACACACACACACACGTATTACTAATGACTGATAAGGGAACAACAAAAAGGGTGTGCTTCTCAGCATATATGTAAGCCAGCATAATAAAGCTAAGATCACTGCTAGTCTAATCTTAATGGTTTCAGAGAGAGGGAGACACTGTTTTCAACTGGATACCCACTGGTGACCCTACATGGCTCTGAGAGACAGTTCTAACTTGACGCTCACACAGATGGCCTTGCCCGGAGAGCCATGGATCTGTGTCAGGGACTGGTAGGGATGGGCAGAAGCTACAGATAAGGGTAGTAAGAGTTGAGTAATGGAGGATGGGTCAGAGAGTAATCAACACACACTCCATATTTGTTAGAGAACAAAATTAGAAAAGAAGGAGAAAATCACTAAAGTCAGTGATGGGGCCTTGTCATTGCCACACCTTAGGCAACAGATCCCCTGTAATTAACCAGTTAATCCACCAAAATCTTACCATATTCCTACATTACTATTTTTATTACCATTTTCAATCATGATACCACTTGCTCTAAATCATGTGTGAAATTAGTACACTGATACATGTGGCCGGAATTCACTTTCCTACAGGTCTTTAAAACTTCTCATTTGTAGGTTCCATGAAGGAAACTGTTATAATACAAATCAAAACAAAACTCAAATGTTACAATCAACTTACATGGAAATTAGAATAAAATCTCAGTCCTCTCTCTCTTTTCAACCTCATTTCTAACTTATCCCCACAGGGTTAGTAGCAGATGTGTGGCCTAAGGCCACCAAGTGCCTTGGGTCAGCCTAGAGCAGAAGACAGACAGGCGGTGAGTGACGTGAGACCTGGAGTAAACTGATGAGAGCTTGCACCTTAGGAAGCTCACTGGCAAGACAGCTGCAAATCTCATCCACTGCCCAGGGACTTCCAGCAGCACCCAAGAGAAAACCACAGCAAACACGGCTTAGCATAAAGTAGCCATCGCAAACCCTGTAGAGTTCCCTGAATAAATCATGTATGGAATAACTAATCTGTCTGATCCTGCTCAGGCTGCTATGTCTAATTGACAATCTATGTCTAACCACCAATGACGGGAGAGACAAACAAGAGAGTGTCAAATGTCTGAAGGACACAATGTTGTATATGAGAGTCACCCCCAAAGGGTGATAAACACTAATGGCTGTCATCACTCGGACAACCTTGTCCTGTTTTGAACATCTTCCCACCCTAGTATTTCATTACAATTGATGGGCCTCCTTGTCACTCTCAAGGCGTGTCCAACACAGCCTGTGTGACACTTCACTTCTTAGGGCTAAGCTTATGTGTCTCCACTTGCCTATAGGGCTTGAGAGAGACTGCAGGACACGGGCATCCCCCAGTCTCCACACTGCCCCTGCTAACCCAGCCCTGATAAATAAGCCAACTAATTGAATTAATAAACAACTCTTTCTTTTTTTTTTTTCCACCACCAGCTGGCTTGCAGTCAAAATGTGTGATAAATTATCTGCCCCAGCTCTAACCACAGGGGGTGGGGTGGGGGGAGGTGGAGAAATTAGCCACTTCAACCCTTCCCCCCCCCACAACCCACTCTCCCACCCTCCTCTTTGGTTTGCTTAGTTATAGGATTTTCCCCCTCCTGATCTTCCCACTCTGGCTGAGGGCCAGGACAGTGTTGCTGTGTGGACAGAAGTGTAGTTGGCTGCTCCGATGATGGATCTTTAAGCCGCAGTACTGTGGTGGGACGCTGACGTTCCGTGCCAGGCTGTGGGAAAGAAAGGCTTGTCTGATGCCCTGGCAAGAAATGTTGGGCTGTGAGCCTGTGGTTTAAACCCACAAGACTCTTGTTAAGAAATGGGGTGTGATGCGGTTCAAGGTGAAGACTTATGGTGTCTGTTCCCTCACCCTCTGCCAGACAGTTCTGGGCCTTTTGTAAAAATGCCCAAGACTTCAGAATCCAAAGAGCCATTCACTTTCCACCCATTGACTCACCTTAGCATCTTCCTTCCATCTCTTGTTCCACCCTCTTTCTCTGTATCCCAATATTTCATCACAAGTCGTTGCTAAAGGCAAGCGGTTTTTTTCACCGTGGGTCACCAGAATCATATTACCTATGAACAGCTCTGGACAATTGAAGGTGGCTTTTCAATATTCATTTTTTTTCCTGATGGTCTCCAGTGTCATTAGAGTTAGAAAAATAAACAGTCCTCATCAGGGTAAATCCATGCGTGGGACACCATGAGGCCTCTGATGCCATTCTGTGTTTCAGAGACCTTGCAGGGGGCCACTGCTTCAGGAAGCATCTGGATTGTATGCCTAATCTTCCCACCCCACCCCACCCCACCCCCACTCCCCCAACCAACACCACTCAGTGTCTTAGTGGATCTTAAGACTTTGTCTGTGAGATAATAAACAAATTACTCAGAGAACAGGCTGGGGCTGGCATCAGCCCCTGGGTGGGTGAGTGCAGGTTTGTCATCTGTGTCATTCATGGCCTTCCAAGCAGAAGCCCTCCTCATTTCTGGAACCAAATAGCTGACAGAACAACTTCAGGGAAGGATGGATTGTGGCTCCTGGTTCAGAGGATATTGGTCCATCATGCCTGAGAAAGCGTGGTAACAGGAACAGGAGACAGGTGGTCACACGGTATCAGGCAGAAATCACTATGCAGGCCCACCCCCAGAGACCCACCTCTACAAACTAGGCCAGAATCTTAAATGTTCCTCAGCCTGCCCTAATAGCACCACCATCTGGGACAAAATGGTCACACATCTGCACACTGGGAGTGAGGTTAGGGTCACATCCAAACCATGAAGTTTCTAAGATGAGCCTTGGACTATTGCCAAGCAAGAGAGGACTGTGTTCCTTATTAATGTCTAACTTTATTCTTGCACTAGAGTGCTTACGATGGACTGTTGTTGTTGTTGTTGTTGTTGTTGTTGTTGTTTTGGGTGTATGTGTGGAGGGGGTGCATTTGTTGATGTTTTCAGTTCTGGCTGTGCCACGTCTGTCTCTGACCCAACAGCTTTTTAATGGGCATGAGGTGTGGCACTTAGCGAGGAATCCAGGTTACTCTGAAGAACAAAGGGAAGGTTTGTGCTCATGAATTTGAGGTTATTCACACCTCAGAGGCCTGTCTGTCCTGAAGAATGCACTTGAGGTCTGTGGGGCCCAAGCCAAAAAATTGTGACAAAGGACTGTTTAAAGAGCTATAGGAAAATCCCAGAGCAAACTACATTGTTTCACACACACACACACACACACACACACACACACACACACACACACACACCACAGAGGCATAAGTGTCATTCCACCCATTGGCCATAGGGTAGTTCCAGTGGCATCTGGAAGACAGGAGGTAGGCAGTATCAAATAGAATATGAAGGGTAACGTCAGAAGGCTGAGTGAGAGGACAGGCAGCTCATAGTTAACTTTTTAGTTGCCCATCTTACCTGCCTTTCCTTTTCATGAAAATGAGTACAGTAAATATAAAGTTAAAACTTGGGCCAGGCCATGAAACACAGTCCTGCAATTCCAAGCAACCAGAGAGACTATGTCAGATTACAATTTTAAGACCTGCCTGGGACACAGAGTGAGTTTAAATCCAGCTTGGCCAGTTTATTAAAACCAAGTCTCAAAAATAAAGAGTTGGGATTACAGCAGCAGAGTACTTGCTCATTACGAGCGAGGCCCTTAGTACCTCAAAAAAAGGGGGGGGGAGAAACATTAAATCTTAAAATTTATTTTTATATAATCTATATTTTATAGAAGATCTGAGAAAAGATATTAGAAGAATTTGTATAGATGCTATATAGAATTTATACAGTATAGTTTGTATACTCCCATGCTCACTCTTGAAATTCTTTATCAAGGGATGGTAGGCATGGAGGGAGCTGGCCGCCTTACTGCTACAGTTTGAACCTGGACTAAAAGGCCATGTGAGGATGTTGCTAGAATCTCGAGACTTAGGTTAGCTATTTGAAAGTCAAGGAAGCGACTGGTGCTCTGCCTAACTCAGGGTCACAATGGCTGCCTTTCAGCAGGCACATGCAGGCTGTCTAGACCTCACCACCCACGCTGTCCACCAAAGGCCATGGACAAATTTGTCACTAAGAAGACAACGTCAGGTTTGAGGCCTGATGAGAGTCACTTCAAAGGCCTCTACATGACTTGAATTATTTGGAAAATAGCAGCATACAATTCAATAACCACGTATATTTAACGTGGCTCTAAAGTCGAGAGTTAGCCCTGGGACTTCCGGTGTCTCTGTTGAACTCAGCAACCTAAACTTGTTTCTCAATAGAAATCCCTGATACCGCTGTATCACCAGGCAGAGGAGTTACGGACTGAATGTCAAGCTCCTTGGATGGGAATGGGAAACGTCTCATCCAGCTATTTCTTACTGTGCACAGAGAAAATACTCAGAGGATGTGCGTTCAAAGAAGGAGCACTGTCTCCCCAAGTCCCAGGGCAGTGCTGAAAGAAAGCTCCCATGCCAAGACAGTCTCTGTGATCCCTACAGCACTAGAGGAAATGAAGCCAGGGTTTGCCAGTTGGAAAAGGCAAAGGAATCTTTGGGAGGTAGGCTGCCATTAGCCTAGCTGAAGTGAGGCCAGATGTCTTATGGTTTTAAAAGAGAGCCATGGAACATTTGATGGGGAGCCTCCGTAATTAAGGTCCAAGTTGTACATCTGCGTACGGAAGGTAAAGCCACCTTAGTCCCTAACTGTATTCCTAAATCGGCACGTATTTTGGAGACCCTGGATTATAAAAATCTCAAGTGTGCAACCCTTGTGACTTTAAACTGAATTTCAAATGTTTTTCTCTGTTGCCCTGACAACAGCCTCTTCTCTGAATAAACAGACTCCGCCTATATCTGTCAACAGAACTGCATTGAGTTCACTATCATGCTTGATATTTTATATGTGTTTATTCTGTAAATCACACTTGAATTCAGAACAATATCAGTCTAATTTATAAATCTCTAGGTCAAGGCATTGAAATTCATCTGACTTTATTTTGTACCCCTTAAGTTTTAAAGCTATCATAGTCAACAGGAGGATGTTGGTCTCTTACCTAGGGAGTTACTGTCATTTAAAGGGAAATCAGCCCAGCTAAGTTTGCTCAGTATGTTCCAGTCTCTGCTCTATTTCCTCTCCAGAGCCTGCTAGTTTTAGACTAGGTTGCTTGACTGTCCATTGCTTTGGAAACAAACCTCCTGAATAAAAATTTTCTTATGTAGCATGCTTTTGGTAATATTTAGACATGTGAGGCTGCAATTTATTGGGGTTTTTTTGTCGGTAAAAAGGCCATATGCATTTAGTTCAAACCCTCAGGTTTTGAATTTGGATCTTTTCCTGGACTAGGAATTCATAGTGCTGTACTAGCTTTTGTTGGTAGGGAGTAGCAGTGAGCTACCATCCAGTAATGAGGTTAAAAAGTCTGGGTTTATGGTGCGCTATGTTGTTATGCTGTGGTATTTGGTGGGTTAAAAGTGTGGACTACATTTTCAACTTATATCTTCAACTTATGATTTATCTGGACATCACCCATCATCCACAGAAGAGCATCTTTAAGAAACTGACACCTGCTGTTACAGAAATTGGAATTCTACCCAAAATCAAAGTGAAGCATAGCCAGGCATTATGGTGAATGCCTACAATCCCAACAGCAGAAGGCAGAGGCAGGAAAAGCATGAGTTTGAGGCTAGCCTAGGCTACTTAAGGAAACTCTGTTTCACAAAACCAAGGGTTGGGAATTAGAACTCAGAGGTTGACAGCTTCCTTACTATGTGCAGGGCACTGGGTTCTATCCCCATGCAATGCAAACAACAACAACAAACAAACAAACAAACAAACAAACAAAAACAGGTCAAAACAAAGCAATACATTTGGAGAGTTTATGTCTTCCCATGAGTCCAGGATTAAATGAGAAGTGTAACTGCTGTTTTAAACAGCCAGCCTATGTCTCTGTTGTCAGCACAGATAGGGCACAAACTCCTAGTCTGCCAAGGTCATCCTGCCAAGTATACTGATAGTTAAATTCAAACCCTAGGGTAGTAGAAGCAACTTATATGCCTCCATTTCCACCACATTTCCTCTGTGTACAGCTCTTCAATACTCCAGTCAGGAATGTCAATTGCTTCCGAGGGAAGCAATGGTGGTCACCACAGCTTGTTGAATAGAACCAACAAAAGTACTTAGATATATATTCTCGTATCAGAATCTGATTTTAACCCTATTAGCATCTTAGAGGAAACGGAGTTATTGTCATCATTTTTCTTTGTTTACAAATCGAATTTTAGTATCCGTCCCTCCTACTTCCAGAATGGATTTTGAGCTACTAAAAAATAGAAAGCAGTTGGGCTCCTTTAAAACCCAGCTCTACCCACAGCCAGTGATGCTTGCTGTAATAAGCCGTGCATTTGACTCCCAACAGGTTTCCTTTTAAGCAAAGTATATAATGTGTGGTACCCACCGAAGAGGCTGAGGAGTGGAGGACTTCCTTTAGTTTATAAGCTTTGGAAAGAAGTCACGGATAGTTTGAGTGAGAAAAGAGAAAAATAAATAAATACCAGACTCTGAAATAGTACCAAGAAAAAAATATTAATAGAGTTTTCTCTTTTGGAAAAGATTCTTAAGACCAGCAACAGGGTTGAGAGGGTAAAAGCACTCGCCACCAAGCCTGAAGACAACGACAGTTGAATCCCTGGAAACCACATGGCAGAAGGAGAGAAATGGACGCCTGAAAGCTGATACCTGACCTCCACGTGTGCTGTGACTCCACATGTGGTGTGTGTGTGTGTGTGTGTGTGTGTGTGTGTGTGTGTGTGTGTATGTATGTGTACAGCCATGCACATAGGTACTACTGAGAAACTGAAAGAAAAAATGTTACTCAGATGGGCTCAGTATCATTAGTCAGACCAGAGTAGCTGGCAAGCCCAGTGAATACGCACGTGGAGGAAATACTCTCATCCACCCAGAGCGGGAAGAGCTGCCTGGCTGCAGCAATATTCTTACATATGTTGACTCTGCAGACCTGAGTGGATTCCTTCAATACGATGTCATTCTGAAATCAGCAGGACTGGTTGGAATGTATCTCAGAATTGGGAGAACAGTTCTTCATTGCTAGAACAGCTGGCTATCACTATTTCCATGGGCTTAGTGGTTGACATGTTTGGTTAACCATTTTGTTAGCTTCTGGTTAACCATACGTGGCTTGAAAACCTCATAGTAGTGGGAAATTTTCTAATATAATTATTCCTATAATATTATAGGAATACAATAATATGTTATTCCTATAAAAAAAATCCTTGTAAGATGCAATTTCTTCCTTATCTGTCATATCAGAAATAGAATCCCTTTCCAGATAAGAAGAAATGAAGAAATTCCTTGGTAATACCCTCTGGTGATTAATTTATCTTGAAATTAGGGTGGAGTAGACAATTCTCAAAGGGGAGAATTGAACTTATTGTTGAATGTGGACTATTTTGACTCAATTTTGTATCCATGATACTCTGTCTCAGCTCTGCCAATGGATAGTAGATCCTTAAGCAGAAGATATTTTCAACCTCTGGTAGAAGCTTTCTCACCTCCAGTCTTCTTGCCTTCCCTCTGCCCCGCCCTTCCCTGCCTTGGGCACCATGTTCTTTCTTATCCACCATCTTTCCTCTAACCACACAATTGCCTAGCCAAGCAGCCTGCACCCTGGAGAAAATCACCAAGTGTCAAATCCATTTTATTAGCCTTTAAGCAGATGGTTTACTATTTCATCACGAGAATTTTCTGTATCTCCAAACATGTGGATTGTTCTGTGCCTCCTGCTTCATGGACTGGGAACCTTTAAGGAGTCTTGACTCTCTGCAAGGAAGCTAGTAGCTAGCCCAAATGACTATACTACCCCTGGTACCCATGAGCAGTTGCCTAAGTACAAGGTGGGGTCAGAAATGTAATGATTTGGAATAGAGAAGACTACAGGGTTGAGAAAATGCTATCTTTAGCTTGTTAAGAGACAACTTATTGGAGGGGCCCTTTCTAACTCATAAATCAACCAGAAAGCTTTCTAGTTGGCATTTTTAGAATGGTACTCAGTTGGGATGATGATTTAAGGAGATGCTTCTCACTCCCTGCCCTCCATTGCTGGTGTTTCAGGCAGTAAAGGCATAGATTTAGATCTCTGGCTTATTGAAGTAGCCCCATAGAGACAACAGAAATGATACGAAGGAAATTTAGCCAGAGCCCCTGCTAAGCTGCTACTAATATGAAATGTGCTCTCAAAAGAAAGAACAAAAACTGAAACCCGGAGAACACCTAAAATATTCAGTTTCTCATCATACTGTTATCAAGGAAAATGTAAAATGTAGAACAGAACCATGGGGATCTGAACGTGTTGGCTTGGCCATCATTTTTAAACTTTCTTATGAACAGCTTCTTGCTATATGCACATACAAGTTGCTGGGTTCTTCATAAATTATGGATCTCTGCCCTTTCCACATTTGAGATATTTTAAATGTACACATCTAGGATGGGGAATGTCTCTTTCTTGCTCTCTTTCTCTTTCTCTTTCTGTTTCTCTGTCTCTGTCTCTCTCTCTCTCTCTCTCTCTCTCTCTCTGTATGTGTGTGTTGCTGTGTGTGTGTTCTACCTTCCTCATGCATCTGCTTCTCAGCTATATTATTTTCAAGGACATACAAAGATTGGCTGTGATGGCACCTCTAGACAATGCTTGCCTACCTCAGCTTTCTGCATTCTCGCCCTGCCAAGGGAGACAGGAGGTTCACAAGGACAGAATGAAAACCTTGAGTGTAGAATCATGAGGTGAATGCCAAATATCCCTTTCATCTTTCACGTGACTGCTGAGTTAAGAGTCATAATCTAAACCAAAGTGGACCTGGACTTATTCTTAACATGAAGGTAGAGCCATTGAAAGTCAGTGTTATAGTGACTCCAAGGGAACCGCTAACACCCCTAAAACCAAAGTGTCAATCATCCTCACTCATCCTCTTCACCCTCCTCACATATCCTTAAAGATCAGTGACATGTGGAAAATAGCTTCAGGACACCATTGCCTCCCCCAGAAAGAAGAGGAACACCTGGAGGTTTCTTATTACAAGCAATTCCAGGGCCATTGACCCTAAGGGAATCCAGCAGGGGCTTGATGTCATACAACTGGAATAAAGCCAAAAGATGACACTTCAGAACATTTTATCAGGGACAACTCAGGGGCTAGCCGGGGATGTGGTCACAGAAAATCCTTCTCCAGTTCCCAAGGAGTTTGGAGACAGACTTCAGATTTAGAAGTTTGGGTGTTAGAGTGATTGAGATACCCTTTAGGAAGAAAGCTTAAGGCACCGCCCACTGAATGCAGCTATCCTAACAAGAGTATGCAAGTGATCCAAGTGAGGACTGGGAGAGGTAGTGGTAATTAATAGGCTGTCCAACGGGTGTAGCCCCCTGCCAAGTCCTGTATCCCCAGCATCAGACAGGACAATGGTATTATTGTCACCTACCCAGGCAAAGCAGTGCACCTAAGGGGTACAAGTTATGGAAACTGTTCTTTGGTGATCTTGCTAGGGATTCTGGGAACCTTAGCGTATGAAGGCAACCCTTTTCTCCCTTACTCATTCCTTTCTCCTTTGCCAAATTATTAGATCAGAACTCAGGGACGGCCTTGTGATGCTCACATAAAATGAAGTCTTTAGGAAACTTACCTCTAAATTTCCTGACTTCTGTACCGTGAAAACACTCAGCTCAGTGCTGTGTTCGCATGGAGTTTCCATGGTGAATTGCAAATGCAGAGTTCTGTGTTTTTCTAACATACGTTATTGCCTGTGATCCTGAATAAGTCCTCATCTGAAATAATATAACAAGGGATTTTGTTTTTCCAATAGAAGTTTCTTCTATAAAACTCTGAAATAGCTCTCTCCTGAAGGCATTTAGGTTTGCAGGTGTTGGGGTTTTAGAACCAAGGAGTGTGTGCAACAAGACAAAGGGATTATTCTCTCTACAGTTGCCACCTGAAAGGATCTTTCTACTGAGAAAGCGACAAGCCAGAAGATACAGGAAGGTCCTCCTCAGGAAGACTAGCAGGCAGCCCACTGTGTATGCTCAGTATCCCCACTGTGCCCTCACTACCTTTAAAATCCACAGAGAGACTGGCAGATACTATCTTCTAAGGTCAAATTACTACCTAAGGTCATCTTATAGTGTTTAGGCTCAGTGGCTTAAAGGAACATAGCACTATAGAACATGTAGTCCAAGCATGGGATCCAAGCTATGGTTAGAACAAGAAAGGGCAGCCCAAGAACAGGCTTTTTAAAAAGAAAAAAATGTGCGATGTCTTCCTCATCCCTACACACGCTCATGTACACACACACACACACACACACACATACACACACACACACACACACCTTCACCATCTCTGCCTAGCAATTGAATCTGACTAGATGGATCAACTTATCAATTAAAAAGACAATGAATGCTGTAAACAGGCACACATGCCAGACCACGTGAGTAATGGACACCCATCCCAACCCCCCAGGGGTAAAAAATGAAATCCACATGATGTCCAAATGAAGATTTCAGTTCTCCTCGGAGAAAACTCCACTGCTGGTAAGCTCTGATGCAGGCACTCAAGGAAGACAGACAGGGGAGGAGACATGGACTCATACGTGGTATGCCCAGTGTAGGGAAGAATCAGACTCTTGCTTTCTCGCACGAAGACTTCTCTGGTTCAGTACTACAGATCTAACTGGAAAACCACATCAGCAGATTCAATGTCTGCGTTACCTAAGCATGCTTTACAGAATTCCCACATTCTGTTAGACATGTGCCTGTGTCAAGCTCCATCTTCCTTAAACGGTTATGACAATGGGCTTTTCATTTGTCTTGCTAACTAAGGCTGAGGTGTTGCTTCATTCTGTTGAATTTCTCTTGGTTGGGTGGCAGTCTTGGAGAACTGGCAGCCAGCATATCTAACCTACTATTACCTTTATGTCACCAAATTGGGACCATGTCTTCTGCAGTTTCTTTTGGTTTTAAGCCAGCTGACAGGTGAATGTGTTGAAAGGAGGTCCAGTTTCTTGCCGAAGAGACAAAGTCCTAGAAACTGGACTATCCTGTTGGAGACCTTCTGTTGACTGTTGTCATGCTAGAACCAGGCATCACTCTTCCATAGATGATGTTGTGCTTCCGATGGCATCCCAGTGATTGTCAAATCACTGACAAAAGGATTGTCAAAGGATATCATTGTCAAATGGTATCCTTTTTCTTGTCTTATCATGTATCTGCATTTCATAAAAGAGGAACTTGAAGCTTAGGACTGCTTCCTAGGCCTGTAGAGCAAGTCTGGGAACCAAGATGTCCCCAGGTATGTTGGCACATGCCTTTAATCCCAGCACCTGGAAGGCAGAGCAAGGGAGATCTCAGTGAGTTCAAGGCCTAGACTACATAGCGAGAGCCTGTCTCAAAACAATAGCAACAACTGCCAGAACTTTTTCACTTCAAGTTATATGTTTTCATTTTCTTTCTTTTGTTTTTAAAGTTCTCTGAAACAATGGTTATTCCTTCCTTTGTACTGACATTCACACCACACACCTTTCCAACAGCATGTGCCATTCAACAGGCATCACTCCCAGGCCTTTCTCTAGTTGACTAGGTTGCAAAGGATATCCTAGCAATCTACCATCAGGTCAGACGAGCAGTAGTCCATGATGAGAAACAAGTATGATTTTACTTGATTATCTTAGTAAAAATTCTGAGATGTACGGGTTCTAAGAATCAGGCTTGTACAGTAATTCTCAGTACATACTCTGAAGCCCACATGTGATTCCAGGTATTCTAATCTGTCATACATAAGATGCTCACAGCTCATGCTCTTCCCAGGCCAGCCACTCTAGCTCGTATACGCTCAAGTTAGGATGCACTTAGAATCTAAACTAGTTCTTTGTAGGTATTAAAATCAGTAAATAAGTAACTAACTTAATTTCATTCATTTACATTAATTCATTAATTATGGTAATTGCAGAAGTCCTCACAACTAGAGCATGTCAGCAGTTGTTGGAACTAAAAGCCCACATCCATCAAAGACTTTGGTCTCACGCCATTGAAAGCCATGAGAAGCTCATACCAATCCCTCCCTCAGTGCAGCTCTGTGGAGGATGCTAAAGAGAGAAGCACCTTAAAGAAAGTCTTGAGGAAGCCAACAGGGGGATAATTGTGTTAAATATGTGATAGAAATACAGATTTGACCCCATTTATGTATAGCTAGATTTATCCTTGTGTCAGGAACCATATTTTGGCATGATCACATATCAAATGGCTGTTTATAATGAAAAGCTTTCTAGAAAGAATGTTCCCACCCTGCCCACCTCTCACTCAATTGAATTTCAAGTAAAGTTTAATACTCTGTCTTGGTTTCCCAAGGTGATGGAGCATAGGCAGGCAACCCATCTTACCCGAGGGAACTTTTGAATTACACAAATGTTTCTAATTGGCACAGACACGTTGCTAATGGGAGAAAGCCTGCCTGGGGTGTGTGTGGGTGTGTATGTGCCATGCTTGTGTTGAGTATGTGGGTGGGTGTGTGTGTATTCCAACGAGCACACATTCCCACACGCTTCCAAGACTGATGCTGTGAGTGTGTGTGTGTCTGGAGTTCACAAGATCTACTGTGATACAAAACTGAGCTAACTGTGAGAGGGGCTGGCACCCTGATGTTCAGCAGTGGCCATGCTGAGATGGGCAGAGGTGGACAGCTGGTTTCATACTGGGACTCAATGCCAGGGCAGCAGGCCCACACTCCCGCCAGGAACATCGAACAAGCGGCTGGAACATGTAAATGGAACAGAGATGAACTGTGTGTGTGTCAGATCCTTGATTCTCTCTCAAATATGCAATAGAAAAGTCATGGTAGAAAAAAACAATAGAAAGTCAACGGAATCTCCCTCCCTTTTGCAGCCCCAGCTTAGCCCAAGCTCTCGGTTTTTAGACCTGAGGGAAAAAAAAATCTTGTTTATTTTTTCATTACTGTCCATCTCACGCTCCTGTCTTTTCCTAGTGTTCGACAGGGTATTATTTAAAACAAGACGCCTCTCAGCTTCAAAAAGAAAACTCATTCTGTAAAATACAGCTTGGACCCATTTGCTGGTCGTTCATCATACCTCAGACAGTGGGGTGCGTTTATCTATATTGGGGATATTTTAATGGCTCACAGTGCATGTGCTCCCTTTGGCACCGAAACACAGGGGAGCAGCAGTTCCATGACTTTAAGAACTGCCCCCAACTGGTCTAGAGTGGCATGGGGGTGGGGGGAAGACATGTGCAAAGCAGCTGCAGAACCAAGTGCCTTCAACTGTGGTGGAAGCCGAGGACTGGAGGCTAAACTCAACCCAGGCCTAAGGTTTTCTAAGAGGAGGCGAAGTCTTCACTGCCATACCATAGTATATGTTTTTTCTCTCCACTGGTTTTTAAAAGCCCTGGTTTGATGTATCTTCCATTTACTTCAGATGGCAAATAACAAAGTGCCCAGTGTGGTGCTGGCACAGAGTCAAAAGCTAATAAATATTTGCTGGGTGAATAAATAGTTAAATGGAATGTTATTAGCGTTGCTGGTGTTATTGCCTTGGCTTGGAACATACAAGAACAGACTTGAGGCAATCAAGTAATTTCCCTTCACCAGTACAAGCTAATTATTTGAGAGATGAAGATCTGGTACACACTATATATCTGTCAGGCTCCATTTGCTCCTAATTAAAGGTGGGACCCACTTCAGCAGGGCTTTTGAATTTTCCATGCCTTGATTTGAGGGACATGTGAAGATGGACTTACCATGCACACACCACCCCGCCACCCACCCACCCCCACCCCCACACACACCTCAGCCTTTTGCTTCCTTTTCTCTGTTGTTTCCTAGAGGGCAGGCCAGGTACAGGGGAAGCAGGTCCTTTGACATCACTTCTCAGGGCCAACTGGCTCCATGACTTCTGCTAGCAAATATATCATCCTCCCAATAAAAGTCATGTGTGATGTTCCAAGACAAAAATGATAAATTTTCTCCATAAGCCTTGGGGGAATGAGTGATCATTCATTCAGTCCTTCCTTCCTTCATTCATTCATTTCATATGTAATTATGTGTTAGTCTGTACTCAAGTTGGAATATTAACATTTAACAAAACCCAAAGATACCTCTATTCTCATGATTGGGTGATTAATGGATATTAGTGAAATAATCATCCGAAAAATTATATAGAGGCCAACCGGTATGGCTATAAGAGGAGAGATTGGGGCTGGTGGTAAAGCAAGCCTAAAAGGTCTGTTTAGTATGTGTAGATTTGAGAATGTATCCCTCAACAAATACAAAGAGAGAGGAGATAACCAGCCCTGGATGACCCAGATACCCAGTCCTGGATGGCCCTGTGCTGCAGGAAACCTAGAAATTCTCACAAGTCACCTCCCTTCCTCCTAGGACAAAGTGCTTTCCATCTCCAGCTGCCTTCTGAGTGCCAGGCACACATGTCTGCTTTTGTACCCTGCAGCATGACCTCTATCTTGGCAAGTCAGTCCACTAGCCCTTTCTTTTCTCTCTGCCTTTCCTTTTGATGATGGGGAAGTGCCATAGCACAATTAATCCCTGCTTCTGGGTATGGGTGAATGGTGTGGTTTCCCACACTCACTTTCCTATTCAGAGAAAGGCATCTGCCCCTCATCAGCATCCATGCCTGAGTATGGGTCTTCCCCTTTGTACTATCCCTATAATACTGTTCTGAAACCTATGGACTTAATACTTAGAAAACATAAAGTGAGGATAGGCCCATGCTTAATTAACGCTGGTTGTCCGTATTAGCTACTTCTATGGATACCAAAGTGGTAAAAAAAAGTAACAGAAGCCAATATACAAAAAAACACAGTAGAAAGGGTCGGCTCAAACACCCTACATCATGGCCTGAAGGTACATGCCAGTGCCAAGAGGAATGGAAATAGAGCGTAAAGGGAGAACTTTTCACAAGGTACTCATGGGATTTTTTTTAAACTATGAAACTGCATGCAAATGTGTGTGCGCACATGCACACACACACACACACACACACACACACACACACACATAGCCCAGTCTGGCCTTGAACTTGAAAGCTTCCTGCTTCATCTTCTTCAGTGCTAGCACGACATGCATGCTGTATGTTTTCATAATGAAACTTATAAAAATAGCTTAGCAAGCCTGTTGGCATTATCCACTAAGTCAACTTAAATTAAAACACAACTTCAACATAATACCCTTTATATTTTCTTTTCCCTTTAAATTGGGAAACAACATTCCGGCTAAGGAAAAGAGGCAGTATCTGAACCAATTCATCCCAAGTCAAACATTCACTATGATTTTTGCTGGTACAATTATCCCACCTGTTTCTCCCGTTCTGCATATGCAAATGTGGGTTTCTGGAATGCTGCTCGACCACCAGGACAAACAACACATCTGGTTCCAAGTGGGTGACTTCACTGTACTCTTAAGCATGGCTTGAATTTTTTATAATTAGTGTTTTAAAAAAAAAAACAACCAATGACATCACCTCTCAAACACAGAGATGAGGAGTATCAGTTCATGGTTCCGTTTAGTAGTAAACACAGTGCCCACACTCTAGTCTTTCCCAGGATGCAGGAAGCTTACCTTTCTCCAGACTGTCCTTAGCAAACCCTCCCTGTCCTAGCAGTGGCTACTGCTCAGGTTGCGAGGTCAGTGGGTCAAGATACAGACAACAGCTGTGGACGATCTATAGCAACACAGAGCTCCATCCTACCTGCCTTTGGAGGCTCTTGATGTTTAAGGAAAGATTTGGTTCCCCGAGCTGGTTGAGACAGACTGACATGTCATCGAGAGTGCCTCTGTGCCCATCTGAAGGCTGCTCTTCTGTATCTCAACAATGTTCAGCTCTGTCATCTGATAAGACCACAAATCTGGAGAGAACTTGAGCCCACTAGTTTTCGTAGAGCTTGCCGAGGAGACTCTCATGTCCTCCCAGGGTACATTTCCAAGGAGTAACTACATTGCCCAGGCTCACTTCCATATCTCCTAGAGCTGCTTGGGAATTAGAGTGGCTGAACTGAGAGACTGGGGTTCACATCGGTGAAGAGTCTGATAGGACGGGCTTGCCTCTGCTCTAGGTTCAGGGGGAAGCTATTGCTGTGCAGGCCTGGTTTGTAATGAGGGAAGTTTCTTGGTGGACATGTACTGGCCTGTTGATTTGGCCATCACAGAAGGTGATGTGCAACACCACAGCTCATTCTAATTTCCTTGTCAGTAGGGTCACTGGGAATGCCGTGGTAATTCGAAAGAATTTCATATTACCTTCGGATTGCCAAGGCTGACTTGACTCCAAAATTAATATTAGTTATTTTCTTGCATGCTAAAATTGGATGTGTTCTCTTCCTTGCATCTGACAATTCTTGTGACAGACAAAACGTTTTGTACATGTGGTCCCTGCACACGGGTGAGGGTCGGAGCCCTCCACCTCATGCCGTTAGTATGTTAAATGGTTTCACTTGGTTTGTACTTACATTTTGCTATCAGTAGGCCATGATGAATGATGGTACCATAGGAAATACCTTTTAGTAAATCTTGATAGGATCCCCTGTGCATTTGTTATAACAGTTAACAGAACTAACAGTGACCCTCCTATCCATCATAATACACTTAAAAAGTAAAATTCTACAAAGCTATCCACTCACAATAGCTGCTGTAACGATAGTACCAAAAAATACAGAACTGAAAGTATGAGTCGTTTTGCTTCAATATCCCCACTGTGTACATGAGTGACTCAGCTTTTCCTCTTCTTCTATTCCGTTTCAGAGACTGAAGGCTGCGTTGACTCACCATCCTGCTGCCATGTCAAACGGGAACATGAGCACCATCGGACACATGATGGAGATGATGGGCTCCCGGCAAGAGCAGACGCCGCACCACCACATGCACTCACACCCGCATCAGCACCAGACACTGCCGCCCCACCACCCCTATCCACACCAGCACCAGCACCCCGCACACCATCCCCACCCACAGCCTCACCACCAGCAGAACCACCCGCACCACCACTCCCATTCCCACCTTCATGCACACCCAGCCCACCACCAGACCTCGCCACACCCACCCCTACACACGGGCAACCAAGCACAGGTACGCTTTGACCAGCGTTTCCTCAAACTTCCTGGCCTTGTTAACCGCTACAGCACTAACTCAGCAGTCATCTGTCAGCTACGTTGTTTGATAAGCCTAGGGACATCCTGGGGAGCTCTGTGAATTTCCTAGGAGGTGATTATCAACAATAAGACAGGGTTGGGTCATCGTTTCTATAAACGATAGTAGAAAATACCAGCTTCAATCTCTAGGAGCAAATGAAAACTGTAAGCTCTCCAAAACCTATATTTTTACAAGCATGTCATAAGTTTGTCCTAAGAAATAGGTGATACTGATAGGAGGAAAACAGAAACGTAAGCTCCCGATGAAAGATGTGAACAGTTGAACTGACAGCTAGAGAGCTGAAGAGTATCAGTCCCTGCAGATGAACCTCATCAAGGAATGCAAGGGTCCAAGGTACAGGAGAGACGGCGAAAGCTGACTCATCCCTGAGAGGGCAGCATCTTAGAGGAGGCAGCGAGGCAGCCAAGCTCTGCAGATGACCAGACCAAGAGAAAGGTCAAATCCAAGGGACGGAGAGTCACCACGGCTAGCCAGGAAGAGAACAAGCATGCAGCATGCACTTAAAGAGAATTGGGGGACCCCGCAGATGTTATGTCACCCAGGCTAAGACGACAAGCAAGGCCCTGTACAAGACTGGGTTTTCCTAGGTAGATGAAGGACATGTCCAAGAGTGTGGTGAGCCCTGGTCACTTTGGGGCTTCGAGCAAGATGATTTTCCCAAGTCCTCTCTACCCATTTCACACTGTCCAGCCCCAACCCGCTGCGTCAGAATGGCGTCGGAAGCTAAGGTCTGCCAAGGAATGCTTATTAGCTCTCTCCTTTGCTTTCTGCCTCTGGAGCCAAGCTCTAAGACCAGGCGATGCTTTGAACTCTAGAGTTCCCTGCCCTAACAAATGAAACCCAAACCAGGAAAGGTAAGAGCGTAGAGGTGGGGACAGCCACAGGCAGCATATCCTGTCCATTAGATTAATTTACCTTTGCAAAGGTCCTTAGTGGTGCTCTACATAGCAAGAAGAGTTGAGCTGTACAGTACAAAACCAGTTCTTGACTAATGTTGGTGATTGTGGGCAGAGGGATGGATTAACCCTCAGCTTTCCCAATCAGCAAAGCAGTGATACCGACTGATTAAATGTGTAGACCCTCATGAATATGAAGTCACCGAGGGTCTGTAAAGTTTTCTAAAACATGCTAGCCGGTTTCAGTTCTAAACTCAAACAAAGAAGGTTAGCAAGCAGCTCAGAAATAAAATGTTCCCCTGAGCGTATTTTTATTCACATTTTAGTCAACTGTTGTACGCATCGAAAAGGAGAAAGAAAAGCCGCCTCAAAGGCAGTCTGTCCAGTCTGAGTTCATTACTGACGTATAGGACATCAAGGTTTGGACACCTTTCTGGGCAAGTTCTTTCAGAGACAAGTTAACAGTTTTATAAATATGAAAGCCATTCATTAGCTAAGTGCCAATTAGCCAATTGCCCTGTTTCAAGTCAGTAAGTGCCCAATTGTATATGCAATTAGCTAATTGCTATTATAATTAGCTATACCTAGATTTTCTTTTTTTAAACCTTATTCTAGGAAAGAAAGACTCCATATCTGTAGATCATTTAGTCAGTATTCTAAATTACCACACTTAGGTTATATATGCACATGACTGATTCCTGACAAGATTCTGTCAAGTTTCTTTAATTGTATGATAGTCTGAACAGGAGATACAGAGAACCTTAGAAGGTCCTTCCAATTCTGAGAGTCTACGTCAATTTGGGACAAAGTTTGTCTTCTTCAAATTGCTGTTCATTATTTTTGGTTAAAATTTGCAAAACAAATTCTGCCAAGAGACTATTACCACCTTGTACATGAAAGTCATGGCGATTAACAGGGTTACAGGTTCTAGTTTTAACTTATAGCTTCAAATTCTACCAGCTTCCTGCGATTTTCCTACACAGTTTAGGTGTGAGTTCAAATCCTTGTGACACTTGATGGTCACAAGCAATATTTCTTAGCTGATATTCCCCTAGCCCAAGCCCTGGGCCTACACTGGGCCTGAACTCACTCTTAGCACACAGGAAAGGTACAGGAAAGGTATCTGAGTGTAAGGTAGATTGAGGTTAGGGGAACAGGACATAGCATTCAGAGCTCCTTGCTGGAAAGAATAAAATCCAGTTTGGCTTAAATTCCTCTTGTATAGGACTGGTAGCAAGAGATCACACACACACACACACAGAGAGAGAGAGAGAGAGAGAGAGAGAGAGAGAGAGAGAGAGAGAGAGAGAGAGAAGACATTAGAACAGGCTTGTGGCAAAAGCCAGTGTGCTTGTTCCCACTGTCTGCTTCTGCAGGAGTTGGCTCTGGGGTTAGCATCTGAAATGAAAGTATGCTACATCTTGGCTAATGGCAAAAAATTATATCATCACCAGTCACCCCAGTGAATAAGACCTTAGAAAATTAATTTGTTTTGTTATCCCTTTGTGATTGGGCGGGAAGGAATGGTCAATAAAGAATTTCAGAAAATGTCTTTGCTTTAGATAAAATTACCGAGATGCAGTCCCACTGACCTCCCAAGCCTGATTCTTTTACAGTTAGTCATAGAAGGTTTGACAAGAGTTTAGGACTGAAATATATCATCATCATTCAACTGACATCAACCCAAAGCCACTATTGGTGCAATTACGGTCATTCTGATTGATTTCAATCATGGTGTTTGAATGTGCTAGAAAAGGGCTTTGAGCTTCCTTTTTGAAAACCTTTTCCCTGTTATTTCTGTAGGTTAAATGTCTCTTGTAAAACAACTTTATAGGTATTACAACCGTAAACCTGGGTGACTGAGAGACAGGAGAGGGGGGCAGGAGTGAAGGGCATTAGCGAGAGCATTAGGTGTCCAGACATATAAAGAGGGAGTCATAGAAACTTCACAAGGGTCTGTGTGTCTGCCTCTTAGAGGGAAATAAAGCTGTCTGTGTGGGGGTCTCTAACCTTTCCGTGTTGTGGAGTCCCCCATAGACCTTACAAGGAGTCTACAAACTTAGTAAAACTTTTTAATAAAGTATGTGACCACTCATAGGATTTCCTTATAATGTAGGTATGTGTTAGGCAACCTGTCCTCACTGTCTCACAGGTACTGTGTGTAACAGGGAGGACTGCTAGCAACACTTGCTAGCTGTCCAAGTCTCGGTCTCGAGTTCTACAAACCTCTCAGGAGACTCCCTCCTCTTTAATCAGAGCCCTGAGGACCATGCAGACCACGCCCACCTGTGGTCTCTAGAGGAAACGGGAAAGAGGAGCTAGGCTGCCTTCTGAATCTGCCAGGCTCTTCTAGAGGAGTCCAGGACTGGCAGTGTTCCACAGGTGTGCCCCACTGAGGACATTTTAAACACATGTGGAAGTAACAGAGCCCACAACCTGCCATACAGTTTTTCTGTGAAAAAAACAAAAGTAAAACAAAACAATCACGACAATAACATTGTCCTTACCTGTTTCAACCCAGTAGCCATCCGCTACCGAATTAATGCTCTTTAAAGCATCTTAAATAAAATGTTTTTAATACCTGAAGGAGAAACAAATGTCCCTACCCCACCCTGTGCACCCCAACATGCAAGCAGCACCACCGTGATTCTCCAAATGTCCTGCAGGGAAAAATTCGCCTGCTTGTGTCATCGAGCCTAATACATGGACTGCAGCTCAAGGACTCTTGCTCTCACAAGTGTGATTTCACGGCTTATCTCATTCCCTAAGAACGGGTTTCATGTGCTTACTAAAAACACAACTGGCTTCCTGAGCTTTGCTCTTGTAACACTGGCTTGGGAGACTTCCCTAGCAAAGTTGTCCTTCCCTGACCCTATCATTTCTTCCCTCTCCTTCCCCTCAGGTTTCACCAGCCACACAACAGATGCAGCCAACCCAGACAATACAACCGCCCCAGCCCACAGGGGGACGCCGGCGAAGGGTGGTGGATGAGGACCCGGATGAGAGGCGGAGGAAATTTCTGGAAAGGAACCGGGCCGCCGCCACCCGCTGCAGACAGAAGAGGAAGGTCTGGGTGATGTCACTGGAAAAGAAAGCTGAAGAGCTCACCCAGACAAACATGCAGCTTCAGGTGCGGCCCCATCCCGTCCCCAGGCCTCGTCACAGCTGGCGTTTCCTGCCCTGAGGCTTGTTGACCCAAGCATCCTACCACACACCTGGCCTCAGAGGAACCCAGGCCCTCTGATTCAGCATCATTAGGTAGTTCGGTACCATCAGCCTTCCCACTATTAGATGAGGAACGCATGGGACCAAGCACAGAATCAGGGCTTTGTGCCTTGGTTTGGTGGCTTCTGGTTGTGTTTAAGCGGTCTGGCTCTCTGTTTCCGCATCTATAATTGGGGAACAACTTTACAGACTTGGAGGTAAAATGTGAACCGATGTCCACGGTGCAGTTAGCGTGGTCCCTGGCACAGAAGGCTCTTCATCTGGAAGCCATCTAGTGTGGGCACCAGGCATAAACCCAATTGTCTATATTTTTATTTTTAACGGAAAAATATTTTATGTCTTGGCGTTGTGTTAGGTTTGTTTGCTCTAAAAGTAAATACCTATTTCCATCTCGATTCCAACCTCAGTAATGTTGGAATCTTGTGTGATTTTTGCTTTCCAGGGGTAGCTTAGCTAAGAACATCTTTAAAGAATCTGCTTCTGGGATTGTCCTGGGCGAAGAGGAGAGGAACTAGTGTACTGGGTTTCTCGGGAGAACTCTCAGTTCACCAGTGATGCCATCCAAGGTGTTTGTTCTAACATCAGGAAGGTTCTCCCAAGAAAATGCCAATTAAATCAAACCAGGTCCTCTCAGGGCTGAGCTATGGGCATAAGGAAGAGGTTAAGGTGACCCAACGAGAAAGACTGTACACCTTAGAAATTGATAGTATCTCCAGTTTGGTCTCAGAATATTTACAGCAGATTTTATTTTATTTTAGACAGGGTGTTGTGTAGCCTCCCATTGGCTTTGAACTTGCTATGTATCTAAGGATGACTTTGAACCTCTGATGCCCTTGCCTCTAGTTGAAGAGTACAGGCACTGCAGGCATGTGATATCAGCGCTCAATTTCCTGTGTTACTGGGGATCATGGCTAATGCCAGGCAAGCTCTTTGCCACCTGAGCCACATCCCCGGCCATCTGTGCACCCTTTCAAAAGAGCACTTGTGATGTTAAAATCCAGTGTCTTTGCATTGTGGGCAGTATTAAACGGACAGGATCCATGGCACCCAGTGTACAAATCCAAAGCATATAAAGGAAGACTGGTGTATCTCTGGGCTGAATTCCATAACTTATAGGCATTCATCTCCCCCAGACTGAAATTTATCACCCTGTTTGTGATAGACAAGATGAAACTATCTTGCATAAAAATAAGGTCATATACCGGTTCGTGCACATAGTTTGGGGCAATGTCTCACTACAGCCTCCCTGTTGGCTGTTCCCTGTTCTAGCCTAGGTCCTGCACTCTTTTGAATCATTGAATGAATTCCCTATGTCTAGAGTGTTCTCAGACTGGATGCCTGACCGACTTGGTAAGGCTTTGATTGCAGAGTCAAACCACAAAGCAGTGTCTGGAGCTAAAAACACTTTGAAAGCCACTTCGGTACTCAGGCAGGCAGGGCAGAGGAATCCGTGAGAAACCTTTAACAGGAATGCACGTAAGCATTTTAGCATTCATGGATACATTTTCACTTTGACATGTGTTTAACATGTTATTGGGGAATAGAGAAATGGACTAGCAGTTAAGCGTTTGGTTTCCAGCATCCATATAGAGAGTTCATGTCTGCCTGGACCTGTAGTTCCAGGGCATCTAACACCCTTATCTAGCCTCCATGAGTGCCTTGCTCCCATGACACTCATTCATGCAGACATACACGTACATATAAATACATTTTTAAAATTAAAGTATGCTATGTAAACATGTTAAAAAGTAAAAGCTCTGGACTGTGCAGTCCCAGCATCCATTGTGACACTGGCTGAGCCATGATTGAAGTAGGAAATTCTGACCGTCCTGAGGGCTGCAGGAGGATGGTAGAAACCCGTGGGGTTTCCAGTTTAGGCTCTACTGACTCTGGGAATCTGTTTTATACCCTGTGCAATTTAGGGTGTTCCACGGTATCTTTGACTTTTACATGCTAGAATCAGGAGAAAAGCCCTCCCTCTGTTGTGACAAACCGCAATGTCTCCAGACATTGCCCTTGCCCCTGGTTGGAGCAGAGCATGTGGTAATACAAAAATCATCTTCCATTGAGTGCAAGCCCTTTAAAACAGAGCCATGAATAGCCAGCAGGCACAGGTCAGATACAAAACCTTAAATCAGGGTGAACTAAAATGAGTCCTTACAGATTTACTCCAGGATCTTTGCTGAGAAGAGTCATAGCACAGAGCCACACAGAAAGATGCCCTTGAGTTTAAGGTCAGATGTGTCTGTGGCTTGACATACACTTATTTATGACTGCTTTCAAGAAACATACAAAGTACATTTACCCTTTACTAGACACTAATTCACTGAGTGTGTGTGTGTGTGTGTGTGTGTGTGTGTGTGTGTATGCATGCACACTTAATATTTTAGAGCCCAGATAGCCAAGACAGCCAAGAAAAAGGTACTAAGTCTTAAAAACTAGGATAAAAAAAAATAGTCTTTGCAAGTCTGTGCAGTAGGCACTTGTATCTTTTGGCTACAAAAGAGAAAGGGGAAGGAGAATCTCTAAAACACCACTTACTGATGTTTTTCTGTCACTGTTTGCTACAGAGGGACCAGAGGCCCAGAAGGCATAGCAGTCCCATGGTCTCTGTTATATTGTGTACTGTGGACCATGCCCTGTGATGCAGGAGAGGATGTCACAGTCTCAGCTACCTTTGAGTGACCCTTTTCCTCTCGCTGTCAAAAGAAAAAGGTGTCTTTCTTGAGACTGGCTCCATGAGCCAAATTTTAAGTAAACAGAAATAGAAGGTGCTAAGCAAACAGACTCCAGCCAAGTGGAATCTCCAAGGTCTGAGTGGGCAGCCGCCACTTTTGAGTTGTTTTCCAGAATAGAACCTTCTAGCTAGACTTCTGCAGACCTTCTGATTGGAAAAACAAGACCCAGGAAAATAAAGGCAGACCTCAGTTTTAGCTTCACAGTAAATCTCTGCCCAAGAGGTCATCACAGGTTTAGGATTTAGAGAAATTTAGAAAATGCCCAATCTGACATGTCACAATATGGAGAAACTGAGGTCTGGGGAGATAAGCAGTCAGCCCAAATGTCATACGACCAATAAGTCTCAGACCGGGGACTTGGGCAAATCGCCTGTGCCCTATACTGCTTTGACATCTTTCATTCTATGACACTGGTGAACCAAAGGAGTCTGTCTCCTTCTACTGCAGTGACAAATCTCTGCTCATGTGGTGCTCCTAGGTTGCTTGCGTTCAGTGGGGATATGGAAATCATCTGGTCACCCACTAAAGTAATTGCTTTTCCTTTTTAGTGCAAAGACACATGGTCTAAGTTGATGCTGAAATTTTAGACACACGAACCCGGGTCTGGGACTTGGCAAGGGAGCGGGCCAGATGGAAACTGTTGCTTGACAAATTGAAAGTCCTTTGTTTCTGAGGGACCAAACCTGCCCTCAGCTAATCTGAAAAAGGGGGCTGGGATTCTGGGCCCTTTGTGATAATTATGTTTTTGGCACAAACTCCAGCTTATACCAAAAAAAAAAAAAAAGTATTGTGGATTTGTCATATAACAGAAACGACATCACCAAAGCCCCAAGCTGTAAATGTGCCTGTCAGGGAATTCTGAACGTGGAGTTTGAAGGATGCTGTTGCAGTGTGGGACACCTCCGTGGGAGCCCTGCTTCACCCCCAGGCAGATTTAGAGGTTTAAAAACACATCAGTGTGACAGGATCCCCCTCTTACCGTCATTATCTAAATAGCTAACTGCTTTAAGAACAGCAACCCCAAAGTCACACTACAACTGAAAAAAAGAAAGGGCTGACTTCAGTCAGAGAGTGTGTATTTATTATTTATACTTTTTTAAAAAACTGTATCTGAGCACCTAAGGAGAATGCTGCTTTTCCTTTTTCCTGTGAGCTTGTTGGTTTGTTACAACCAACAAAGGTAAACCTGAAAGGTGAGTTTTCCTCTGTTGATAAAGTAAGGCTATGCCTCCCTTAGTTCGGCCTTTTATTTCCCTGCTGAACTTCCAGGCCAAATCTGACTCCACTAATGCATTTTTTTTAAATAGTCGCTATCTGATTTTTCTCTTACAAAATGAATTCAAGGTGATTCTAGTCCTCTTACCTTAAAAAGATTCTGACTAGAAGCCTAGTCTAGAGTTTGTGTATTTCCTGCTTCTGTCTTTTTGAATCTGGAGTCCTTAGATCCATGTCTGTGCAGAGTATCTCAGATAATCTCCTTTCTCTAGGACATCAGTTCTTGACCTTTGTCAAGTTAAGGGCCCTTGTGACATCCAGTGAAGGGTTCGGAAACTCTTTCTCAACACGAGTGCATATGTGGACATACGGGTTTTGTTCTCTCTGAAATGAAACCGTGGCTCGTGCACTGTGATTTGCACTGGTAAGATCTGGTCATGCAAGAGTTACTGGCATTGGCTTCCTCATGAGACACAAGGCCTGGAGTATACACATCCGTGATATACTGCCCAGGGCAGTTCACTGACAACTGAAGATCAAGATCGGTTTCTTCATTAGGATAGTTAGGCAATTGTAGCCACAAAATCTCTATAGGATGCAAAGCTGTCTTCCTGGGAAGAACTAAACTAGGCCAGCCATCTTGTTTTGGACTTCAGTGGAATGATTTGGAAAGTCGGCCCTGACCACTGTCATTGGTACTGGCGTCATTTAGTTTGGTTTGCAGTTCTGGGGATGCAGCCCAGGGCCTTGCCCATGCCAGGCAAGCACTGTACCACTGGGCCACACCTTCAGCCCCCATGATTATTCTCAACCCTAGGAGCAAACTGCTTTTTGTTTTTCCTGTGAACGTCCTGTGCATGAATTGCAAGGCTATTAGGCTGTTGCTTCTTCCCCCACTGCATCAGAGTAATGTGTATTGAGCTCAGGGGCTGCTCGATTCCCCTCTGTTAAGGTTATTAACTGATACTCACTTCTCAACCATGACGTGACCTAATAACATAATTAGTTAACATCAGAAATATGTGCATATTCAAGTATATCCTTAAATGACGGTCTGTTTTTAAAGCACTGTATATTTTTAGATATACTTTGTCTTCTCTACATGTATGTATATGCACCATGTACATGCCTAGTTCCCATGAAAACCACAGAGGACATTGTTTAATCGTCTGGAACTAGAGTTAATAGATGGTTGTGAGCGAGCTGTGTGAGTCCTGGCAACCCAAATCAGGTCCTCTGCAAGAACAGTAAATGCTGTTAACCCCTGAGGCATCTCTCCAGTCCTGATTCTTACATCCTGACAGAACTTTACACCACTCAAGATCTTAGTTTCTCTACTTGCAGCTCACTGGTGTATTAACAAAGTATTTTGCTATTTGTGGACAAAATGATGCTCTCATGTACTTTGATAGTGCTTTATTGATAGGCATGAATGTTTATTCTGTTTTATAGTAAAATTTCTTTGCGGAAGCAAAAAGTGTATTGTGAAAGAGTTTGGGATGTGCTCCCGTAATGTTGGAGAGCATTACCAGTGTTTCAAAGGTAACCAATGAACACACCCTGGCAAGAGCTCAAGTGCTGCCAAGACACAGTCATTGCCCAGGACACAGTAGGGGAAAAAATGGAACCTGAAGTCACCATCTCCAAAATGGCCACCAGACCTCAAAGGAGTTTGGTTTTTAATTCAAGAAGTGTTAAGAAAGCAAAAGAATCCAGTTTGGTTTTTGTTTTTTAATTTTAAAACTATATTACTTCTCTGGTTGGTTGGTTGGTTGGTTGGTTGGTCGGTCGGTTGGCTGGTTGGTTGGTTATGGTGGGATTTGCATGTGCCATGTCATACACATTGAAATCAGAGGATAACTTGTAGATGTTGATTCTCTCCTTCTGCCATATGGAGTCTAGAGATTGAACTCCAGTTATCAGCCTTGGGGGGCAAGCACCTTTACCCATTGAGCCATCTCACCAGCCCCCAAGTTTGGCTTTTTATACCTCGCTAGTTGTTTTCTGGGCCACAGTAAAGAAAGTGTGAGTTCTCTGTGATGGTTTCTACGTTTCATTGTCTACATCATCTGCAGCTGCCCGTTTTGCTAGGGTATCCGGAATGGTGTGTTCAGAAACTCGTCAGTGCTGAAGTATGCGTATGGTGGGACATTTCATCTCGCTGTGTGCATGCACAAATGTAGGCACACCACAATTCTCTGTTTCAGCTTGAGTGGTTTTATTTTATTTTTTTAACGTATATTTAAAGATATATAATGGTCTAAAGGTGAATTTCTCTTGTATATACTATTTTAAAAAATAGGAGAACTTGGTGAGGGGAAACAAAGAATGTTATTTAAGCAACATAAATCAGTTAAAGTTCAAAGAGAAGTTGGTTGAAGGCTGATGTGAGTTTCCCTGTAAAATAAAGTTGTCCCAAATTGCCAAAAGTCACTTTGGACCATGCCTGGCTGCTTATCAATCATGCTCACAGGGAAGTGGAAGGTACTATTTGCCTTCATGAACGCTCTCAGATTTAAGAGCCATTTTCCTATACCATTAAGTGATTTATTCATGTTTAGGTGAATTTCTCGCTATTACCATTATTTTGTGGTTTGAAGGATAATGGGGAAAGCTTTTACAGATGAGACTTTTGTTACATTGCTAGCAATGCTATTCAGTGTGCAGTTTATCCAATGTTCCAAATGCAAGTTTGGAAGTTGTTTGCAAGTGGGAGCTTTTCATTAAAGAAACAATTTCAATTTTTCAAGTAACTTCTAGACTTCAAGGAACTTTCTTCTCTTGGTGATTTCTACTTGGAAAGGCATGTTTGTGTCATGGGTGTCATCAGGGTTATTGTATATTGTACCATTTCTGACTCCATCTTCTAAATGCTATAAATGAGGTTGGTGGAGGTTAACCAAATTGTGTTAGATAATACATGGTCGCATTATCTCAGGTCACATGGTCAGTGAAGCCTGGGAAGCTCAGCTATATAACCTTGTTCCAGAGCCCATCGCTTAAAGAGTATAGTGTGCTTTTAAGTAGGGTTCAGTTCTTGAGTTAAACTCTGGTCTCCCCAAAAGACCCACACCAAATAAGACAGTCATGTTAAAGGGAAACTACAAAATTCAGGTCAATCCCTCTAGATAACTTCCTTAATGTCATTTGAACACAACCAGTTAAGCTTGATAATTTTGCTGTTGAAAGTGGATGGGACTTTGTGCTTGCTAATTCTTTGGTCGTCTCAACAAAATTTTAATATGTCTTCCCAGAATGAAGTGTCCATGTTGAAAAATGAGGTGGCCCAGCTGAAGCAATTGTTGTTAACACATAAAGATTGTCCAATAACAGCCATGCAGAAAGAATCACAAGGGTATTTAAGTAAGTCACTTTTTTATTCTTTAGAAGAAAACTTGTTGTCTCTCGTTTTGCACTGAATTATATTAAAAGGGAAAACAGCAGCATAGGTTGCACACCCAGACAGATTCGTGGGAATTACTGAGAGGTTACAGACGCTTCTGCCAGGGGGGGCTGTCTTTCCTGACCTCTTTCTAAAACCATGCCCAGCAGTCCCCAATGATAACGTCTTGCCTTACTTTCTCTGGCAGCACATTACCAAATTCCAGCTTTGTAGCCAGGAAGTGGGATCCAGTTACTAGTGGCCTGTTCATCCCCCTGAGAAGTCTGCGAGCTGGCAGGCAGCACGGGCTGTATCACTTGCCTCTAGCGTCTCTGGAGATGCTACATGTTGCCCACGGCTGCAAAGCTCCTGGGCTCCCCCTGTTTATCAGCAAGCAATATGGGCGCCCTTCTCCCTGGCTCTGCTTTCTGCTCTTGGAGTGGCAGTAGACTAAATGCTAGATGAATAAGGGGAGGCAGGAGGAACAGTGAATCATGGCTGAAGGTCAATTTGTTTTCCAATGATTTTTTAGATTGAGCAACACAGATTCTCCCACTACATGTGAGTATTTTTCCACACTTCATATACGAATGGCTATCTGAAAATACAAGACAGAGGAATTCACACACCAAGGCTCGAATGCATTTTACGGGGTCATCTTACTGATGGAGAAGTCTGGCTTTTCCTTTAGTTATGAACCTGGGAGGCTTAGCTTGGTGAGCTCAGTTTAAAATTGAAGCTTTGGCCTTACCTTCCAGAAGAAAATGTATGAAGCTTCTCTCCACAATGCTTAATGTCCAATAGCATTTCTATTTGTTCCTGAGGAGGTCCTCCAAGAAAGAGCTATATTTGTCTGTGTTCTCTCCTAGGTCCAGAGAGCAGCCCTCCGGCGAGCCCCGTGCCAGCGTGCTCTCAGCAGCAAGTTATCCAGCATAACACCATCACCACATCCTCATCTGTCAGCGAGGTCGTGGGGAGCTCCACCCTCAGTCAGCTCACGACTCACAGAACAGACCTGAATCCTATTCTTTAAAAGGCATCGGTCAAACCTGGCCTTTGAGAAGAGCTGTAGCATGCTGTACATCCTTTCTCAAAAGGGCATTTTTAGAATTAACTCAGACCTGGAAGACGCCTCAGCCGTTCAAAGACTGGCTTTCATTTTTATAGTTATTATGGAAATGTTGTCTTTTATACTTAGTTATATAAGAAAAAAAGGGAGATATGCAATGAATATCTATCAGCTTGGGAAGCACGTTGGTGCTTCTCTGCAATTTTCTGGTACCAGTTTCTTGTTTATAAACGGAACCTTTCCTGTATATAGCCATGGTTTCATTCTTCCCAGCCCAACCCTTTGCCTGGAACAATGAATCTTGTTAAACTACAGCTTTTAGCCAAAATGAGGTATGCTTAGATGTCGAGCAAGAAGGATCCACACAGTAACTGGGTGGGAAAGCTCATGATGTCATAACTCATGTTGAGTTTGTGCTGTGACATCACCAGAATCTCAGATAAATACATGAGCCTTCCTGAATATTTTTTCTCTTGCTAGAAAAAAAAGAAAAAGAAAAAAAGAAAAAAAGAAAGAAAGAAAGAAAGAAAGAAAGAAAGAAAGAAAGAAAGAAAGAAAGAAAGAAAGGGAGGAAGAAGGAAAGAAAGAAAGAAATTGTGGTCCATCGATATCCCAAGAAAGGCACCAAGCGTCTCAGGCTTTCTCCTTCCTCTCTTGTCCACCTGCTCAGATGTCCAGTACCCATCTCCAATTCCCCTTCCCCGGATCCTTTGTTCATTCTTTGTTCTGACTTTTCTTCTGTTTCCTTTTCTCCCCTTTAGCTTTGCATGTGAAGAAGAAAATAATATTTAAAGAAGAGAAAAAGCAAATCTTGAAACTGTGGGCCTAGCTGCAGTTTAACCCACAGCTGGAGTTCATTCAATTCTTGCCTTTCACAAAATAGCAACCAGGAGATGGTTAATGTGCCTGATTTAATGTTTTTAATAACCAGAGCAAATAAAAGGTGGTTTGATTATAGGTGAAGCACTGTTGAATGCCAGCTGTGGAGACACTAGGGAAAGGGACTTTGTAAGCCCCAACTGTGAAAATTCAAATAAGGATGTGGGCTCTAACATCACACCCTCGAATTACAGCTCGCTTCTATGGCCTGTCTATAATGTTGAAAAATCCATGCATTATATAATAGTTCAGAAGGGCTCTGTTCACTACACAGATTACATTGTTCAATCATCAGCTGCTAATAACCTAAGATTTATTATTATTTTTTTTCTTAAGCCTATGGAACCAGCTCTGCTGTTCTGGTGGGCAAAAGCAAACTCACTCCTGGAGAAACAGAGAGAAAGCAAGGCCAGCGTTTCTCAGGGTCCTCGAAGCCTGCCAGAAGAGTCAGACTCTTTGGCTGCTGACCGAGTCCCATGGAGGTGGCCGGGCTGGTGCACTCATCTGAATAATTCTGATTTATATTTTCAGCAATGTCCATGGACTTGCCCATTATGGAAAGCAGATCAAACCCAAACCACAGTTGTGCCTCCTTGAAATAAGCCATTCTACTTTGTTGGTGTTTTAATATCGTGTTACACAAATAAGAGGGGCTAATGTTTCTCACTAGCAGTCTGGGCATGTGCTGGTGTTTCATCTCTGCCCAAATAATTCACCTCCTAACCTATGTGTGTGTGCACATGGGTATGTGTGCCTGAGTGGTGTGTGTGTGAGTGTGTGTGTGTGTGTGTTAATGAACAATATAGGTTTTAAAAGAACAGTATTTTACAAAAGCTGTCACTTTTATAAAAGTTCAGTAAAGGAAGGATGTACTTTTTCGCTCACTATAGTTTTAAAAATCTATTTTAGAGGGAAAAAAAGAAAATATGAGGGCTCTGAAGCATGATTTTTATAACTAGTTTCAGTTTTATCTAATAACTTACTTTTTAAAAAAATCAATATTTATCAGCATTTTTTTTTCATGGATGCTGTACTTTTGAGAGACAAGTTTGGCTGTCCAGTAAAGCGTAAGGATATATGGCCTAAGAATCAAAAACAAATGAAAAAAAATAAAAAGAGGAAAAAGAAAAATGAGAAAGGAAGAAAGAAGATGGAGCAAACAAATTTCTATTGTATTTTAGGAAAATGTATCATTTTCAAGTATTTTAAATACTAAATTAATATTGTTGTTATTTTTTTTTCTTGATTTCAGCGGTAACAAAATGGTGTAACCTAACTGGCTTGCTAAGAAAGGTGTAAGCCTTAGATTTGAAAGAAGTTAACATTCGTAGCTTTGGTTTAAAAATCAAAGGTAATTTTCTGCAAAATTTCTTCCTTAGATCAAGTAGGTGCCCTGCTCCTTTCAAAAGAGAAGGGGGCAAGCTGGAGTGGCAGAGCTTGTAGCTTTTCTCTGACACTTGCTTTGAGTAAACAGGGCCTTTTTCTCCTGCCTGCATGTATAGCACTTGAAGAAATGATTTTTTTTAATCCACTAGTAATACCACAATGTCCAGGGAGTGATCTGCCACTAAAATGATGATTTTCAGTTTATGTCTCTCCCATCTCTCTACTGAAATACTTAGCTGCTCAGGGGGGCAGCCTTTGCAGTTAAGAACTTGCCTGGGTTTTCCTAATTCAGCGACTCGACAGCTTGACTGATGTGCATTATTTATAGCTCAATTATGTCTGTTTTTTATGCTAAGTAGGCAAGCCACCACACACAGCAAACCTTTCCCAACATATAATTAGAATAAACTGCCTTCTTGTTATGGGCAGGCCCTTTAGGTGTGTTTGTTTGCAGTATGGACAGAGTCAGGGAGGATGCCAGCTTGCTGTCAGTCAAGAGAAAAACTTCTGGTGAACTCTAGTTCCTGGTTTATCACTAGTGAAGATTCCACAGAAAGGTTCTTCCTTCACCAGATCTCAGAGCCTGCCTAAAGTGACCCTTGCACTGTCTGTCATACACCAGCGACTTTAGGGGAGCATCTCTTTAATTCCTTTTCACTGTCTTCCCCCATCAGGCTACCAATGTCAGCCATGCAGACGTTCAGGAGTCAGTGGTAACAGTCTTCAGAGTCCCCCTCCCATCCAAGGAGGGAAGGAAAGTTCTAGTAACACTGCCTCATATTCCTGTGTGGCTCCATTATCAAAAGATCTGCTTCTGAAGTCCCTGCCAGCCTCCTGGGCACTACTCCAGTGCCTCCCTGCCTAACACGCTGAGAGCTGGAAACTTAGTACACATTCTCACTCACCGAGAGAAAGGCTTTGTACACTTAGGTGTCTTAGAGACACCTTTCTCAATCTATGGTGCTGGGATAGCTAGACTGCAAGACCCAGCCCTGGATGAGTGTATACTAATCTCAAAGCTAGATAATGAGTTAGTTATGGTCTGTTGGTGCTGGTGACCCCAGTCACCTCTTTACCCACATGTCAACATATGCAAGTTGCCATATTAAAACAACCAGAAGTGTGTGTCCTGCTGCAGTGTGTGTCATAAGAATTGGGGTGACTTACTCAGCTAGTACTCCTAGGAACTTATCTAATCAATAAATAAAACGCAGCGGGTATTCCAAGAGAAGTGTCAGTAAGGAATGTTCAGCTGACTGTTGCCTGCTAGTAAAGCAAATAAATTATAGTGGCTTAGAGTTTGCCATTAAAATCATAAACCAGCTTCAATAATAATAATAAAAATCCAGCCCTTAGCTGGGCTTACTTTTTAAGCACCAGTAACTGCTATAAAACTAGCCTTTCAGTTAGAATAGAATATCCTTCCTTTTGAGCAAAAACCATCTAAGAAAATATATATGTATGTATGTATGTACAGTGGGATTCAAGGACCAAAGCAAAATTTGAACAGGAATCTATTAATTTAGAATGTATAAGATATTTATTAATAAATGTTATTTTAAACATTCCATTTGAACAGTATTCTTCTGTAGGCTCTATGTGTCTTGAAAATGTCAGTCCATAATCACCTGCCCTAGTTAGGGTGCCGTTTTCAGGGTCTTGGATGGCTCTTTCTACCATTTGCTGGAAGCCCGTGCTTAGATCTTTGTGCGTCTTTTGAGGCTTGTTTACTGCTCTGTGAGTTATTAGTTAATCTACACTCGGAGCAAGTTTAAAATAAAAAAAACACGTATTTCTTCTTTTCATTTTTTTTTTAACATAAGCTCGTTCATTTAGGAAGCAAATTCAACAAAAGGGCATCAGTGACGGGAACCAGAGCGTCTTCGGCTTCTCTTTTACGCTTAAAATGCCTTCCTCCCAGCTTTTCTTCACTGCATGCCCTTCTCCAAGAACACCCAGCATCCCTCAGCTCCCTGGAGCTGCCTGGGCCCTCCAGAAAACCAAGGAACAGAGTGTGCAGCTTTAAGCTTTTAAGCTCCGCCCCCAGCCCGCCCCCAGCCCCCAGCCCCACTGTATCAGAAGGGAAAGGGAAGCATCTTCCCCAGGATAAACCTGTGCCTATGTGACAGCAGTGATTTAGAACCTCTTTTCTCCTTTTTTAAAAAATAATTTATATTTTAAAGTTGCACTTTAGCTCTTCAATCCCTTCCCTTTTCTCTGCCTCTGTCTAACCTCCTTCTTGACCTTTAGGCTTGCCTTGGCCCCACTCTGTTACAACTCCTCTGTGAAGGCTCTCTGCTGCACCACTTCAAACGCCTTCCAGAAAATTTACGCCCCGTTAATGTGTGCACACTCATTGCTGGAGTGGCTAAGCAGAGCGTCTCACAGCCTTGTGAAACCTGCTAAAGAATGTCAAGAAGAGCCAGTACACAATATGGTTTGTCCCCTTGATCTCTTTCTTCCTTGTATTGTTTTAGAAATGCAATGGACCTGAGGCAGCCACTAAGCTATGCTTACGAGTTTTCTATCTCATCCTCCAAACCAAAGTGTCCTGAATAAGCCAGGAGACTTATCTTCTCGTGTGCCACGATGCACACTTCACTGTTGTCCTAGTCATAGTGTTTGTAAGGCTGCTGAAGCAACAGCGGCCCTGTCCTCCCATTCCTAGGTCTCAAAAATACAATGTTGCCTTGTAGCATTATTCAAGACAGCACCTCAGTTTTATAATTACAGTCTAAGGAAGGATTGGAGAAAGCAAGAGCAATAAACTCACAAGTAAACATCCAATACCAAAACACACAGAGAACTTTTGAAATCAGCCTAGTTTATCGTGTTGTGACAATAGAAATATGTCCGTGTGCTCAAAGTCTCTTGCTATTTCCTTGTGGAATTTTTCAGTGATGTAATGCTTGTAGCCAAATTGCTTAAAGAGTGTTTATATATTTTTTTCCTTATAAATCATCTATTTTTTGAAAAAAGAAAAACCTGTTTAACTGCAAACTGAAGATAGGGTAAAGCCAAATTGCCAGCATTTGTTCAAACATTAATACCATTAAGTGGCCCTCTGATGCTTTTCCAAGCTTATCATCAGAAAGGAATCAATAATCAACTGCTATATTTAAACCAAGTTAAAGAATCTAGCTCATCAGAATACAGGACCTAGGACGTTCTTCCTAAGCCGTTTAAGGTTCTACCTTGGGGTTTATATCCTAGAACTTTACAGGAATTTTTTAAAACATAAAATAATTTTGCCTCACATTGAAGAATGTGAGACCAGAATAGATTAGCTTTGAATACATCATTAAAATCTTCCACACAGTCAGTGCATTAGATCTTGTTTGTTCCTTTATAGCGCCCACATTGCCTTTTGAATACCGAAATTGCATGGAAAAAGTAGTGGTGCCCCAGGGCAGGAGTTAAGAGAAAGAACCCCTTCCAAGCAGCATCAGGCAAGAAGACCTGCCCACCCCATCCCTTCCAAGATCTCTGCTAATCTCATCTGCCTCACAGAGAGAAACTGCCTTTGAGGATTGTCTCTGAGTGAAAAATAACTAAATCGATAAGCTTGAAATGTCCCCCATAGAGTGAGTAGACAACATTGGGGTCTTCTAAAAAGCCCCCCAAATAATGGCTCTATTCAAACACAATGTTGTGGAACAATTGGAATAGAAACATTGTCCGAAATTATAATAGAAAAAAAGTTTAGCACTGTGGAAAGTTAAGTGTTGACTCAAAAAGCCCCCCCCCCCAAAAAAAAAAAGGTGCCGTCACTTTAAGTTCTGGACTTGGGGTTGTTTGTCATTGTAAACAGCAAAGCCTTTGTGTTTGTGTGTCTGTCTGTAAAGCAACCACCTTCCAATTGGAGGGAGAAAAAAAAAATCTAGGGGGGGTATATATGTCATATGTGTAAATATTTGCTGCAGCATTTTAATGTGTTTAATTTTCTGTTTAGCTTTTCGTTGCATTGTGAACACATTTACTGTTACCAGTGGACAATGAGTTCATTAAGACTGTTCGACTAGGTCAGATTTTTACTTCTCTTTCTAGCAAGAAGAGACAAGATTTTGTGCATTTGTACAAATGTTAATAATATCACCGCAATTCCAATATAATAAAGCACTCAAATGCAAAGAACGTGTGTAACTTCTGTCTGGTGAAATTTGGGCTCGGAGATGATGGCATCCATTCTTCACAGAGTTCTCAGTACTTCCTGGTAAACCAAGGCTCACCCCATCCCCAAAGGTCACTGTTGCGTAGGGACAGTCTAGGTGAGAATTTCTCCCTCCCAGAGTATCTCTGCATACCTCCTTTTCCATGTAGCCTCTCAGCCGAGAACACCATGTAACAGATTCTCACTGGGACGACTGCACCTATATTTCATGAAAGAGGGTGGAGCTTTGCTGATCGTACCAGACATCCTCAGCTCATGCTGCGGTTATCTTGAAGAACCAAGAAACCACCGTTGGCCACAGGGAAGTTCTTCACTTGGCCTCTCCCTGGGTATGGCAATGGCCTCTTGAAGTATTCTAGATGGCTCCTTCCTTCTCTCCTTCTTACCCATGGCTTTTACTCTTTCAGTAACTTTTTAAATAATTCTTTTCTCTTACCCGGTCTCCCCATACTATACTATATTTCCTTAGAACTATAACAGGCTGAACTAAAGAGGCTTCCAGAATTCTTCCATAAACCCTCAGAAACCGTGTTCCTGCAGTGCAGGCCCTCTAGGCTCTGAAAGGTCGGCCATGGGTCACTTCTATTTGCATGTTCTTAGGACAGGAACTGCTGACTTGTTCTCCACATGAGTCAGAAGGAAGAACTTAGTTCACGTATGAGTTTCACTCAATTCTCTTCTGGCTAGAAAGCTGATAGTTTCTATCTGGAAATCTTACATTTCCATAACCCATTAGGACCTCCTCTGCATTATCTGAAGTGGACTGTTGTTGTGTAAACCTGGTTTGTCTGCTTTGATCTTGATTTTCCTCTGAGACTGAGTAGGTTGACTTAAAGGGATGGAGCCCTGCCAGGAAGGCCCAAGTAATAAAAGAGTTAGTTATTGGCAGATGTGAAAGACGTCACACTGCATCCAAGCAAGGAGGCTGCTGGGAAGACAGGACTATCTGGTTCTATGTGTGTCTGTGGACTTGTGTTCTCATTCTGCACTATCTGGATCTCTTTCTATGTGCACCGCATTGTCTTCTCAGCCAGTTCTATGACTCTGATGGCCTCGTCCAGCAGCATACTTAAAGTCTTTCAACGAAAACCCCCAAAGCAGTTCAAGATGTCTCAATCTTCTAATCCCTGTTCCCCAGGAGAGAGAACCTGGGTCCACACACTAGACCCATGGTTCTCATCAGGCCTGTCTGGGGAAGCTGGGTGATGGGGGCTTGAACCTCTGACTTATGGAGGTGAAGAAGGATTTTTCCAAAAGGGAATAGAGAGGAAAAATGGTGACTTAGTGAAAGCCACTGATATTTCTAGAAGTACTTTGTAGAAATCAAGTCTCACAACTATAAAGCATGCCATGAGGCTAAAGCTCAGGGAGAAGACTAGATGGCCATCACGTGCAAGGCAGATGTTAGATGTTTATCAAGTGAAGGCATCCACAAGTGAATGAAGGATGGTTTGTCCTTGTATTAAAAGCTCGAGGTTGAAACAGAGCATTTAGTAAAGATTAAAGGCAGGCCTGGAGAGTTGGCTCAGCAGTCAAGAGCACTTACCACTTTTCCAGAGGACCTGGGTTCAGTTCCTCGCACATACATGGTGGCTTGTATCTGTCTGTGACTCCAGCTCAGAGGGTACAAGGGAAGTCAGAGGCTTATGTACACACATCGAGGCAAAAGCACTCATTGCATAAAATAAATCTTTCAAAAAGATTAAAATAATTTTATACAGCTATATTTTCCTCTATATCATTGCTCAGCTTATGGGCCTCGAAATTCAAAGCATAAGAATCAGCTATCATTAAAGGTATATTTTTTTTCTCAAGTGCTATAATGATTTTCCATTCTTTTGCTTTGAAGTGATTTTATACATATACTTTCCAAGAAAGGGTTTTCTTACAATCTTATAGGCATTCCTCAGGATGCTGGAATAATATCCTTAAAGGTGAGAACAGAACACAGTTTCTTTAAAAAAAAAAAACAATAATTTTTATAAAAGATTTTTTGATAGTCCTTCTATTCCTTCTCCTCCAACTCTTCAGAGATCCTCCTCACCTTCTCTCTACCTCTCAGAAAACAAAGAAATGAAAAATGAAGATCAAAACAAACTAAAACAAAGAAGGAGATAGAAAGGAGAAAGAGGAGGAGGAGAAAGAAAGTGAAGAAGAGAGGGAGGAAGATGAGGTTGAGAAGAAAAGAAAGAAAAGGAAGAGGAGGGAAAGGAAGGAGGAGGAGGATGAGGAGAGGAAGAAAGAGAAGAAGAAGAAGAAGAAGAAGAAGAAGAAGAAGAAGAAGAAGAAGAAGAAGAACAAGAACAAGAAGAAAAAGACAGACAGAGAGAGAGAGAGAGAGAGAGAGAGAGAGAGAGAGAGAGAGAGAGAGAGAGAGAGAGAGAGAGAGAGAAGCCAAACCACAGAGTCCAGTTTGTTGACCAACTACTGGAACCTGACTCACAATGTGGTTGGTAGTTCCAGTGACATTCCTATGGTGGAAACTGATGTTCCCTTGACCAGCAGATATTCATTGCAGTTAGCATTTCAGAGGTGGGACTTTATGTCCTCTTATTCCAAGTGTTAGGTTTTGGACACATTCTTGACCTCAGACTTCCTCCAGTTACTATAGGAACTACCTTAAGAAGTCTTTTAGTCAAGGAAACAGGACAGTGTTTCTCAACAATCCTCCAAAAAAAAAGCAAGAAAAGGGTGGAATGAGAGCTTAAAGAAGAGAACAGTCTAGAGTAGGAATCAGTAGCAGTGTGTGTTAGCGCCACTGCCCTATGGTGTCCTGCAGCCTGGCCAGACGCTCGGCTCTGTACTTTCTATACCTCCCTTGTTAGGAATCACACTCGGAGAGAGGTGACAGAAGAATTCCCCATGCCCTGTCTCTCTATGGGCAATTTGTCTTCTACCTCCTCAAACTCAAAGTTTCTAGGCTTACATGCTACCCCCAGGAGTGGATCCTATCACCAGAAATGAGCCTGGAGTGAACACTCCCCTTCTCTCTTTTTTTCCTCTTTTATTCTCCCCTACACCCCTTCCTCACCACCCCTTTCTTTTGTTTTTCTCTTTGTTCATTCCTCCTTTCTGATAAAAACAAAAACAAACAAACAAAAATCTTGGAATCAAGTATCAAGTCTCTGTCAAACAAAGGAGCCCCATGGCCATCAGAGAGAGAAATAAAGTCGTACAGGACAAGTTTAGGAACAAAGGATGGAAAAAGGGCCCTACAAGCAGTCAATTCCTGTTCTAAGAGTCCTTAAAGGACAGGACAAGGACAGCTGTCTTCACAGCATGATGCTGCAGAGGGACCCTAGTCTGCGTCCTTCCGATAAATAGACCCATTTGTCTATCGCAGTCCAAATGAACTTGGAAGCAGCAGAGACCTAAGCAAGCGTCTTGTCCCAAAGCTAGAGGGAAAGGAGACACAAATGCAACGCTGCTCACCCATGTGAGAAGGTAAGACTCCTCTCTCCGTGCATCAGGGCCTACCATGATGGAAATAAAAGTAGGCTAGAGGTACCTTCCTAGATGGGAAAGCAACATATATTCCATGCTAATTTCCTAGACACCGAATCCAATTTAAGTCATTCTTAAAGCCTGTTTGCAAAATTAGTGTTCTGCTTGCTCAGGAGTGGAACTGTCTTAGTACCTTGGTGAGGGGGAGGAGGGAGTATTGAAGATTCAACTAAAACCAGTGATACACTAAAAACAACAAAAAAGAAAAAAAAAGAAAGAAAACAAAAAGCTATAAGGAAATCCAACAGTTGATAAGCTAATTAAAAGTGAAACAATTAGAATGTTTGGGATGGGGAGATGGTTCTGTAGGTAAATCACCTGCCATGTAAACTTAAGTTTGCCTTCCTAGAGGCAAGAGGAGAAGTCAAGCATGGCAGTCCATGTGTGTGTGACTGTAGTACTTGTACGAGGAGATGGGAGGCTGCCAGGAGATGCTCAGAAGCTAGCCTGGCGTATGCAGCAGCAACAAGACCCATCTCAAACAAACTAGAAAGTAAGGACTGACACTCAAACTCTCCTTCTGACCTTTGTGGGGTGTGCTGTGTCCAGGGCAGGTACATATCTCCCCAGTACACGCAAACACATACAGATAAAAATGAATTGTTTGAATGGGTGAATATATACCTAGTGCCATAGGCTATTAAATGGAATCCCAACGCTGGGAGTTGACTACAGTCAATGAGTTGTTGGTCAGGGACACCACTGGAACCCTTAAAACCATACAGGCAAGTGTTACTGCTATTGGTGAGCCACCAGAACTAGATGGTAGGACCACGGTGCTGAAGATACTACATGTGGTGGTCATGAGGCATCATGCAATAAAGCTGGAACTGTGATGTTTCCTCTCTATGGCTAGCCTCCAAGCCCCATAGTGCTGGAGGGTGCTATGCAGGATACTATTGCTGTTACCAACAGACTTACTCAACTGTAGACACTGAATGCAGCAATACCAACTAGCCAGGTGAGGTGCCCCCACTGGTACAGTAGTGACATCCCTGTTGTGTGGGTAACCTCCCAATATCTGATTGAATTTTATGACTTGTTTATTCCATGGGGTTGGAGGGGTGGTTGTTACATCTGGTACTGTACATCCAGTCAGGCTCCTGTGACTGGTGAGGTCATGGGCTCTAGTAAGAAAGCTGCTGTTGCTGTCTTTTTAACTGGATATGATGTGTGTATCAAACTGCCTTCTAAATTACTATACTTATGCACAAAGATTAGTCCTGCTTTTGGCTCTGGGTCTTAGAAGTTTCTTTTTGCAGCAAGTAGTGGTAAGTACAGAGACTCGTACTTGTTCACGGTTCTGAGAATAAGTGACTGTTGAATGGCCAGCCATAAATGGGACGTCTATAGCACCCTTTCAAGGCTCAGAAAACATCTTCCTGGAATTAGGGGCAGCAAGAATGGAAGAGTCAAAGGCAAGCAGGGGATGGCACGGAGCACAGACTTCTAGGTCTTTGTCTAGCATACCCTTAAATTCACAGTAGCTGTAATTACATGAGATTGGGCTCACCAATATCCTATCATGGAAGAGGGGGGAGCTCATGAGGCCCCTTCACTTCCTGAAAATTATTACACACAATGGTTACTAGGGAAGCTACAAACAGTTCCTCATTGGTGTAGCCACTGGTAGGTGTCCACACACCTGCCATGTATCATGTCTTTTCTGTTAACAACCACTCACCGACCTTCCTGTGAGCAATCTTAATGAGCCTCACAGGGTCAGTAAAGAAAGAACACATGGAAGGGGCAGAAGGACTAGGAGTGGGGAGGATGATCAGTTTGTGTGAGAAGGAGAAATACGGTGAAAGTGTAGTGTATACACATGTGCAATGTCCTAAAGGATTCTGCCAACACCACTGGTTTAAACAGAGATATTTGGTTTTCATACATAATAGAAGCCTGGAGTCTTTGGCATGGACTCTGAAAGTTCATGTCAGCACCATCAGCTCTGTGATACTCCTGGTCACTCTCAGATGCTTGAGACCTCCTGGTCTCCTCACAAAGAACTACGGGGATTCTAGGACATGCATGGTCCAGATAGCAAGGGAGAGAGTCCAGGTCAAGAACATCCTTTCTGGTCCTTTTTCTACCAGGAAAACAAAGAACAATTCTTGTCTTTGAGAAGCTTATCTAGGCTTCAGTGACCAGAACAGATCATTTGAAAAATCTTACCTTAACCAGAAGCATCACGGGAAACAAGCTCAGAAGGCTAACTTAGACCAGGGTTAGTTTGCCAACTGATGGGCTGTTGATGTAGTCTACAGGGTATAGCTGTGTCCTGTAGAACTTGTCCTACATGTCTCATGAGTCTGGAATCTTCTGACAGGCATTTTGTAGCTATAAGCATGCTTTATCTGAGTTCATTAAGAGCTGTCTAAATAGATTAATGTCCAGTGATGTGTCCAATAGACTCCATGGCCTGTTTAGGAAGTGAGCATGGGAGAAACACCTGGTCCTCTCTGGCAGCTTGGAACATGTGACACTTATGTGTGAGCTCACAGCGATGCACAAGAACAAGAGGCTGATGTCCCTGATGGAGAAATCCACATAGCAGGTGTCCAAAACGAAGACCACAAAGACCGAGGTGTGAGGTGAGGAGGGTCAGGGATACAGGACCAATGTCTCTCACGTCTGTGACATCTGTGAGCACCACTTCAGAAGCATCTGAGCTGCCCTAGCTCACTGTACTTCGGAAATCAAAGCTTTCCCACGGCTTCGCCATACAGATGTGAACATTTTTGCTGGACGTGAGACACAGTCACATTATCACACTGAGTTTGTATTACGTTTGCCATAAGAGATGCTGGATTAAGAGTTCGTTTCAATTACAACTTTTAAATTGTTACTAATGTAATGCTACTTTAATTATATTAGTCACCAATCAGTGTGAGCATAATTGTCTGAAGAAGCTATCATTTGAAAGCTGTCACGTATGTTTATGACGGCTAAAGGAGGCTCAGCTACCTAGAGCCAGAGGGACAAGAACAATGTGTAAAGTCATTGATCAGGATGTCACTCATGCACAGCGGATGCTCCATGACCTCATCATCTGACAAGGGCTCTTAACTACTGAAGAAAGAAAGAAGGAGAGAGAGAGAGAGAGAGAGAGAGTGAAGAAGAAGAAGACGAAGAAGAAGAAGAAGAAGAAGAAGAAGAAGAAGAAGAAGAAGAAGA
>NW_021621002.1:3615591-3638528 GCF_004785775.1 Grammomys surdaster | reverse complement strand
GAAGAAGAAGAAGAAGAAGAAGAAGAAGAAGAAGAAGAAGAAGAAGAAGAAGAAGAAGAAGAAGGGGAAGAAAAAGTTGGTTGAGAAAGGAAGGCTAGGAGGTAGCTCAGCAGCAGAGCATTTGTCTAACGTAGCTAAGGTCCTAGATTCCATCTCTAGCTCAGGGAGAGGAGGGAAGTGGGTAATAGGGCCCTGAGTCACTGCTCCTTACAGAGCTGCCAGGAGAGCTGACTGATCACTTGTCAGACACTTGGAGTTTGCAAGGTCACTCCCCCGTCATTAAGCCCTTGGTTGTTTTTGTTTGTTTGTTTGTTTTGTTGTTGTTATTGTTGTTGTTTTGTTTTGTTTTTGTAAATTTGGCTGGTTTTGTCTTGTTTCTCAAAAACAGCAATGGACATGGCTTGACTAAGGAACAGGGAAGAAAGGGACATTGCTTCACAAGCTTCTATGAAACAGGAGTAAGAGATCTTGTGAGAGCAGGACTCAGAAGCAGTAACAGCCTGCAGAGAGAAGCAGGCTCCCACTTTCCCCTTCCGCAGCCAGGAACCAGAGGCCCAAGGCTACTAAATGACTCACCCAAGGCCCGCAGCGGAGGCTGGATGCAGGGACTCCAGATGACTAGGTCAAATGCTCTATCTGGCTTCTCTATCGGCCCAACAAGTTGAATATACTACAACCATCAAAACGGAGTCTTTTTAAAAAGAAAAAAAAAAACTCTTGTAAAATAAAAATAAGATCAAGAGAAAAAGGACATTTTCCCAAACTTCAAAGACAAGCTAAAATCTTTACACAAGGATGTTTTTAGTGCATTCAGAGAAAACCACTCCTGTTGTCTGGTCACAGGGCTACTTTGTGCCTCTGTATGAACAGCCTTCTCAGAAGTCCAGGGGAATGTGTTCTGGAAGATCAGATTTCTACAACAATCCCCCAGTGCAAACCTTGGGCTTTAAACATTAATGATGGAATGATGGTTCTTACTCTACTGTGCCTGGGGTGCCTTTGATGAAATCAAAATGGCATTAACTAATAAGAGATTAAAATATTTAGAGTCACATTAAAGATTTTCCACAACCAAGCTCCCAAAGCCACTTAGTTGTGTTTAGTTTTTTAAATCATTTCAGAGTTCTTCTGAAGAGTAAAGCATTGCAAAAAATCCATCAGGGACAATAAAACAGTTTTTTAAAAATTGCAAATGACTAATGCTTTAACAAACATCCTTTAAATGTACAAACCGCACTAGTTGCCAGAAAATATGATGGGGAGAATCAGCCTTCCTGGGTCTGAATGCTGGCTCTGCCACTGAGTGTAAAACCCATAAGCATCCTCTAAAGGTGTTAGTTACTGTGCGTGCAAAATCAGGACAACTACACTCTTCAGTCAAGATGGCGTGGCGTGCACACCTGCGCAGTGCTTAAGAAGTCAGAGTTACAGAGCGGAAAAGCATGCAGATGTAAAATGTCTCCCGTAGGCTCTTAGATTTTTAACCCGTGGTCTGCAGCTGGTTGCTGTCTGGGGAGGCTGTGGTACCTGGCTGGGTCATTGAAGAAAGGTCTTTGGGCATCACAGCCCATCAGATATCTGCTTCCTCACCATTCTACCCACAGGCTTCTGCTGTACAACACCACTTGACAGTGCCTTCTCCAGGTGATTGATAGCACCCCGGAAGCCATGAGCCCCAAATAAATCTTTCCTAAATGACCTCTGAGAGGCATTTTGAGAAATGCCTCTATGAGCATGAAACAACTATGAGAAAAGTAATATTATATACATGCAAACTAAGTTATTTAAATTTCCTCCATGCCAACCAAAAAACATAGTCACTGAGTAGGACCGTCCAACACGCTGAAGGGAAAAATTCAGGACAATGGCAAATTTGGTGGTAGCCAGATCTGTTTGTCTAATATCAGTGCTGAGTTTGGAAGTTCTCAAAGAACTGAAAAAAACTGGGCCTGCCCACCCTGCCTGCTATGGAGCCATCACTAATGGATAAGTCACATTACCATTTATGGGTCAACGCTAGTGGGACATTATTTCAGTTTCATATAAATGGATTCCCCTTTTGTCCAAGTTTTTTTTTTCTCCAGGGTTATAATCAACTTGAAAATCCAGACTATTGTCCTCATGAGGGCTTGGAACATACGAGGTGTTCAATAAAAATTTATTGAGCCACTCTGGTCATTTGTCGCTGAGTTAGAAATCATATCAGGCACTGAGAAGGACTGAAATTATGCAAGGGAAGAATCTTCCATCCCTTAGGCAGAGAGACTACCTAGCAACCACAGCAGTAATAATTCCAAGGTAGCTATGGTGATCTCTGACCATAGTTCATCTTCCTACCTGAATTCAAGGAGGGGAGCCAGGAAAAAAAAATTGACTTTATCACACACACACACACAAACATACACGCAAGTTATGAGATTCATCTTAAAACCAAAGAGAGATGATCAGTTTCACTCAAGAGAAAGACCTAACAGGGATCTGAAAAACAGCTTAGCAGAGATGGGCTAAGTAACCCCTACATCACCTTCAGGGCCACTTAGATCAAAGGCAGGAAAACAGTCCCCAGTGTCATTTGCCGCAGCAGTGACAGCCAACCAAACACTGATGGGATGCTGGGAAATAAGATATAGTAAGAACCAGAATGTGACAGTAGGATGCTTGAGGACCCTCCCCTCTCCTGCATGGGTGACTGTACTAGGCATGTCTGTGGAAGCTGTCCTGCATGGTTGGTTTCACTAAGTGTGTCTGTGGAGTTGTTCTCCTTGAGTAGCCGCTGTACGGGTGCATACCTGTGGGACTTGACCTGGCGATCAGTGATTGTGAATGAGCCACACAGGTGTCACACGGGAGCAGATTAGAACTGTTGAATCTTGAGCCCAATTTCAAACACCCGAATAAACTCCCAGGTCGCCACACTCCGCCCTCCTCACCCCCAGCTACAGCTTCCCCAGCGTGTGGTTATGATTCAGAGCCTTAGTCATGTGAATAGAATAATAGAAATGGAAGCAGGGTGTGGGAGAAGGCCACAGACGCTCACTGAGGCAGAACCAGGTTTCACCCCTTCAGCAAAACTGTATCCACTGCTGATTTCCAGTTCGGCTCCCTTCCCACTGTCTCCCTAGCGACTGCCTCCGGACCGTCCTTTCATCCAGTCTTGCTGCTCTCCTAGAGCTAGCCTCCAGTCTCCGTACGGGAAGACAGCGCTCCTACCCCATGTGTATTTTCAAAGGTGTTTTTGTTTGGTTGGTTATAAAATTGCAACTTTGCACACTTTTGAATATCACCTTTCCTGGAAGGAGAAATCTGTATTTAAGGCTGTACTGTTCTGTCCTTCACTTGATGCAAATACGTCTGGGGGAGATTCTACTTTCTTGTAAAAAAAAAAAAAAAAAAAAACAGATGACTTTGTGATTCACAGGAAATTGAAACAAATTTCATTTTTCTTTCTTTCTCTCATGAAAGGAAGAAAAGCTTCCCCTCCCCCGTGATATTCATTGGATTATTTGAAGTGCCTAACTCAGCTTAGAAATCACTAAATTCATCATGCAGGATGGTCAAAGCAGAATAAGTTATAACTAGAATATATAATAGGAAGGAAGAAAGAAAGGAAGGGAAGGACGGAGGGAGGGAGAGAGGAAAAGAAGGAAGGAGGGAGAGAGGGAGGGAGGGAGGGAGGGAGAGAAGGAGGGGAGAAAGGAGGGAAGAAAGGGGAGGGAGGAAGGGAAGGAGGGAAGGAGGGAGGGGGAAGAGAGGGAGAAAGAAAAAGCAAAGCAGAGGTAATCCATAATAAATGTCAAGTCATAATAGTATTTACAGAAAACTACACAGCATACTCATACTCATTCTCATGTGTACTATTAAGCAAGAAAGTGAATGGTTCAGAGAACAAGAAGAAGCAAGAAGCTCATTGGTTCTCTGAGTGTAGTCTGGGGAACCTCACCATCATCCTTGCCTGGGAAGCTGTAGAAATGCAGACTCACAGGCTCTACCTCAAACATTCCACACTCAGTGGAAGATCCAGTGAGCCATGTTCTGAAGCTTGCAGGGTGACTTGGATTTGAAAAGCATCCATGCCATGTAGGGTCAGTTTGACCCACCAGGAAGTGTGTGTAAGGTCAGGTTGACCCATCAGGAAGGCAGATCAGGGCAAGGAGCTGAGGAACTTCCCTAGAAGAACTAGAACATACTACAAGTGTTCCTGACTTACATCATAATTCTTTAACTCACAGTCAGGGGCAAAAATGAGAAGCCTGACTGTTTAAAATATCCAAGGAAAAGGCAGGGTTACAATGTAGACCACTAGGTAGAGATATGCCAGTGGAGAACACTTGTTGGACAGGGTTTAATTGCCAGCACCGCAAATATCAACAATAATATATTTTAGACATAAAGACCCAGGTAGAGGGACTAGAAAGATGGCTTAGTTGGTAAAGGTCCTTGACACAATTCTGAGGATACAAATTCGCTAGCACCCATGTGAAAATCCAGTGTATTAGTATGTACCTGTAATCCCAGTGCTAGAGAGGCAGAGACAAGGAGGATCCTAGGGACTCCATAGCTGGTGTATAGTGGCAAACTGTGAGCTCAAGGTTAGGTGAGAAAGCCTGTCTCTAAAATGGAAGATGATAACGATACCTTTGGCTCTCTCCTGTGCATGTCTCTCCCCATAACTAACATGTGTATCGACATATAACCTCTCACACGCATGCATGCACTTATCCAAGAAGGCAAGAGAGATAAAATTTGTTTACCCTAGAGTGAATCTAAGCAGTGGGAAATACTGAGATGTTTATTGGCATGTGGTTTCACACAGCACAGACACATCTACAAGGATCCTGGCCATTTCTCTGCAGAGGCGCACATGGCGTTGCTTGTTTTATTTACAGGTTGAAAAACTAGCTCTGCCATTGGGCCACTTCGCTTCATTCTTGTTAACTTACAGTTTCGGTTTACAAAGCACTTAATGAGCAGAGCATCTCTTATTCCGCCTGCAGTAGACTCAGCTCTCTCAGCTAATGGATGGATTTCTACTCCCCTTCCAAGTATTCACTTATACGATGCATTTGAGTTCCCTTTTTGTATGCAAACAGCCAAATCATGCAATTAGGCCTTACCCATGTCTCCAGAACAACGGGCCAGAATAGACACAGGTCAGGACTGAGCAATTTTTATGTTCAGGCGTCCATTAAACCGGCCGTGGGAGACTCGCTTAAGTAAAGTGCAGTATTCTTTAACAGCTGCTTTGTCACACAAAGAAAACCAGCATTGTGACACCTCTCTGAAGCCTCTGTATCTCTTGAATCGGACTTTCAATGTCAGAACCGAGATTAAAATGATGTCACTTAATACAGATCGCTGTCCTTCTCTCTCCTCCCTGGTCTATTCTGCCAGGCCCATGGTATCATATGATGAAAGTTACCTTTTAAGGCTTACACAATATTGATGATGTGTCCTGATAATGACATGTAAACAAGTATCAAAAAGTGTCTGACCATGAATGAACCAGAGCATGCAGGTCTCCGTGGATGGGGGAAATAGCCCCGGTTCCATCCAAATAGACATGTAGAGTAATCTGATCCAAGAGATTTCGCCTCTAGGGTCACTTAGTAAGGTTTACCACAATTGTGAAAAAAGACAGTGGATGGTGAGGCTCAGGTCAGATATGCTCCAGGATCCATAAGGATCCGCACGTGCACCCACGTGCATCCTTTCTATTGGTTTTTAGTGGGCGAATCCCGAATTACTGTTTTCACCCTACTTCTATTGAGTGAAATATTGAGGCAAGAAAAAAAATCGCAGATGCTCACAAGCTTTTCTTCTTGCGGACGGGTGTCTTCCCTGGTGAGTCATTCCGTCCCTCAGACCAGTCAGTTCTGGAAGAATGACTCCCTCATTGTGACTTAGAACCTGGTTACTCTCCTGATCTCCATTCGATGTTCTGCCTCAATTACAACCCGGCCCTCACTTGCACTGATCTTAAATAATGAGTATGCAAGCTAGTTCCTTGTCCCACCTCCCTACCTTAAACTATGCGCGGCCTCAGAGTACGGGGTGGGTGTGGCAGGGGCCTCACCCTTAGCTGTCATGCCTTTGCCTCCCTCTGATATTCAGCTCCACTAGATGTCAAGCCAGGTAGTTTTGGTCAACGTAACACCTGAACCTGCCGTTTGCCCTGCCTCCACAGCACCTTGTTACCCCTGAGCTAGACGACCTTACCGTAGCATGGAACAGGCTACCCTATAGTCGTTCCTTACTTAACCTGGTTTACCATCCCCTCACTCCTTCAAACACAAACATCTCTGTCTTCTCTTGACAAGGACCAACAAGTTCTTCTATAGTGATAGGTTCCTGAGTGTGTGTGTGGGGGGGGAAATCAGAAATAACAAAGAAGATAGGAAACTTGGGGTCAGGAGATCTTGCATAAGCTATGACTTATGTCAAGGAAGTTTATTGAGTGCAGCATCTTATATTCGGTCTACAGGGGACAGGGCCATCAGAAAGCTATCCTACAATGGGACAAAGTCAGTAGGAAGGTAATCAAGGAATGACATCCAAGGCAAACACAGGATACCTCAAGTATGCCACAGACCAAGTGCCCAGCGGTCTTGGGACTGATACCTACAGCCCTTGGAGAGAGTGAAAAGTCAGGTTCCTAGGATCCAGAACCCTAGCACTCTGGAGGCCACACTAGGCCATTACTGGCAATATCAAGTACGTTCCTGATTTTACACGTGAATTCTAGTTCCTTCTTATACATCAGGGAAAGTCTGAGACAGGCCTCGCCCACAACACTCTCTGCTTCCCTTTTCCCGCCTTCTTATTTTCCCGTGACATGACTGCAAATGTTTACACAACACATATATGTGTGCAGATACGGACCACTCATGTACAAACACATACACCCATTTCTCAACTCAAGTGCCTTCTGTGGCTCTTCACTACCCTCCAAGCAAAGTCCCAGATTTAGAGACTTTAATACATTGAGGATAAAATTCTGCAAATTCTCACAACCTCCAATCTTCCACATCTTTCCCCACCTTCCTGCTTCGTTCCCTAGTCCCAGGGATGTTATCACCATGCAGACCTGCCCCTTATCCACAAATGAGTTTGTTTACAGACATTTCTCCATTAGGAATCCCTCCACAGACCCCTTCACCCTACCAATGTCAAACTCCCATCTTTTCAATGTGTGTTTTTATATTCTCTCATAAGATTTTTTGTTTGTTTGTTTGTTTTTGTTTTTGTTTGGGTTGTTTTAATTTTTGGTTTGTTTGTTTGTTTGTTTTTTGAGACAGGGTTTCTCTGTATAGCCCTGGCTGTCCTGGAACTCACTCTGTAGACCAGGCTGGCCTCGAACTCAGAAATCCGCCTGCCTCTGCTTCCCAAGTGCTGGGATTAAAGGCGTGAGCCACCACCGCCCGGCCTCTCATAAGGTTTTAGTAATCTTTTTTATCATAGTGTATGACAGTCTGTTTCATGTCAATATTTACATCTCTGTTTCATGCACTTAGTAGACTATCACATCTGTGGAACTGCATTGTAACTTTCTGTTATCCTTTATGGTACCCAGTATAGAGCTTGGCATTGAGACAGGGTTTGCAGATACACACACACACACACACACACACACACACACACACGCATGCATGCACTCGCATGCCTTCACAGGACCCCAACACAAAACAAAATATAACAGTCTTATTTAAGAGCACTGGGAACTGTTTACCCAGATATCTCATCCTATAATGAGGTTCAGGCCCCCACGTTCTCCACGGAACTCCAGTAAAGAGTCCAACTGTGATGAACATGTAATTTGCAAATCCTCTGAAAAAGCTCTTAGCCATTCTCCTCTGAGTACACTGACCTTGTCCTGGAAGAAAATGATTGATCCAAGAGTCTATAAGAGCTCTTCACCCTAAGACACATACACACATCTCTGAGGCGGTCACCTGAGACTCCCTGACTTGCATTAATCTCAGTGGTGCTATGGTTCATTTAATCCAGAGTGTTCTAAACTGGCCAGTTCTTCTGACCTCCCACCCAGTAGTGGCCTTGGGGCTAATATTTTACTGGACAATCATGTTAAGTGCTGCAGAGGTTGAAAGGGGCTTTCTACATTGGCCATTCCATTTGACTCTGTTGATAGTCCATAGTTGCTGCTTACAGGCCTCTGCTCAGAGCACAAGCCCTAGTCAGTCTGAACCCTCCCGTCTGTTGGCAGGCTAGATAAGGACAAATCTCTGTCTATATTTTCCTCAGTATAGCAAAGACACTTCTTGATCTAGAAAATACAGAAAGCTCTAAGGTGACAAGCTGCAGAAGGACAATTAAAGCCCTGAGATCTTACATGAAAACCTCAGCAAAACCAACGTTGAGATTTAAGGGGAAAAGTAGACACCAGAGAATGGGAATTTTTAAATTGTTAAACAAGAAACAAAATTCTTTTTCTGTGTTATCTCAGATGGTTCCTTCCTGAGACACAGGTTCTGGAAGCCAGAACAGTCCTAACCTTTTATTTGGCAAGAGCTGTTCAAGAGACTAGTAATCTTTGCCCTTTATTTCAAATAAGCAGCCAACACTATTCATAATGCTTTGATTTTTTTTAATTTTTTTTCCCTCTGTGGATTCATCTGCTAAAAGAAACATAGAAAACACCTTCCTGGCGTTGACTTTCAGCTTTTCTTTCATTGGTAAAATATATTTAGAAAAATCTGCATGTGTTTCATGTCCTACAGTAGATCAGTAGGATTCAAGAACTGAGAGAGTAAGCCATTCTTTCGTTCTCTATAGAAGAGCCATCTTGCTTGCCGGTGACAACAATCCTAATGAAACCATCCTCGGGTGGTGTCTTTCTCTCTCCTTATCTTTGTTTACAGAAAGATGGATGATTGGCTGACTTACGGATGGATCTTTATAAGTGTCTGCATATCAGAGGCCTGAATAAGAGAAGTCCATTCAGGTTCGCGAAGACCTCCACATTCATGGAGGAGCTGCTGCTGTCAGGGAGCCGCTGCAACAGAAATGGCGGCCAAGGAGGACAAAGTTGGCTTCCGTGGTTTTATAGTTTCTTTATCCCCATCTCTTTGCATTTGAAAGTACAAGTTCTGTAAGTCGACCTGTACAGAATAAAACATTCCCTCCCCCGGGAGACAACAATGTGTCTCTAGTTCTTACTCCCGTATCGGAATAATGCGAGTGAGCTTCGGTGGGAAGCTCTGCTCTGAGTGACGTGTATTCACTAGGTCAGTCCACTGGCATCGTATAACTGAGATTTAAGGGGAAGGGGAAGGGGAAGGAGTGGAACTGGAAGCATACGTGTTCCTAACCTACAAGGCCCTGGGCTTTTTCTCTAATCCCACAAAAGGGGAGAGGAGGAAGGAGAGAACTTAAAAGTAGTAGGATCTGGTGGCTGGGGCAGAGTTGAGTGGAACAGTACCTGCTCAGAAAGGGTTAAACTGCTCTGTTTCTGGCACTGGACAATTAAATAAGTGAATAAATAAATAGTTCTAGAGATAAATGGGACCTGGATCAGTGGTGATCTGCCTGGCCAGGAAGGCTTTCTGGGTAAAAAAAAAAAAAAAAAAAAAACCTATTGGAGGCCTTAAATTTTAGGTGTTTGTATAGTAAAATGGTTACCAGAAACAGAAGAAGACGTGGGGGTTCTGATGCTGGGGAAACCCAGTCCTTCTTGGACTTAGGTTGCTAACCTGTTTGTTTGTATGAAGATGAAAGAAAGGGTTTTTCTGTTCTCTTCTACTGTGTATTGGTACTTCATTTCCGGGTCAGATCTGTTTCTTTGTCTTTTCTTTTCTTCTTCTTTCCTTCTTTCTTCCTTTCTTTCTTTCCATTTTTTTTGGGGGGGGGAGGGTGAGGTGGGGCTACAGACAAACGCTGTAACTCCATAATGCTCCTTCCCAAGAATAGCTTACAGGATCTTCAGTACAACCCGGCAACGCTGCCTTTCACGGGCTCTGCTTCTAAATAAGGGGAGAGTGCAGTGTAAACTATCAAACAACGGAGAAAACTTTATTTTGCTTTTTTTTTTCATATACACTTCAGAGATAGAGTCCCACACAAATAAACGGAGTCAAGTCTCTGTCATTCTTCTGATTTCAAGAACTGGATTACCTTGCCCCCTGAGTTTAAAATCGCCCAGAAAGTCTTTGGGCCACTCTGCCACTGTTGCACAAAAAAAAAAAAAAAAAAAAAAAAAAAAAAACCCAGATTCTCTAGAATTACTCTGTGTGTCTAGACTGCTACTCCCATTTCAAACTGAGGTGCGCCCCCCAACTCCCACCCCAGAGGTTTCGAGAAGGCACTTACCTCACCAACATATTAGGAATACATTAAGACCTGCTGAATATCCACCCTTATCCCCTTCTTTCCTGCAATCCTCACCCGGAGCCCCGCCTGAGACCAGGATTCATGGCCTCTGACTTCATTCAACTTGGAACCTAACAAACGGTGAGACTGACCAAGAAACTTGTCATCAGGCAGGGCCTTTGTGAAATGGCAGTCTAATTAGCCATTTCATATTTTTGTTATTTCTTTTGCGATTCACGTTAAAAATATGTTCCATGAATGGCCGCCTACTGGGAGCAAGGAGCCCCTGTCACTCAGCAGTCGCTCAGTGAACTAATAAATATCTGCGCCAGCAGTCTCGCCTCCTGCCTCAGTTCCCTCTTTCCCACCCGACAGCTGTGAGACCAGACCCCCACACCACTCTCCATATTCTGTGGAGTCATAACGATTACCAAACCAGGAAGGGAACCTCGCCCACCCGGGAGTCTCCACTCCGCAAGTTTCCTTCAGAGGCCACTCTGCCTCCTGTTTATGAGGTCACCCAAAGACGGGCGTGGAAGGCTATCTTCAAGCACGCGTTATCATAAGCAGCCAATCCCCTGAGAGGATTTCAGCATTGGAGACTCCTAAGGGGAAAATGCCACTTCATCCACTAAGCCACATCAGCTGGAGCTGGGAGGCACCCAGCTCACATCTGTGGAACAGCTTGGACCAGGACCGCGTGTTCTGTCAGTGTTTAGGTGGGGCCCACTCTGTGGCCCTTGCCAAAATTTCAGCCGGGTCCTCCCTGCTTCCCACCCTGGGCCATGTTCATCATCTTTACTGAGCATCTCAGGAAAGAAACAGTAACCTCCCCTAAGAGGCTCACCCATCTTCCTCTGCCTTAGGAAAACAGGCGGGAACCATCAAAACATGACAGGGGAAAAAGCTATTTGGGCAACCAGCTCTGTAGTCATCTCTCTCCTGATGTGGCTTTCTTACCCTGTGGTTATGAAGCGAGATAGAGCAGCAGAGAGTGATTGGCCCGTTCCTCTCCACAATAATGCTGTGTTTTCATATAGGACGAGGGGTTGTAACCCAGCATGTAACGGGAAATTTCAAAGAAAGAAGAAAATTCCATGGCAACGCTAGAATCACCTCCATCAGTCTGCACTTGGGGACCAGAGAAGAATTTTTCTTTTCCTAGAACTTGCGGAGAGATTTCGTTAAGAGGGTTCGTCTCATTTTGTGTACTGCTAGTGATATGCATCACTAGGAGTGGATCTTAGTAGTTTTAACTTCTTAGAAACTTATAAACAAAGCTGGTCTTTCTTTCCGAGCGTAGTAGATAAACTGCAGTGGAGAGTGTAACTGCAAACCCACGGCTCCTGGGACAGAACGTGTTCAGAAAGGTTGAGATGCAAACCAGCAGTGTTGTTATCCTCAAGTGGCTTTCTTGTTTTTAAGCAATAGCGGTTTGAATCCACAAAACAATAATCACTTTAAAGCCCGCTGTTTCAGTAAGGAAGGGTTGAACGAATGAGCTTCGTAAACTTCAGTGGCGCTGCCCAAACTTGGTCTAGGAACCGGATTTTCTCGCAGCGGTAACAGCCTCCAATAGACGCCCTAACTGCGGTCCGGACTGCCTGGCATCTGATATGCGGCTGGAAAGTGGTATGCTATACTTCTCTAACTCATGAGGAATGTAACAAAAATCCACATACTTGTTTAAGTTCTTTCCCTCACACTTAAACTATTAGCGAAAGAAACCAAGTTTACTTTAGAACAATTTGTGCAGACCCTTTAGAAACAAGCTAGCAAAGCAGTGTAAAGAAGTGAAGCCAAACAGGCTTTTGGTGGTCGCGGTGACATTTTCTAACTGGTTCTTGCTGGGCAGAGAGGCTGTGTAAGCCTCCTGCAGCGTAGGGCAAGGCCAGCAAGCACGCTACCCTGAGCTGCATGTCTCCAGAACCCTTCAACTGGTTTTAAGTTGTGGTTTTGTACCTGTTCAAAATAAAGCAGAATGTTCCAGAAATACATTGGTTAGTTTTATAAGCGATCACCTTTATGAATATATACTATACAAGTCTCAAAAAAACTAGAAAATTACAATGACGGTATATACTTATTAATACTAAAATATGTTCCAAAGAAAAAATAGTTCCAACTACATCGTATAATCAGGGCTTCAAGTTTTCCACCCAAATCACATTTGGCCCTAAATTTTTTTTAGACAACTCCAATTATATGTATCTATAAAGTAAATATACAAACCAAACATTAATAATAAGTCTCAAATTAATTTTATAAGCAATTATTTGGTATACATTCAATGTTACCATTTATTAAACATGTTTGCAAATTTTCATTCTAATAAGAGGGATGTGGTGTACTTTTAAATAAAGAAATATGTCTTGGTTAGTATTTGATACTATATCTTTAATGTTCTTCAGAATTTATCAGTATTTTGATTCTTATAAAGAGCAGTACTAAAAGTGCCTCTTCACATAAATATGTAGCATAAAGTGGAAGGAGCAGGTTTAGGATCAATTCAGAGTTTGGCTGAAGTTCTGTCCTAACCCCAAATGAAAATTCATTTAAAGAATTTGTTTCACTGAAACTCAAATGGCTCAAACAGCAATTTTTAAAATCAGACCTTCTAACCTATTACAATCAATCTGTAGACATCTTAATGTGATTCTTTCATCTTGAATATTGATGATAGAAAATACTAACAGAGCTTTTTTTCCATAACTAAACTATTATGTTTATATGGGCAGAACACTTTATATACACAGTGAAAACTTTTAATACATACATATATATATATATATATATATATATATATATGTGTGTGTGTGTATTACAAAATATATATATACAAAATAACATATACAATATATATTGCAGTATATAATATATATATATATACATATATATATGTATATATATATATATTGAATGTACCATATATATTACAAAAAAAAATCTGTTTGCATAGGTATATGTAAAAAAAGGTAACTGGCTATTCTTGCATGCTGGGCAGAATTATCAGAGGTATCTAATTTACTCTTTACAATTTTCTGTGTGGTATGATTTGAATTTTAATTTGAAACACCCATTACATTGAAAAGAAATGTGTTGTGTCTGGGAGATGGCGCCAAGCTTAAGAACATGTACTGCTCTTGAAGAGGACCCAGGTCCACTCCCAGCATATACATAAGGCAACTCACAACTGTCTGTAACTCCAGTGCAAGGAATCTGATGACCTCTGGCCTCCACAGGCACTTACACACCTGTGGTGCACGTAAACATATGTGAGCATACACATATAAGTGAAAATAATAAACAAAATAAACAAATATTTAATAAATAAACAAATAAAATAAATAATAAACAAATATTTATAAAGGAAGAAACATGGTCTAGCGGGATGGCTCAATGGTTATGAGCGCTGGCTGCTGTTTCGGAGGTCCTGAGTTCAATTCCCAGCAACCACATGGCGGGTCACAGTCATTTATAGCTGTAGTCCCATGAGACCTGATGGCCCTGTTCTTGTGTGCAGATGTCAACATAGATGAGACACCTATGTACATACAATACATAAATAAATAAACCTTAAAAAGTAAAGAATTATGTTTTTATTGAATATGCTTTCCCTGAAACTGATTTTGTGCACATTTCTAAACTGTATTGGGTCATTATTTCCTCTAATAGTAAAGATCCTGCTATGGTCAAATGAAGGCACTTTTACAGAGGAAGAATACAAAATATCCCCCACAAATGACAAAGACCTGTTGGGGTACAGACCATTAATGAAGCATCAATGGGCCACATCAATGTTCTAAAATTTTTCAGATTAAGTACATTTGGGAAATATTCTAGAACTACTTTATTAACTAAAACTCTACAAACTCGGAGTTTATAAAGTCTTTGAGATGAGTGAAAATTGTCTGTTCGAGTGTTAGCAATTATGGTAGATCTATTAAGCATCAAGTAAGCTGAATGCCAGGGTGAATGTTTTATTTCCTGAGAGTCAAATGACTGAGCCTCCCAGGGACATGAAGCGCTGTTCTTACTCTCTTCGGAGACCCACCCTGCACAGACAGGCATGTCCCACTTGCTTAACAAGCATGTCCTCACGCCTTTAATCCCAGCACTTGGGAGGCAGAGGCAGGCGGATTTCTGAGTTCGAGGCCAGCCTGGTCTACAGAGTGAGTTCCAGGACAGCCAGGGCTATACAGAGAAACCCTGTCTCGAAAAACCAAAAAAAAAAAAAAAAAAAAAAAAAGCATGTCCTTTGATAATTATTATCGAAAGACCAGATAGCATGGGGCTTACATGCAAACAAAGCTACTTCTTACTAATGGACATTATCAATGGTCTTTTGGCCAAATGGCCTTGGAAGTCACGGTAGGAAAAGTGCTCTTTTCACTCTTAAAACCAAGATAACTGCATTCTTCTCAGGCTTTGAGCTACATTTTTTTTTCTTTCCCTCGATTAGTCTGCAAGAGTAGCATGTTCTAAAATGTCAGATTTAATTAGCAAAGTTTAAATAGACCCTGGAAATGTTAGGTGAATTGTGATCAAGGACATTTCACCCAGAGACTGGGGCTTCTTTACATGGTTTTTTTTTTAAATAGAGACAGGGTTTCTCTGTACAGTCCTGGCTGTCCTGGAACTCACTCTGTAGACCAGGCTGGCCTCGAACTCAGAAATCCGCCTGCCTCTGCCTGCTGGGATTAAAGGCGTGCACCACCACTCCCTGGCATGCTTTGCTTTTTGAGTCAATGATCTGAATTCATTGATGGTTTCTTTCCATGACGATCAATTCAAGTCATTCCAACATGAAATGGTCTTCTCCCATACACGTAGTTTCTAGTCTAACATTCTTTTCACTGCAGAATCTTAGGGAGCATACTTTTCTGCCATCATTGAGTTACCTTCCATTTACAGAGGTGTTAGTTTTGCAAAGAAAGAGCCTTGGGAAGCTCCAGAGAGTCACATGCCCTTCACAGGTTCCTCGTCAGCCAATGGCAGTGACTTTCATCAACTGAGAACAAGTGTGTGGCTACACGTCTCTCTTTGAACGTTTTCAGTTTTCCATAGGTGAAGGGGTATCAAAGAGTAAGCCATCTGTTACACACTTGACATCTTTCACAGACCATATCTAAGGACCAGGAAAGTAACTCAGCAGTCTCTTACAGGTGCCGTCCGTTAGAAATCAGAAGGCGACTTCCATACATAGTCTTCATCTTTGAGATCTTTGTGGATAAAGTAGTAGAGAAAGAGAACACGCAACATGCCAGAGCAAACGCTTCATCGTGCTTCTAATACGGCAACAGGCGCATGCGCAAAGCAATGGGCGGCATGATGACATTGTCTTGCGTGTATATATGGAAGACTTTGTGCCCTCTTTCCACTTGCTGCTGTTTGGATTCCTTTCCCCATGGCACACGCATCCACAGGAAACATTAGTCAATAAAATTTAAAGCAGAACAAGACGATTGGACTCAAACATAACTCATTCTTAAAAATGGATTAAAATCGTGTATTGGAAAAAACCAGATTTGGACCTCAGTGTCCAATCATCCATGAGGCTTTTCCCTGTGGCCTGTGAAATCAGAACTTCATCAGCAGTGAGGGACAGAGCCCTCAGAGGGTTACTCGGGGTAGGTATTGAGGCAGCTACCACCATCATTCCAGATTGAATCACACCATTGAGCCTTGGCGGCCTTCTGGATATCTAGTTCATAAAAGAATAAAGGGGAACCCAATTCCCTTAAAGCTGCGTCTTAGTCTCACTTTTGCTGTTAACTAATGCCTTCCAATCTGGTAGCTAAATGTCGGAGGATGATTCATCCAAAATTTCTGAGAATTGGAAAGTTGTCCGTTTCCCCTTCCTTATTTTTTTCTTCCGATTATTTATTTGTTATATTTTGATAAAATATAGCAGTAATTGCATTCATTGTAATCTTCCCAAAATATTTCATCAGAGCAACCACCCCACACCCTTTTTTTTTTTTCATCAGATTCTTGGTTTGAGTCAGGACAAAGGATAGGGAAGAGAAGAAGTTTGCTTCTCCCAGGGCTTTCATGGAGTTTGCTGGCTTCTCTGAGTGGGAGAGCTTTCCTAGACTCTACTTTTCCACACCTAATAATTCACCCTTCCAGACCCCATGCATGTGTTTATCAAGGTTGGGGCCTCCCCCCGCAATTATGTAAAATTCTTCACTGCCTTTACTTCCTCTGAAACAGACCAGTTCTTTCATTAAGAATATTTATGGGAAATAATGTATTTGTGAAGTTGAAGGCATTACTCCTTTGCCAAGTCAGTTGTCTGAATGCAAATGCGCAGTTAGAAGGTTTATCAACAACACTCACTAATGGAAAGTACTAATCAAAACTTTTCTGCAGCAGTAAATTTTTATATTTTAACCACTGGATTCCAGTTAAATGTATTCAATATAGCAAGCTTTGATTAAGCAAATTTTAAAAAAGATTATGTATACACCCCCATGGAAAACAAGGCAGGCTAGGTATGCAGACACTTGTATATTCTTAATAGAAGTCTTTACCTGAAGATAAAACCCAATAAATTGTGGCCGGTAATGTGCCTTGGACCGTGTTGATTTACCTGTATTACAGAGTCAGCAGAAATCAGCTTTACCAGGTACACACCACACTTATACATTCTGTGCATATAAAATGCATATAAAAGATCCTTTTTTCTTTTTATAAAGAATTACTGAATTTCATTAGGGCAAGTTTTGCTCTAAAAAAAAAAAAAAGTTTCTTTGTGGACTGTGGAACACACTGGTTGCAAATAAATGACAGCCTGTGCCCATGGCTGTAAAGGGAGGGAAACCCTTAGTGTGGAAAAAACACCATAAATACAAGATTTGCCCATATCCTACCATACAGTTAGCAAGATCTTTAAAAAGCTTCTCCCTGCTTTCACTGGTATATAAATATTTTTCTAAATGACTCAAAAAAGGTATTATGCCATTTAATTGAGTCTGCTAGGAGAGGTCTGGGAATAGACGAGTGAAAATCATTTGAGACTTTTTTTTTTTGCTTTAAAAAATGTCATTTTCCTCATCTGAAGATTTAAACACAACATCTCTGCACATTTCCAATAAAAATCTCACCAACTTTTCATATGTGGGATCCCCGTTCCGTGTTTTAAGTTCTAGGATTAGTTGCAGCCTTAGAAAAATATTTAATTCTCTTTCTTCTGTGACAAGGCATAATGAATCCAGGCTGAGTGTCTTAAGGAAACTTAAGAAACCTCTTGACAGAGAGACGTCTCCCAGACACCAGCCCCTGTCAGGGTTTACCAAACCCACACATGAGCTGGACCCACATCTGACGAGAAAGAGAAGCACGGGGCTTCCTTCCCTGACCTTTGCTGTGTTTAAGTACGAATTGTGCTGATTGCTCAGTCTCTCTGAGTGTCTAAACGTCCCTATTGGGCACAATTAAGACTTCTCAAGAGTGCATATAATAAACGCAGAGACGCCCTTTACTTCTGTTTCTTGTACCTCGTCTTGTTCACTGTCCACCGTTGGGAGATGTAAAAAGCCTCGTCAGCCTTTTTCTCTCTTTGCTTTAAAATAATGTCACTAAGGTGAAAATCTTGATAGAAGGCCTGTAGTCACTGTTCTTTCCTTAAAAACCCATACTGTCTTTAAAGGGGATTCCAGCAGACACTACATGTTAAAAGAAAGGCAGGTGACATTACGCATCCTTTAAAATCTCAAAATTCAGGGAGACAAATAAAAAAAGATTTGTTTCTTTTCATGAGGCCTTAATTTTATAGATGGAAGAGGCTGCTATTAAGAGTGTTGCTTCGTGGGACAGTAGCAGATCTTTCCAGAATTTGGGAAGGGAAGCCGGGACCAATGGACTGTTTCCCAGGTGAATGCTGATGCTAATCTTGCTTAACATTCCGGTTTTGATATACTTTTCCAAACCTGGGTCAGGAAGAGAAGTGAACCAGGCTCAGAGAAGGTAGGTGAGTGACGCAGATATCCTCTCGGGCAGCCTGCCTTGGGACCTTCATCTCCCAGCCACCAGCCTCTCCCTGGCAAAGGAAAGTATGTGGACCAGCCATTTGCTGACTGCAGTCACCAAAGCGTTAAGGTTAAAGAGACAGCCTGTGGAAGTGTCCTAGAGGGTCCCTACGTGGGTCACCTGCTGGGCACCTCTTAAGGTCGTTTCCTCAACTCGGGCGCCCTCTGGCGACTCCATGGGAAACTTCACCCCTTCTAAGGTGGCACGCAGGGGCAGAGGGGCACTGCGTGGCGTCTTTGACCCTGAAAGAAGCACTAATTGGACTCTGTTCTGAAACATGGTTCTTACCTGAGTGTTTCAATATCGCAAAGCCTCGGGGCCACAATCCACCCCAACAGTCTCCTTAGACAGATGATGCTGCAAACCGAACCTGGCAGTTCCCTGCCTTCTAGCACTGACCCCACCCCCATCCCAGTCTCCAACCCCCCCCACACACACACACACACACATACCTGCAGCCCACCACATGTTCTACCTATTCTTTTGTTTATATTAGCCCCTGGCACATCTTTTGATGTATCAACGGAACAAGCTGAAGTCCCCTTGCCCCATCGGACACTAGAGAGGTTACTTGTGCAGCTGCTTGCAGATGCTATTGAAGTCACTATTGAAGTCACTATCATCTGGTTCTAAGTAGGGGAGATTATACTGGATCATGTGAGTGGGCCTTCATCAATCAGTCTGGAGCCTTTCAAAGCAGGCCCGAGACTTCCAGAGAGGACAGAGACAAGATATCCACATGTGGACACTAGCTTCAACTTCCCCTAGAGTCTCCCTTGCCTTCCATCTTCCTTCCTGATGTCCCTCAATGAAGTTCAGACCTGCTCATCCAGTTTAGGCATAAGATAAGCCCATTGACCTAGCATACCTCTTCCTGTAGTTATGGTTGAATATTACCTGGCAAAACTCACTCAGCAGAAATCAGGAAAAGCATTAAGGGTATCCAGAGTACCAGCAGACTTTACTTGTTTCTTCTAACAGTTAATAAGGACTTTTTGATTGTCTGTTGGTGGTAAGTACAAGGCACCATGTATTCTGGGAATGTGACCAAGGGCCAAAAGACTGGATTAATTCATTTATCTGGGATTCAGTAATCCCAGTTGAGTAGAGACACGGAATTGGACACTGAGCAGAAGAGGTGATGGCTGGAATGGTTTTGCACGTGTGAACACACAAAGTTCTGTAGGACAACAGGGTAGTTTTCAAACCTGAGCCAGAAGCCATCTTTAATTGATGGTCTGTGGTGCGTACTGTGGCATGCTTGGAGCTATGCTAGGATACAGTTAAGAGGAGATGCCTGTAAGAGGTGGCAGACACCAGTCTGCCCTGAGGGCCTTCAGTCTATCATCACTGGAAATAGAATGTTTGTTTACCCCACGGTCAAACTTCCTGAGTCATCCGCCCCCACGGTGCATTTTCCTTACACTTACTGTTTCTATATATGGCCAAGGGGTGACACTTGCTGATGACAGATCAGAGCTGTAGAATTGTGGGCAAGAGCAAAGCCAGCCAGAATGGAGGAAAAAAGGAACTTCCTTTGTTCCTTTGAAAGACCACTGGTTCTAGGTCAACCTGAGAGTCAAGTGAAAGACTTCATCCCATCTCTAACACCGCCTCCTCATGGCCATGAGTTACTGCACCAAGGACGGCAATAAAAGAATATTCCAATCTGACACGCGTGTCACGAGTCCCTGCCTTGCCACAAGTCCTCACTCTGTGCTCTTCAGTCCCCGAATCTGCTTTGCTGTCACCATTGGTTTGTCAATGTATTGTTGCTCCTAATGCTCGCTTCCACAGGAATCTAGCTAAGTTCTCCATGGATACCTTACGTGATCTCCACGCCTTCCTTAGGACTCAGTCACAACTCTTTCCGTTTCTCTTCAGCCCTTTGGAAATGACTCTCTCTAGTGCAGTCTGCATGATTTTGAAGAAGGCTTCTCGATTGGCTATCCTCATGACTCTATGTGTCATGTCATGCTCTTTGGGAGAAGAGCAGTCTGTGATAACCCCTGTTCCCGAGAGGGGTGTGTGGACCTCTTTCCTGAACCAGCCATCTTCTTGAGTAGACATTTGTACTGATGCAAAACATCACCAACATGAAAAATCACCACAAGAACTCAGCATCCTCTTTCCCTTGCTGCCAACCTGTTGCCTACCCAGGATGCTACTGCTGAATTAATGGTACCAGACACTGGAACCTGTGCCAACAATAGCAGAGGCTTCAAGCTGGCCCCGCCCACCTCTGTATGTGGCTCACCTCAGACATTTAAGGGTTGGCTGCAGAGTATGGCCTTTTGGCCGCTCCTCCTCTTTGGACTCCTGTACTCAGTTTCAGTTTTCACAAATCTCATACATTTTCTCCGTCTCTGCTTTCTCCCTCGCATTCCTAGAACCAAACCTTTTTCTGCCTTAAAAGCATCAGTGGTTGAATTTCCTTCTTTTGAAGGCAGGCTGGTATTACAGTGTCGTTTCCAACAGTGCAGATGAACCAGGAAGGCCTATGAAGCAAAACGTTCAGAGGACAGGAGAGACAAAAACTGCATGCCATCAAAAATGTTGAACTTACGGAAAATGGGTGTTGAATGGTTGTTACTAGAGGCTGGCCGTTGGAGAGAGCACAGCACCTTTCTTATAGTTAATAACAATATGAGAAAACTCAAAATTCTTGAATGGTAGGCTTTTAAGTCTTCTCAGCACACAGATGGAATGGTTACATGAGATGATGGGTATGTTGACTAACCTAATTGAATGTTTCCAGGATGTGGAGATGCATGAGCACGTGGCCTCATACCTTATAAGTATATATAACCGTAATTTGTCAATTAAAGCTAAGTTAAAAACTTTTTATGTGTCAGTGATTTCTGGAAAGCTTTCTTTGCCCCACTGGTAGCCCATCTTCCCATACCTTCTTTGGGTTTGTTGACATAGATTATCCCCACCACAATACAGTAATGTAGCAAATTCTTTATGAATAAGATATTTCAAACAGAAAATTAATAGAACAAATGCACTCCAGTGGCACAAATCTTTGATGCATTGATTTCAGTGCTTCTTATGAAGGGAATCTAGCTACGATAAGAGCTGCCTGTCTGGGCGGTCCAGCTCTCGTCGAAGGCACTGCTGTGTGTCTGCATGTTTTGTTCTCTCAACTGTGTGTCTGCATGTTTTGTTCTCTCAACTGTGTGTCTGCATGTTGGGTTCTCTCAAGCAGCCCTTATGTTTGACTACCATCTCCTCAGTAAAGATTTCTCTCTCTTGTACATCTCAGAAGCCCTAGTACTTTCTAATATGGTTGGCACTCAAAGGGACTGAGTAAATGTGGTTTGTACATGTGTGTGGGATAGAAGTCATACCCAGGATTCTTGTCACCCGCTCTCCACCAGCATAGGCTACAAATTGTTCTGGTTGGCCTATGTTCTTAGAGGGATTTGGTTCTAACACATTACCCCTATCCCGAGAGTATTTTCTTAAACCAGCAAATCTCTACCTTAGCTGCATATTAGAATCACCACCACAGGTAATTCCTCCCTCAGACATTCTAACGTAAAGGACGAAGTGTCTCCTAGGCATTCCTTGGGAGCTGACACTGTACAGCCAGAGCTAAGGACATCCATAGGTCCTAAGTGGCTTTAGCATCAGCTACACCGCCATGCAGCGCCAGGCACTGAGGAGAGCTAGCTGTATACTATTTATACATGAATAAATAGCGTCATCTAATATACTTTTACCACATCCAAAATATTTTATTTTTGATTTTACAACTAAGGAAAGTGGTAACCACAGTGATTAAGTTGCTTCTGGAGACCCGAAAACCAAAGAGCTGATTAAACGGTAGAGAGAAGGATTCCCTGCCTTCCAAGGCTGGAATTAAAAGCTGGCTGCCATGCCTACCCAGCACTTACGTGGGTCCTGAGGATTTAAACTCTGGTCCCCTTGCTTGCTCACCAATCACCTTAACCGAGCCAATTTTTTTCACCTCCAAAGTGAACCTTCTTAAATCACCTGCTCTGCCCTGGAGAGATCACCCAGAATTCTGAAGATAAAATGTCATTATCTAGAGACGTCACCCGTTTCCTCTTCTCCTCCTGGTTCCACCAGTCCCCACCATGACTCTAGTCCCATCCCCAAGCCTGACATGAAGAGAAACTCAATCATGGCATTAGCTAGTGGCCTCCAACTTTCATGATTCTACTGTAGCCCCCTAGGTGCTGAGGTTGTGGGCGTGTATCATCTCCCCTAACTGAAAGACCCTGAGGGCTGCCTAAAAAGTCCCTCTCCCCCATTTTCTGACTCCTTCGTTGAAACTCACTTATGGGGTCCTTCCTCATCTGAGTAGCTGCCAGGGCTGCAGAGAGGAGGGCTGCTCTTGCCTTTGCCCTGCCCCACACCCTCCTTGCTTTGAAGTTACTCATCTGAGCTACGTTACTAGCAGCTCTGTATCTTCTGTCCTTTGAAACTTCCATGATGACTGCTGTTCCATGGTTATTGTCTCTATTTGTTCATTCCAGGAACTCTCTCCCTCCCCCCACCTCTTCTCTCTCTCTCTCTCTCTCTCTCTCTCTCTCTCTCTCTCTCTCTCT
>NW_021621002.1:3599832-3615581 GCF_004785775.1 Grammomys surdaster | reverse complement strand
TCTCTCTCTCTCTCTCTCTCTCTCTCTCTCTCTCTCTCTCTCTCTCTCTCTCTTTCACACACACACACACACACACACACACACACAGAACATTTAAAATTTCTCATCAGAAATAAAAAGAATTACATTCAGAAACACGGCCCGAACAAAGTGGCCAACTGACCGTTGCTTGATTCTTAAAGTTCTACGGCTGAGTCTTCTCAGCAAAACCCCTGAAAGGAACAGTTAGCCCATACTGAAAGCAGCACTGTGAAGGTGAGTCATCAAAGATCATGGAATAAGAAAGCCAACAAGGAAAGATGACCTCTCTTCCCTAAAAGAACTATGGCATCTAAGACTGCAGGCTTTTAGACTTGTCTAAAGCAGTCAGACCAGAAAGCCATGACTGGTTTGAAACTACTGGGAAGTTACGATGACCCCGAGTGTCAAGGTCAGTGGATGGTGGGTAATGACAGCCATGTACCTCTCTGAAAGACGTGATACACAACTGACACTTCATATTAACCAAGGAAAACAGAAGAAGGGAAAGAAACTTGGAGACTTTTGAGCCAAAGATCTTGGGGGACACCTGAACCAAGTTGTGAATAACCCTCTGACTCTTATCTAAAAGGCATTTGGGGCTGTCCTGTCCCTGTTCCTCTAATGAATGCATGGTAGAAGGCAATGCGACTTCATTAGTGTTTGGACCGTAACAGACCTCGTTCTATCTTGATGGAGATGATGAATCCATCACAAGTGTCCTAGATACTGGGCTCGCAGAGGGAAGCAGTAGCTCAGTGTAAGACAAGTACTTCATTACGCCTGCATGTGTCCAAGTTGTCTTTGCTAACATAACACAGCCTAGAGTCACCTGTGAATGGTGTGTCAGCTTCTTAGTCGAGGAGGGGGATTCCTAGATCACACTCCTGTGAAGGATTTTACTGTTAGAAGAACCCAACCCATGGTGGTATAAAACAGAGCTCCTGAGAGCTCTCTTGGAGAGAAGCTGAATCTGTAGAACCCAGCCAACCGATTAGAACTGCAGCAGTGTGGAAAGGTTGGAATGTTGCAAATCCAGAGGCTAATTACCTTATCTCGGGCTAGTTCTAGCTTCCAGAACAGCCATCCCTTGCATACCTCTGTGTTGGAACTAACACCTTGTGAAAAATAAATAAAATCCTTTTTGGAATCTATTAACTTAGCAGTCTCCTAGCTTCTACCAACCCAGAAGCTAAGAATATCATCCAATGGCATCAGATAGACCGAGAGAAAAAGCTTACCCCATCTTTTCTTTCTGATGTACCAGCCAATTTATTTTAAATTTATCTTGATTTATGACTTTCTTTGTTCAGAAAAACATAACTCCATGAGACCAACTACACAAGAACATGGAATTGTGGGTAATCTAAATTTGTGTTGCCAGGCTGTGGTCACTCAAAATGGCTCCACAATAAAACATCTCATTTCTTTTAAGGTGAGGGCTGTGGTTTTTGGCACCAACAGTGGGTAGCATCGTGTCCTGGGCAGGGGGTCATATAAGAAGGCTAGATAGCCGTGGTTTTGTGAGCCAGCTAGCAAATCTCATTCTGCGTGGTTTCTGCATTGAGATCCTTCCGTGACTTCCCCCAGTGGGCAAAGTGGGACTTGAAACTATCAATCAAATAAACCCTTTTCTTTGCTTGCTTTTACTCAGGGTGTTTTATCACAGGAAGTGACAGGAAACTATAACAGTATGCTTGTATTTTCAGATAAGGTCTTGGCTCTGTAGTTCGGGCTGGCCTGAAGTTGCTATGTAGCTCAAACTAGCTTCAACTCATGATTCTCCTGCCACAGTCTTCCAAGAGCTGTGATTATAGCTGGGTACCACCATGCCTGATCTCCTCAGAACTTGGCATTCTACCCTTAGAATTGTTAGGGATTGGCTGTACTGTAAGTGTTCAAGGGTAGATTTTGGCAGAGACATTTCCTACTCCTCAAATACATACTTCTGCCATATTAAAAGCCACATTTGCAACCAGGGCCCCATTGATGACATCCAAACAATGAGTGTGTTCAGAAATGGTATCCATCACTTCTAGAGCACAGTACTTAAAAGTGCATGTGGGGTGGGTGAACTGCCAGTTCTCTCCTTTCTGCTGTGAAAGTAGAAACCAGATGGTAGGTAGCATGAAAACAGTGTAGGTGGTGAGGTGCAGCATGAAGAAGAGATACCTGAGGGACTATGTGTAAAAGTCATTTCATTAAGTCACTGAGGTCTTGATAGTTTTGGTTGCTGTGATCCGGCTTATCCAGCATAATCACTTTAATTTCTAGTGTGTCGTTCGGTTAGCAACATGACCAGGAGTCTCACTGAGCTGTGGCTAGTCACTCTCTTAATCTCACTAGAGACGTAGATCAAATGAGGGGCCCTGGAGTGTCACTGGATCCAGGAGTGATGGCTCAGGTCTAGAATCTCCTTGGACAGTGCCACACGAGGATTAACAGTTCAAAGTTGGACTGAGTTACACTGTAAAGTAATGACTGTGTCTCCAGAAAACAAACAGAAGAAACGGAGGGGGACGTCTAAACAGCCAACAGGATTGCCTTTTGTAGGCCAGCCTGCTTTTATCCACTCACTCACAATATTTATTGAGCTTTGAGCACAAAGAAAACACAGACTTGCTGGCACTAGAGATACAGGACTCGTTGAGAGTTGGTCCATGGTCCTTTGGAGATGATGTTCTACTGGGATAACCACAGAGCAATGTGAACAAATAAGTTCAGCGAGTGGTTAAGTGCTTCTAAGAAAATCCCCAGGGCAACATGAGAGGGAGAGTAGGCAATCAGGAAAGGTCTCCAGCAGGGAGAGATACACTGAGCCCTAATAACAGGAACCAGCCTTGGCAAGACCTGGAACAGAGCCAGGCAGGAGGAATAGCAGCTGAAAGCAAGGAAGCAGCTGAATTCTCAAACGGAAGGATTGTGTTTTCTGTTGGAGAGAAAGAACATAGACTATCCAGAGGGAAGGGAACAAGGAACAGAGATAACAACGTTAGAGCCCCAGGTGAGTCTTCCAGGGCACTTGAATCCACAGATGGGTGTCTGGATTGGATTACAAGAACAGAGGTAGCATTCCACTTTCTCAGCAAGTCAAGGCATAAAGTTCGATTGACGATGAATGAGCTGGAAATGATGGCGACCCCCAGCCTGGGCGAGAGAGGAGGGAAATGATCGACACGTGGTCTGAACAGAGTGATGTTGGGAGAGAAGAATCAGGCCAACTTATAATGGAAATGACTGGGCAACCATTGTGCTCTTTGCTAAGGTGACGATATCAATTACTGGTTGGATTTTTATCAACTTGACACAAGCCTAGCCGTGACCCAGAACTCGGAAGCTCAGTTGAGATTCTGCCTCCATCAAATCAACCCATAGGCGTGTCTGTGGGATGTCTTCCTGATTGACAACTGATGTGGGAGGGCCCAGCACCATGTAAAAGAGTGCCTCCCCTGGGTAGGCGGTCCTTGGTGGTAAAGGAAAGGTGACTCAGCAAACCTGTAAGCTCACCGTTCTTTGGTCCCTCCATCAGTTCCCGCCTCCAGCTTCCTACTTTGAGTCCCTGCTCTGACTTCCCTCATTGATGAACTGTGCCCCGGGATATATAAGTTAAACAAACCCTTTCTTTCCCAACTTGCTTTTCATCATGGTGTTCATCACAGCAACAGAAAGCACACTAAAACGAACCAGAATCTAAGTTTGACAAGTAACCGTATATATTAAAAATGGTGAAGATAGGATTCCAAGGCTCAAAATTTAAAATAATCTTTAAAAGCGTTCAAAGGTATCAACATAAAGGAGTCTAATGGTCCTAACCTAGTCGCGGTGTAGTGTAAGTATGCATGCATCTTGTATTGTTGCACGTCACCATGTATGTGTGTGCACATGCGCACTTAACTACTTCTTAACTCAAAATCCAAAAATAGAAGCAGAATTCCGAAGAGAGACTGCAGGAGAGAGACAGGTGGAGTTGCAGGGCAAGGTTGCATCCAGAGTTGTAAATCTGAGTCGCATCCATTTGCAGATGTTATTTAAAGCCACGGAACTGAATGAGCTCACTCGGGGAGACAGCGTAAATACAGACAAGGTCCCAGGACTTTGGATCCAACATCGATCTGGAGGTCATCAAGAGGATGAACCATTCTTCCAGAATAGTGAGCCCTTTTCCACTCCAAAAGGCTGCCTTTGTTTAAAACGTTATCCAAGGACATAATGATTTCCCACATATCTTAGTAATAAATGCTATGGCACAGTGTCCTGTGAGTTTTAAGTCATACGTGTCACCATGGAGACGTGACTGCAGGCAATGAAAAGTGCATGTTGCCGGGGGTCAGGAGACCCTGAAAGCTTTCAGACGCTCTGTCTGCCACTCACTAGTGCTATAAGGAGTGTTAAGTCACGGTCGGGCTGAATCCCATTTTCTCTTCTGTAACTTGGAAGTCACAATGCCTCCACTTGGGATGCCACCAAAACTAACAAGGGCACAGGTGAGAGTGCGCTGTGCAGCTATCTTCTTTAGTAGCCACTCAACCTGAGCCACGTAAGTGTAAATCTAACTAAACATCAGGGTTGTAAGACTCAAGAGACTCAATGACTAAAGGCAATGTGAAAACTAGCAGGGTGGAGGCTGGTGGGATCCACATAAAGCCGGCAGGTAGACTGACAGTATCGTGTCAAGGTTAATTGCTCCCTTAACTGATTTGGACAAATGTAGCAGAGTCTTCAAAAAGTTCCAGTGAGAGAGAGCCAGACACAGGAAGTGTGGGCGGGAAGTCCGCATTTGCGCAGCAGCAAAAAGTGAAAGAAAAATCCATATTTGCCGCGTTTCAAGTGCCTGGTGCCAGTCAACAGTTGCGTGAGAACTGCTCCTTTGGGTAGCTTCCGTCATGGTTCTGCATTCCATTGGACAGGACTGCCTCCAGGATTAAACACACATGGTAACGAGGTAAAGCTCTGAGCACAGCATCGTAGGCCACTCAGCAGCTTCAGTGAAAGAATCCAGGTAAAGTCAGGTAAAGTACAGATAAAAAAAAAAAAATCAGTCTGCTCTCCCTGACTGACACCGTCTCTCTTTGGATATTCTTCCGTCCGTCAACATGGGACATATTTGGACCAGATGACAGATCTCCAAAACACCATTTCTTAGCTCCCTACCACAGCTGGGTCTGCCCTGTGCCAGCACACTCGGGCCCAATATGGAGGCTGAAAGTATATGTGGTACCTTACACGGTCTGCTCGTGAGCTCGCCAGCACATGGAGTTTTAAGAGTTTGATAGTATAGGGGAAGCCGTGGGAAATTGTCTTTTGAACATGTGGAGCATTTGGCTTTATGCTAATTTTTTATTCATGACACCCAGTTTTCAAAAGGGAAATAACTCAGTTCAGACGACGGGATTTGGAAAGCACAGCTGACTGTGGACTTCCCCTTTTCATGCCCAAGTAGGCAGTCAGTAACAATAAATAGCATCTTTCTTGCCAGATCTCAGAGACAAAGCTTGAACATTAACCAATTTATGTCTGCCAAGGTTGTTGATATTAATACACGCTCTGTTCTTTTCTGCTACTGATAGGGAAGAAACTGAAGACAGTTCCATTGCAGAGATGAAGAAGTTGCCTATAGAAAAAGGTCCTTTCTTACCAGATTAACCTGAAATATTGTCCAGAACTCTCTCTCTCTCTCTCTCTCTCTCTCTATCTCTATCTCTCTCTTTCTTTCATTTTTGACTTGGTCTCAGTATGCCTCCCAGGTAGCCTTGTGGTTATGTAGTCTTCCAATCCCAGCCTTCCCAGTACTGGGATTACAAGAGTGCATCACCAAGCCTGCACGTATATTTGAAACTTTGATCACTGACTACTTAATTATTTTATTTTCTCTATAAAAATATACATCAGTTAGGGTTCTTATTTAAATTTGAAGTCATGGATAAAAGCCAGATTTCTAAACTTTTTTATATAAAAGGATTCATTTGTTTATATTTTATGTGTATTTGGCGTTCTGTGTGATGATATCAGATCCTCTGGAGCTGGACAGTGGTGATCTGCCATGTAGATGCTGAGAACTAAACCCAGGTCCTCTGGAAGAGCGTCCAATGCTCTTAACCACTGAGCCCAAAAATTTTTAATAGGCATAATCAGGTACACATAGTACTCAGAATTTTCTTTTGTGCTCTAGTATATTGCTGTATGAGAAGCTCCTTATGTAACCATCAGGCATAGTCAGTAACAGTAGTTTGCTAAGAGTGAATTATCTGTGTCCAAGCAGATACGGTATTTTTATACCACAAATTAAAAGTCTTCAAAATTAAAAGACAGAAAGGCTTCCTGGAGAATTTGAGGCAAAGTGATTGCTGTGCTGTAGGTCTTTGGGTGCCTTCCCTGAGGTCCCACCAAAGGAAAGTAGGGTGCAGACAGCCAAGGACAGTCAGTCCAACCCATCCAGATTATGACCTTTGTGCTCACACTCTTAATGTTTGATAGTAAAATAATGCTATGCCTGAGATCTCAGATGTCCCCAAAGGGCTCCTGTCCCTAAAGGCCTGGTTTCCTGGCTTTAGGTGGGACCTAGGGAGGTGGGGCCCATGGGAAAGAAGTTAAGTGACAAGGAACTGGCCTTGACACGGATGTTGAGACCCCTGGCTTCTCTCTTTTGTTCAGGTGAGTACACATTCTCTGTCACACACTGCCACTACCATGCCGTACTGTGCTGCCACAGGCCCAAACAGTGACCCACTGAAACTGTCGACTTTCTAAACTTTCACTCACTTTTTTATCAATTGTCTTAGGTGTTTTGTTACAGCATTGGGACGCTGACTGGCACAAGTAGGCTTCACGTAAATGTACACAGGCAGAATTGTTGTTTGAGTTACAGGCATGCCCTGGGTGACTATACTGGTCAGGGTCAGCACAGTTGGTCACGGACATTCATGACTGCCTTGAGTTAAACAGCAAACAATAGACCCATTAGAGGCCTTAGTCTCCCAATACTATATTTTCAATAAATTGAATTCAATGCAGGGGTAATGGAATAAATGCCAAGATATAGACAAATTGGGCTTAATCGATACTGATTGGACATGTCGGTAAGTCTCATAACTGAAGCTATGGTTCAAATTATCAACAACTAGGATGTACAAAACAGTGTTAAAAGAGATACTTTCTCCTAACAACCTGAAAACATACACACACACACATATATCATTGGAACACACACACACACACATCATTCATGGCAGAACAAGAAGGTACTGTGCTCCTCGCTGGGTCTTTGCATTCTAGGTATGTCTGGATCCTGAATTCTTATCTGGAATTTAGTAACCAGTGCTTGGGAAGTGGATCTTCTACCAACCATTAGAGTTTTAAAAGAGTTCTTTCTGTCCTTTCCAAGGTTAAAAGAAGACACAAACATTTCTCTTTGTTTCAGTATTTGAATTCCTTTTAACCTCCCATCTGATAATAATAAAGACCAGTGGTCTATCACCTTCCCCTCCCCCACCATGGCTACAATCCTTTCTACCACCCCTTAGAAATGATTAGTTGCATTTGTTAAACACCCAACGACCATGGAATTGCCTGTTATTTTTATGTGTCTTAAGATTAACTGTGTCTTCCTAAGACAAAGGCAAACATTCATTGCATTCCAGAGGACAGACAGAAAAAATGGCCAGGGAGATTCCAAGACTCAGTGAGGATTCCTGTGGACATGAGAAGAGGGGAGCCCTCCCACATTCTCTCTTACTGAAGCGTCATTCAGAGAAGACCCTAGGAGCTTTCAAGGGTTGTGAATGGCCTCCCTAGGAGACATGGGATTGCTGATGACAGAGTCAGGTTCAGGGCTCTAACAATGTAAGTGGATGAGACTTAAAGACCCTTTAAGCAGAGACATCCTCCTCTCCTGCACCCATTTAACAAGTGTGGGTTCCAGTTTGGGAACTTAAAGACTACTGGGTATTTTAGACACCATAGTTCCTGAAGGGTCAGTTCTTCTAAGTCTACCTGATGACAACAAAGGCTGCCCAGCCCAAGTCTGTCCCAGGATCCCAGTAAGTACAAGGAGGCTCACAAGATAGATGTCCAGAACACAAGGGGCCTGGATCCAGCTCACTTCATCCTGGCTGCCCCAAGTTAGCATCACAGCCAAGAAAGGTGGGGGCACAGCTGGCAGTTAGTCATTCAGGTCAGAATAAGAGGTTTCCAGTAAAAGGTAGGTAGCAAATAAGCCAAGCTTTAGGTGAAGCAGATGGGGATAGATATGTGGTGTGCACATGTGTGTTAACAAGCCAAGCTCTGGGTTTGCTGGTCTAGTCAAATGTACTGGCCAAGCATTGCTGGCATGGGTAATAACAAATGAAATTGCCGTTTTCTGATAGAAACACAAGAGTGCTTAGCACCTCCCATGTAAGGGATGGCATTGCTCCATGAATTGGTTTGAAAAATCTTTTTAAATATTATTTTAGTATCTTAGCCACTTAATGAACATTTAAACCCATCCAAGGTTTCTGCTAGCACCAGTGGAACACAGCTGAAGAAACCGGAGGCGGGAGGGGGGGGGTTGGTAAGCATGGCAGAAAGGAGGCAGAAGTAGGAGGCAGACTAAGGAAAGGGCTGTGTTCTACAGCGGGGCCCACAGCCCCTCCAGGGAGCTCACAAGGTAGGAACCTGACGTTTCATTTCACCTAGAACAGAGCCAGGTAGGCTGAGTATACGGCTGTGAAGGAGTGAAGAGAAGAAAGACAGAAGAACACATATCGTCCCCATCTGGAGTCTCTCTGTCTCTGTCTCACTATCTCTCTCTCTGTGTCTCTGTGTGTCTCTGTGTGTCTCTGTGTGTCTCTGTGTGTCTCTGTCTCTCTGTCTCTCTCTGTCTCTCTCTCTCTGTCTCTCTCTCTCTGTCTCTCTGTCTCTCTCTCTCTCTCTCTCTCTCTCTCTCTCTCTCTCTCTGTCTCTCTCTCTGTCTCTGTCCTCACTGAAGTCCTTCACCCAAACTGAAGATAGAGTGTGAAAACCAGGATCAGTGGGGCCTGAGACTCCAGGGATGTCTCCATTCATTGTGGCTAGTATTAATATTTTCTTGAGCAGGACTACTTTGTTATCTGACACCCTGGAACACTGCCCCATGGTTTTGCTTTTTCTCCTCTTCCACCCCCACCCTGGTGATGCCTCTGCAGTGGAGGCATGTTCTTGCAGTAGGTTTTCCTCATTAGCAGGGAGAATGTTGGCACTGATTTATCTGCAAAGCCCCTGGGATGACTTTTGTTCTTAGATGTCGAAGAATCTCTCCTTCTCCTTCTAAACCATTAATTTTATCATTATGGAAAGAGCATCCATAATGGATAAAACATTGTCAACTGGATTTGACAGACTATTAAAACACTTCTGAAGATTTGTAAGCTCAGGCTCCCGCCTCCTGGGACTTATTTAAAACACACACCCCTATATTTATATTCTCTCTTAAATGTCAATGGAAGAAAGTCTTCACGATAAGGTCTGTGTAATGAACACAGTGATCAGGAATCATGTCCCTCTACTCCTTGCCAAGGCATGCTGTCATTCATGAAATAGGGTTATCTATTCATCTTTCCCAGTAGCTGTGAGATCTGAGGCTTTGCCAGAAATTGGAAAAGACCACCCTGTAAAAGGTACCTCTGGGACAAAGGCAGATCTCTGCATGTTCAAGGCCAGCCTGGTCTATATAGGGAGTTCCAGGACAGGCAAGGTTATGTAGAGAGACCCTGTCTCAAACAAACAAATAAACCGAAAGGTATTGCTTGCTGTGAGGTAACTGTTTTATGGCACTTTAAATTTTTTCCGATCATTATAAATCCACAAGCAGCAGCAAGGGGACAGTAGTGATCTGTGTTCCTGGATTTAGTCACTCCCAATGGCACAGTTGTGCAAAAACTAGGACAGAGGCTGGAGAGATGGCTCAGTGTTTCTGGGCATTTGCTGCCTTTCCAAAGGACCAGAGTTTGTTTCCAATACTTCTGTCATTTACAACTGGCTGTATGTAACTCCAGCTCCATGCGAGCGGATGCCCTCTTCTGACTTCTTCTATATGCTGTTTCCAATACTTATGTCATTTACAACTGGCTGTATGTAACTCCAGGCTCCACGCGAGCAGATGCCTGACTTCTTGTATATGCATAGAACCCCACAGAGACATAAACACACAGCCATAATTTGAAATTTTCATCTTTTTAAAAAAAATCTCAAGGGCAATATATCAAGTGCATTATGGACGTTGATAAGTATGGATTTTATTCCAACTTCCTTTTGGGTCTTGCTTGTACCCATTCATGAGTATGCTGAGAACAATGTGATTGTATTTTATCGTGTACACATTGTTCCATCACAGGTAAGACAGAGGATAGGTTCAATACCACAGACTCTTTCAGGCCGATCATCTGTAACACATTCACCTCTATCTTCTTTCCTCTCAGGCATCCATTTTTTTTCTTTAAAGCTTTATTTAATTTTGATGTATAATTAAAATGAATAGACTTTGTCTTCTGTAGAAGTAGTTGATGTTTTTGAACAAGGTCCTTTCCTTTTGGCAGATGCAGATGGAGCCTAATTTCTGAACCTGGGCTAGATTCCAACCCCCATTCATCTGCAGACCCCATGATGCACAGCTCTCTGTCTTGTGGGTTTGTGTTTAAACAATAGCACTGAAGGAAGAGGAGGCGTCGCGGGACATTTCATTGGTTGGAAAAGATTTGGATAAAAATAATAAGTTAAAATTCCAAATTTTCAGATAAATCAAGAAATCTCTCCCCAAACTCAAGAGTTCCTTTGAAACTTCCAAGTGACAGCATTTAGTGTGGAAGGTTAACTTCTAACTCAGACAAGGGCACACCCATTCTCTAGAAGAGTCACATTTTGCTGATATAGGAGAATACTTCAAAAGTGTTTTTTTTAAAGAAATATAACGAATCAACTACAATGTCTATCCTTTATTACAATGTAAAATTTTATATATATCTCCAGGATGAAGTTTCCCATCTGCTACTGCAGACACGTTTGCCCATCAGATATAAAAGGCCAGCAAGTAAGTCCTCAAAGCCAGCCCAATGACTTGATAAAATACAGTCTTCTTGTCACCCTTGGTGCTTAAATCATTTGCTGTCAAACTGGGTGGCTTTCAGAGTTGACATTTACTGCTGTTCGCTGCAAAAGAGATTACAACCCAAGAAGAGGGCCAGAGCCATCATTACCACTGCCAATGAGGAGAACAAAGGCTTTGATTCCACTTTGTGATTCTCTTTCTGTCCCATGGTTCTCAAGACAGATGGTTTAGAGCAGTAGATTTCCAGCAAGACACTCAAGAAGTGTTTACCCAGTGGTCCCAATAGCCTCCTGAATATACAGACACTCAAGCCCATGCAAACAAAGAGAGCTTAAAAGGTCCTTTCCCTTCCCTTAACTCCCCCACCACTCAGGCTGTTATTTGTTTCTTCTTTCAAAGCCTCTGGGTTAGAAACAAACGAGATGGGCCTTCTATACACAGGGATGTCATATCTGCAGTGGAAATGGATCTTCTTACAAACCTGCAAAGATCGGATTCAGTAAAGACACACTGAGTCTCTTAAATGTTAATGGCACTATAATGTTGCTTTAGGGGACACCAAGGTAAGTCTCTTCTCTTTTTGAAAAGGAAGAAACCAATATTTCTGGAGCACTTGTACAAGACGAGCATTTTGTATCTGTCATTTCTTGCTATCCTGTGACAATATGAGAAGGTATTCAATGTTCTGTACCGGGAAGCAGAGTTCAAGGGTATACAAGCGTATCTGCAGGTTGAGGGGCTCATCTATGCAGACCGAGGGGCTTACCCAGGCATACTAAGGTGTTCACCCAGGTAGGCTGAGGGGCTTGTCCAGGCTCACAGAACTGATAGGAGTTTGCAAAACTGAGACTCACACCAGGTGGATCTTACTCTGACATACAAGCTCTTTCTACCCCACAGCCTTGTAGTTTTGGTTGGGAGCCTAGCCTTTAACAGCTGAGCCATCTCTTCAGCCTGACTAACCCACATCCTTTAAGGAACCCTCAAAGGAAAAAAAAATTCTAGAACTGTGGAAACACAGAAATATAAGTCATCATGAAACTAAAACAGATTTTAATAAATTGTGGAAGAAATGTTCAATTAACAGAGTATTAAAAAAACTCAGCATGAAGCTGATGTAGTGGCCGTTGAGATAAACATCTGTGAATGACGCACTTACCTGGGCTGCTGGGAGTGTAAGTGACGTGTGACTTTTACGCCAGCTCCTTCAGGAACTTTTCTCATCTTCAGATACTCACGTTGTCCAAGGATGTGTTCCTTCCTAAGAAGCTCACATCCAACTGATTTCTGAGTCAAGCCTGACCATAGAGCTTTACCTTCGATACCACTTAAGGACCATTCTGGGTCCTGTGTGCCTTTATCTGACAGCTGTAATTTCTCTTTCCTCCCATCCATAGGCACTGACCATGGGGCTCTGAGTGCTGAGGATGAAAGCAAGTAACTGGGGGTCACTGAGCAGTCAGTCACGGAGCTTTGGAAAAACTCCATGGGTCGAGGATTTTCTGGAGAAAGTTAGAGTGAAGCCAGGCTTTATCGTTATCTAAGGAGTCTGGGGCATCACATCATCCCCCCAAGCCTCAGCTTCTGCCTGCAGTAAGGCATCACTCATAGTATTGAATGTCTGAACGGACATTTCATGGAATTTACACACGCACCCGCGCACGCACCCACACACGCACCCACGCACGCGTACCTCAAATCTCTAGGTGAATGTGACTTCCAACTGTGAAGATACAAAAGGCACAGAACAGGGCTAGCAAACTATAAATGACCTTCTTCCACTTTCCCCGGTCTGTTTCTATAACTAAAGTTTTATTGGAACACATGCCTCTATTCAGATATGTCGGTGACTGCTTCTAAAATACAGCTGCAGAGACGAGTTACTATAGAGACCAAGTGCTTGCTGCGTCTAAAACTACAATACCTACAGTATGATCCTTCAGGGGAACCCTGCTCCTCCTGATCTTGAATATCATAATGGAAGAAGCAAAAGCAGCTGATTGGTAAAAGGACAGGACAGGGAGAAAGGGTTTTTGTTATTATTGCTTTTTTTTTTTTTTTACAGTCCAGTGTTACCCACATCCTGGTCTGCCCTCCCACAGTTCCTCATACCATTCCTTCTCCCTTTGTCTCCAAGAAGGTGTGTCCCCCACCTCCCCCCATTAGGCCTCCCCACTCCATGGGGCCTCAAGTCTCTCAAGGATTAGACTTGTCTTCTCCCACTGAGGCCAGACCAGGCAATCCTCTTTTGTATATATGTCAGGGGCCTCGGACCAGCTCGTGTATACTGCCTGGTTGGTGGCTCAGTGTCTGAGATATCTCAGGGGTCTGGGTTAGTTGAGAGTGCTGATCTTCCTATGGGGTTGATTGCCTCCTCAGCTTCTTCCAGCCTTCCCCTAATTCAACCACAGGGGTCCCCCGACTTCAGTGCAACGGTTGGGTCTAAGTATCTGTATCTGTTTCAGTCAGCTGCTTGTTAGGCCTATTAGAGATCAGCCATGCTAGGCTACTGCCTGTAAACACACCATAGCATCAGTAATAGTGTCAGGGCTTGGAGCCTCCCCTTGAGATGGATCCCAAGTTGGGCCAGTCACTGGACTGCCTTTGACAGGGAGAAAGTTTACAAGACCCAGCAATGACTGAAGCTTAGGAAGACAAAGGGACAAGGTCCCAGGCCTTGGTCCAATAAGAATCCCAATTTGCTAACTTCATGGGAGAAATGAGAAGGAATTCCTCCAATAGTTGGTTTGATTTGGGGATCATGAGTTTCAGATTCTGGTAAAAAAAAAAAAAAAAAATTCATTGGGCAAATGAGAGCACAAGCCTGATAGTCTGGAAAAATCTGAAGATGAGGTTTTGAGTTTTAGAGTCTGAATGAAGACGTGGAAATTTAGGAAATGGTCGTCCTGGGAAGCATGGTTCTGCTCTGACTCTCAAATTCTTAAACAGATAGAATTCTGGGTAGAGACTTAGTCCTTGACTCGGTGCCTGAATCTGCCGGATTATAGTAAATTGTGCTACTGGTTATTGTTATATTCAGCAGAAAAATGAAGAGAAACCAGGAACATTTCCATCATTTCTAGAAAGGAAACATCTGACTGAAAACCAGCAATTAACAATTGGTAACTGGTGATCTTTATCAGCAAGTTCCAGTGGGTGGGTCTTGTAAGACAAGAAGATTTCAAAGTCAGTGAATTTTTTGGGGGAAAAAACAGATTAAAGAAATTGAAGGCTTCAACTGTGCAGAACTTCTCAGTGACTGTGACACATTAGCAGAAGTCTGACATTCCTAAGAAGATATAGATGATTGGATAAGAAACTAAAGCTTAAAGAAAAAAATCACCTGCCTGGAATCAGAGCTGTTATGGAGTGGAGGCTGCACCACCCTCAGAAGCCCTTCGGGAAGCTAGCCTGTCAGTGATGCCAGTGGGCGTGATGGCGGGAGTGTGATAGTAAAATCTCTCACTACGGCCAAGCGGGCCTTCAGTAGTTGATGTCTCTTAAAAGTCTATAGTAATTCTTATTATTATCAGTTCATGTCAAAATAACCCTATGTCCACTCTCCAAAGCCCAGTGGCATCGACACGGTGGCCGCTAGAGCCCTGATTGAGGGCTGTAGGCTCAGATCAAGTCAACCCTGCAAAGCACTCGTGTTTCTGTGACTAGCAGTCTATCACTAGTGTAGTCCACTCTCATAGAGCAGAAAGTCTTTATTCCCATCACACCTGCCTGCTAATCATACGAGCTAACCCCACTGCCCAAAGTAAGCCACAGGTCTAGGTCCTGGATGCCTACTTTGCTTCTAATAAGGTAAAATGCAATCACACTGTAAAACCCATATATACAGGGAGGAGTAAAGGCATGAAACCAATCACTTACTCATTCATTCTACAAGGATCCAGGAATAAAACTCATTACAGAGCAGATAACAAAAGTTTCATCTGTTCTGTCAAAAAACGAACAAGCAAGCAAACAAACCAGAAGCACAGAGCACTGGCCTCTCAGCTTCAAGTTCAGTCCCTGTGATTTTTCTAGATGTTTTCTTACTCATTCAGAATCAGCCAAAGTCTTGGCTTAGCAAGGTGAGTGCTTCTAGGTTAGCTTGGGGTTCATGAATCAGTCAGGACAGTCAACAGACCCTCTGTGTGCTCTCTCTAATGAGCACAGCTATCCATCTGCCCTCTCCCTGATGGTGCCCTCTGGGTTTCTCTGCCACATCTGCTTATTGTTCAGAGGCCCAGCCTAGGTGAGTGGGCCTGGATATTGTAGGAAATGAAGCTAGAGTCTTAGAGAGCTGGTATCCCCACTATGAGTGAGCATGAGAACCCCTGAGCCTTCCGGGGCAGTCTGACTGAAGTCCAAAGGCATGTTCAATGAGAAGGGTGGATGGCAGGAAACTAGCAAAGCAGAGAGGATAGTGAGAGCATCTCGGAAGTAAGAATCTGAAGACATTCCCACGGTGAGATGGGTGGAAGGACAGCCAACTTTCTGTGGGGTCCTTACAGCTCCTCAGCTCTGACCTCAAATGGAGAGGGAAGGAGTGATCTCACCTCCAAACTTCTTCCCTTCCCTTCCCTTCCCTTCCCTTCCCTTCCCTTCCCTTCCCTTCCCTTCCCTTCCCTTCCCTTCCCTTCCCTTCCCTTCCCTTCCCTTCCCTTCCTTCCTTCCTTCC
>NW_021621002.1:3483424-3598424 GCF_004785775.1 Grammomys surdaster | reverse complement strand
GACAAGGTGACCAGATGAATGAGCTTTTCTGGGGTGCTGGGGACTTTGGAGTCTCTGCTATAAACTCCCTCTTCTCTCAATGGACCACATATTTTATAACTCATTCTGTATAAACAGCACAAATCTTTTGAGCCTTCTCCATGTAGTGAATGTTGAATAAATTCTATTCAGTGGTGACATTGGTCCCTAAGGCTATTTATTCGGGCTTCCTCAGTGGAGATAGACTTCTACAAAGCAAGCAGGTTTTTAAATGTGGTGCCTGGATATACTGTAACTCATGCTTATGAAAGGAGTTTTATATTTTCTATAAAGAAAGGGACTGCTGAACGCATGGGATTCACAGTTCTGTCTATGCATGACCAAAAGCGTTAAAGTGACCCCAGACATTGGAACTCTGTGGAAGGTCCATTAGGGCTGTGGAAATGCACGTTTTTCAGGAGCTTTGAGAATTGGTTTTTAATAACATTAAAGCTACAAAGAATATATATTTCAATATCGTTTATTAGACACAGTGTGCTAATGGCTACAGAGAAGGAATAGCTAGTTTACTAAGGAGAAAATAAATGAGAAAAATGAAATACAAACAAGAAATACACTGGAGGGCTGGGGCTGGGGCTCTGTGGTTTGCTGCTTCCAAAACACACACAAGGCTTTGAGCTGGATCCCCGAAAGCAATCGATGTGCTTCCTTATGCCAGCATGCTGTGTGTGTATATGTGTACCTTTAGGCAAGAGAACTTAAGACATCTTTAAAAGGCAGAACAGAAAACAATAGTCAAGAGGTGTTAAAATGATGGATTTTTTTTCCAATGACCAGCTTAAAAAGAAATTTAGATGCTTGCTATGTTCCTAATTTAGGAATATTGTGAAACTGGATTCTTGGAAGAATGTGTTGGGTGCTCCCCAGCTCCCCAGCTCCTGAAAGCTCAACCTCTCCCCACTCGTGAAACCTTCTTGAGGCCACGCTTACCTTGTTACCCTGAAACACAGGAAAACCTCTTTATTTTCATCACTGTGTAAAATCTGACTTCAGGTAGCAAACAATTCCTTACAACAAATCAGAAGGGTATTTTAGCGAAAAGAACACAGGAATGATGTTTAAAACGTTTGTGTGTGTGTGTTTGATATTTTTGCTTTGTTTATGTTTGATTTTTAAGTCAGGGGTGTCACTATGTAGCCTAGTTTGACCTCAAACGTCTCAAGTTCAAATTCTTCATGTGTGGGTGAGGGTGATAAGCCTGCACCATCATGTCCACCTTGGACTGCATTATACTAGGGCATATAAGTATATATGTATATGTACATATACATATGTATGTATATACTTAGACACATAATATAAATTAATTTTAAAATTAAAAATGAGTATTGCAGTGAATAAGTGTCAGCTATGATAGCTGGTAGCATGAAAACTCTTCAATGTCATAAGTTTATAATCATAAATTTTGATAAAATTGCAGTTAAACAATAGTTCCTCCGGTAAGTATGCTCCAGGAAATATTAGGAACATAGAAATAAGAAAAAAAATTTACTGTTTCGCTAACATTCAAATTTAATTGGATGTCAGACATTCTTTTTGGCACTTCAGTGAGATGATCTTGTGTAGGAAGCATGAATGTGTCTGCGTCTCAGCAACAATACTTTGAAGATTGTTTCTTCTAACCAACAAACCAGAACCCAGGCCTCTGTCTTCTGCATCTCAGGCTTCTCTCTGTCTTCTGCATTCCAGGCCTCTGTCTTCTGCATCTCAGGCTTCTCTCTGTCTTCTGTATTCCAGGCCTCTGTCTTCTGCATCTCAGGCTTCTCTCTGTCTTCTGCATTCCAGGCCTCTGTCTTCTGCATCTCAGGTCTCTGTCTTCTGCATCCCAGGCCTCTGTCTGTCTTCTGCATCCCAGGCCTCTGTCTTCTGCATCCTAGGCCTCTGTCTTCTGCATCCCAGGCCTCACTCTGTCTTCTGCATCCCAGGCCTCTGTCTTCTGCATCCCAGGCCTCTGTCTTCTGCATTCCTGGCCTCTCTGTCTTCTGCATCCCAGGCCTCTGTCTTCTGCATCTCAGGCCTCTCTCTGTCTTCTGCATCCCAGGCCTCTCTCTGTCTTCTGCATCCCATCCTGTCTTCTTTCTTTCTCACCCGCCCTTCCTTCATCCACCCCAGCTCATCAGTTTATTTCTTGCAAATGCACATGGGACTCTTTGTGATGCTATCAATTCTCTAGAAATCTAGCAGAATCTGTGTGTGTGTGTGTGTGTGTGTGTATGATTGTATAAATGTGGGTGCATTATGTGAGTACACAGATGTGAAGGCACACATGTATGTGAGTGCATATGTCTTTGTGTGGGGGGTATACAGATGTGTGGGTGCACACATGTGTGAGAGCATACATACAAGTGTCTCCTTGTGTGAATGGAGGTCAGAAGCAGACATGAGTGTGACTCCTCAAGGCCCTTCCACCTTCTGTCTGTGATAGGCTCTCACTGGCCTGAGATCTCACCAAGTGGATCTCAGCTAGGATGGCCAGTGAACTCCAAGGAATCACCTATTTCTGCCTTCCATATATTTCTGGATTGCAAGAGTGTCCTGGCCTTTGGTTTTCCAAACTCTGGCCCTCCTGCTTACAAGATGAGTGATTTGTGGGCTGAGCCGTATATCAGTCCAAGAATACTTTGTAACATCTCACGTCCACTTAGGCCCTGCAGGAATGTTCTCAGCTCTAAGACATGATTTTCCTTTTGTTCTCTGCCAGGTCAATGGGATAGCCCCAATTCTCCTCCTGGGCCCTAAATATCATCAGAGACACTGCAGGCTTTTTTCTCAATTCTAACACGTCTAAAAACCTGAAGCTTTGGACACAGGAATATTCTGTGAAGTGTTCCTTGGCATAAGGTTCCAGCCTTCAAGGGCCCTTTGGGGTTCTGCTATCTTGAAATGGAATGGCATGGTCAGTCTTCTAGTGCATTTCTGAATATAAGCAGCATATCGGATGTCATTGGCCCACTAAGGAGGAAAACAAGTTTTCTATACTAAGTTGAAGATGGTTTTCTTTTTTTTTTCTTTCATTCTTTTGAAAGCCCCCTTTTAAAAATTAAAAGTTGTCCTTCAATGCCTAGTTTTGCTAAGATCTTTATCAGTAGAGTCCACTATTCTCCCAGCAGCTATTGGTGTTAATCATTTGGGTGTTCTTTCTTCGGAACGTGTTACAAATTGCACAGATGTTTCAAATGTGAAATCAGATGTCCTAGTTAGCTTTCTTTTTTTTTAAAAAAAAAAAAAAAAAGAAGTTCTATTTCTTTTCCTTTTTTAAAAAGATTTATTTATTATGTATACAATGTTGTGTCCACATGCCAGAAGAGGGCACCAGATCTCATTATAGATGGTTATGAGCCACCATGTGGTTGCTGGGAATTGAACTCAGGACCTCTGAAAGAACAGTGTTCTTAACCACTGAGTCATCTCTCCAGCCCTGTCCTAGTTAGCTTTACTGACAATTTGGCATGTCCTAGAATCATCTGAGAGGAAGGTTCCAATGAGGAATTGTCTATAACAGTTGGCCTGTGGGCACATCCCTGGGGAAAATGTAGGAGGGCTCAGCCCACTCTGGGCAGCACCATCCCTAGGCAAGTGGTCTAAGTAAGAAAACTAGCTAAGCATGAGGATGTCAGGGTGAGCCAGTGAGCAGCATTCCTCCTTTAGCTCCTGCTTAAGTTTCTGCCTGCCCTCCCTCAGTGATAGACTGCAACCCAGAAATGGAACCTAAATAAATCCTTTCCTCTCCTCTGTTGCTTTTAGTGAGAGTGCTGTCACAGCAACAGAATGAAACTAGAACACCACCTTGAACTTACAGATGAGACCCAAGATGGTCCTGAAGGGTAACACTTTTCATACATGTCTGGATTCATTTTCTAAGATTTTACTGGAGATTTTTAAAACCTATGTTTATGAAAACGATTAGCCTATAGTTTTCTTTCCTGGCAATATTCCATAATGTTTGTGTTATCACTGTTTGCAGACTTCATATAATTAGCTGGAGATTACCCCTGTCTCAAGTCTCTGGAGGACATTTGTGTAAGTTTGATTTTGTTACTTCTTTGAATTCATGACGTTTCTCCTACAATGCCAACTTTTCCATGTCCTGTACCACGGCCCTTTTACTCCTTTTGACTATCCATAGAGACTTACTGATCAGAATGGATCTTTTCGAAGAACTGACTTTTGATTCTTGATGTTTTCTCGTCTGTTTTTGTTGTTGTTGTTGTTTTTGGTTTTTGTTGTTGTTGTTGTTGTTTTTTACCTATATTTGCTTTTCTACTTATGATTCCAATTCACTTTCGTTGAGACTTGTCACTCTTCTCCAAACTGCTGGAGACGGCTGCTCAGACTGTGCATTTTACTCTTCTTTTCTAACACCGAGTTTAAAGCTGTCCATAAGAATCTGAGCTCAGATTTAACCGGGCTCCACAAGTTCGATACATTGTAGCCTCATCATGTAGCCCAACGTATTACTTAAGACTTCATAATAAAAATGGCCATCTTGCCAAAAGCAATCTACAGATTCAATGCAATCCCCATTAAAATCCCAACTCAATTCTTCACAGAGTTAGAAAAGGAAATTCTCAAATTCATATGGAATAACAAAAAACCCAGGATAGCGAAAACTATTCTCAACAATAAAAGAACTTCTGGAGGAATCACCATCCCTGACCTCAAGCTGTACTACAGAGCAATAGTGATAAAAAACTACCTGGTATTGGTACAGAGACAGGCAGGAAGATCAATGGAATAGAATTGAAGACCCAGAAATGAACCCACACACTTATGGTCACTTGATCTTTGACAAAGGAGCTAAAACTGTCCAGTGGAAAAAGGACAGCATTTTCAACAAATGGTGCTGGTTCAACTGGAGGACAACATGTAGAAGAATGAAAATTGATCCATTCTTATCCCCTTGTACAAAGCTCAAGTCTAAGTGGATAAAGGACCTCCACATAAAACCAGATACACTGAAACTAATAGAAGAGAAGGTGGGGAAAAGCCTCGAATACTTGGGCACAGGGGAAAAGTTCCTGAACAGAACTCCAATGGCATATGCTCTAAGATCGAGAATTGACAAATGGGACTTCATAAAATTGCAAAGTTTCTGTAAGGCAAAGGACACTGTCAATAGGACAAAACGACAACCAACAAATTGGGAAAAGATCTTTACCAATCCTTCATCTGATAGAGGGCTAATATCCAATATATACAAAGAACTCAAGAAATTAGACTCCAGACAACCAAATAACCCTATTAAAAAATGGGGTATAGAGCTTAACAAAGAATTTTCAACGGAAGAAACTCGAATGGCTGAGAAGCATCTAAAGAAATGTTCGGCATCCTTAGTCGTCAGGGAAATGCAAATCAAAACAACCCTGAGATTCCATCTCACACCAGTCAGAATGGCTAAGATTAAAAACTCAGGTGATAGTAGATGCTGGCGAGGGTGTGGAGAAAGAGGAACACTCCTCCATTGTTGGTGGGACTGCAAGATGGTGCAACCACTTTGGAAATCAGTCTGGCGGTTCCTCAGAAAATTGGACATAGCATTACCCGAGGATCCAGCTATACCACTCCTAGGCATATACCCAGAAGATGCTCGAACATATAATAAGGACATATGCTCAACTATGTTCATAGCAGCCTTATTTATAATAGCCAGGAGCTGGAAAGAACCCAGATGTCCTTCAACTGAGGAATGGATTCAAAAAATGTGGTATATTTACACAATGGAGTATTACTCAGCTATTAAAAACAATGAATTCGAGAGGTTCCTAGGTAAATGGATGGAACTAGAAATTATCATCCTGAGTGAGGTAAGCCAATCACAAAAGAACACACATGGTATTCACTGATTATTGGATATTAGCCTAGAACCTTGAAATGCCCAAGATGCAACTCACAGGCCACATGAAGCCCATAAAGAAGGAAGACCAGGTGAGGGTGATTCGGTCCTTCTTAGAAGGAGCAACAAAATACTCAAGGGAGCAAATATGGAGACAAAGTGAGGGACAGAAACTGAAGGAGGGGCCGTCTCAAGACCACCCCACCTGAGTATCTATCCCATGTGCAATCACCAAAGGTAGATGCTGATGTGGAAGACAGGAAGTGCATGCTGATAAGAGCCTGATATGGATATCTCCTCAGAGGCCTTCAAGAGTCAGACATATTCAGAGGCAGATGCTCACAACTAGCCATTGAACTGATCATGGGGTTCTCAATAGAGGAGTTAGAGTGAAGACTGAAGGAGCTGAAAGGGTTTGTGGCACCATGAGGAGAGCAACAATACCAACCAACCACAGCTCCCAGGGTCTAAACCACCAGCCTGGGAGCACTTAGGGGGGGATCCAGGGCTTCAGCTGAATATGTAAAAGTGGAGGGCCCTGCTGGGCATAGGTGGAAGAAGAGAACCTTGACCTCATGAAGGCTGGATGCCCCAGGGGGTGGGAATTTTGAGGGTGGGGAGGTGGGAGTTGGGGGGTAGATAGAAGTTACATCCACAGAGAAGAAGGAGGAGGGGCGAGGGGATTGGGGGTTCCGAGGGGGTGGTGGGGGATGGGGTAAGGGGACAACATAGGAAATGTAAATAAATCATCCAATAAAAAAAAAAAAAAAAGACTTCATTGTAGCTGCATCTTTACCCTGGCCTGCTCAGATGCACGTTGCTTAACTTACTGACAGTTGGGGATTTTCCTACAGTGTTCGTTACTATTGATGTTGTGCCTAGTTTTACTATTTTGAGATAATACATTCTATGATCAATATTTTTGGATATTTCTGTAATTCTGTGATTCTTTTGGTAAATGTTCCATATGTGTTGCACAAGAGTGTGTATTCTACAGATGGTGAACACACAACACTCTGTCAATTTTATAAGTCTATTACTCTTGCTTTCAGTTCACATCTGTATTTGCTAAATTTTTATATTTTTATTCTATGGAGAAAGATATTTGCTAAAAATTTACAGCGATGATTAGAGCTATGACCATTTCTAATTCTGCCAGGTATTTTATCTTTATATAATATGAGATTGTTTTATTTGTTGCATATACATTAAGGATTGAATCTTATATATTTTTTTTATCTCTGAAAATGTTCTATTTCTCTCTAGTGTCTCTAGTGATGTCTTTTATGTTGCAACCTGCTTTTCTTCAGTGAGATAGTTACATTAGTTTTCATTCCACTGCGCAACTTATGTGTTTTCCCATCTTTTTACTTCCAACATTTTTATAATCCTTATACTGAAGGTGAGCATTGTCTACTTAGATTATATTTTATTATTTACTAATAAAACGTGCATTTTATTTGTAGGTTTTATTCAATTATACTTAATGTAATTGTCAATATATTTTCATTTCTATCTGACTTATAACCATTGTTTTCTGTAGGACCTATTTGTCCTTTTTTTTTAATCTTTTGGGTTAAGTCATTATTTTAAATTCCCTGATTTTCCTTTCTAATAGACTATAACTTATTTCCCTTTTTATCAGCTTTCGTGGTCTTTTATAGAAGCTCTTAAGGTCAGTTTGTTAAATAATGTGTGAATGTATCCCTCTAACATTTATTTTATCAGCAGCGTCTCTGAAAGCACAAACATACCAATATCTCTAAATGAAAACATTTAGTGTGAAATATGAGCTCACATTAGACTGAATGGGAAAAGAGAAAATCTTCCAGTAAATAATGAACCAATCATGGTTTACATTCCCATTTCTGAACAGTCAGTATAAATTAGCATAATATATAATTAACAGTATTGTAGAAAAGAAAAACATGCTTGAAGTAGGCAGAAACCAAAAGTGAAAGAGCTGACTTTTCTAGGAAGGAGAGATAAAGATAAAGATGGAGTTTATAAGAAATGTGAATATATATGAAGCCCTCAGATTATGCATGTTGATGATTGAAGAATGTGTTGTTGCCCTTCGGGATATAAGGGGAGGGACTGAGTCTCTTAAATAAAATGGTCTGGTGTTTGTATGTAATTGACACACCTCTTTTTACATACTTGAGACCATCTCTAGATCACTTACCATTCCCAATACAACATAAATGTTCTATCAATAGATGTTGCTTGGGTAATTATGACCACACAATTCTGTACACGTTCTGTACAGATGAGTTCTTAGAAACAGTTTGGATCATGTTTGGTTGAATCAATAGATACTGAATCTGCAAATCCATGGAGTGGACAGTAAGTCACACCTGGTCCCCTTTCTCATTCAAGAACAGCCCCCCATGCTTTACTTCCTGTGGTTAGCCTGGTCTACCTCCCCTAGTCTATGGATTAAAGAGTGTATTGTGAGAGTCTTTGAAAAGTTTGCTTCTCTGGGCATAAGTGGTGACATGTTAAAGGCAAAGTAGAAAATCCTCAAAGTGAGACGTTGGAAAAGAGTCTCTCCTCTGTTGCCTCTGGCTCTTTTTCTGCAGGTACAAGGGAGGTGCCTGCCTAAGAGACCAAAGACTTCATAAGCATAGTGTCCACAGGAAGTCTTGACAAGGGCCGGAAGGGCCTGGGGACGAGGTGTGATTTGTGTTACTGCTCCCTCATAGACTTCCTTTGGGTGTGCCTTGTATCTGCAGGGCAAGGTCCCTCAAGAATGCTTTATGAACTCAAAGAGAGGAGCATAAACTCCTCCAAGTACAAACTTTAATGCAGCCGATTGCCTGTTTTCTTTATATATGCATACACACATACATGCATGCATACACACATACATGCATGCATACATACGTGCATGCATTCCATCTTCTTCCTTTCTTCTTTTTTTTAAATCTTCTTTCTTTCTAGCTCTGTCTTTTCACCCTGTCATTTATAACCTGGGTTTCTTGCTGCCCTAAATCTCATTAGACTTTCTAACTAGAGGATGCCTTGACTAAGGGCCTATACAAGGGAAGCATCGCTTTCCCCCTTGGACAGTTTTCCTGTTCTGACACTTTGAACTTTCCTCTGGGGCCTATTATCCCTTCTCTAGAATGATGTAGTTCTCATTATCACCTGGCCAGATACATTTCCGTTTGCATTCCCCTGATGGGACGGTCTTTCCCACCTAAATGCATCCAGAATACTGAGAAGACTGTATCCACTGTCATCCAAATGGGTTTTAAAAGTCAAATTAAGTTGTTGTATATCAGCTGAAGAAAAATTCTAGCATTCCATGGCTGCATTACATGTTATTCTAAAAACTGTGAGATACAGTTTACAGAGATGAGGTTTTAAATGGAGAGACGTTCTAACTGGGTATCAGAGAGCCTGACAAGAAAACCATTTATACCGTTAGTATTGGCATTTATTCACTGATACTTGGTTTCTTACTGATGCTCGGTCCATACTCGTTCCTAAACTGATCCATAGAATCCACGTAATTTTGTGGGAGTTGGTTTGGTTCCCTTTGGTTGGTTGAAATTTCTAATGGGTTTTACTGTGTTGCCCGGACTGGTATTAAATTCAAATTTTTCCCACCTTAGTAAGCCTCCAGGCTGAAAGTAGTCTTAACCAAGATGCCAGATAACAAGCTCATCATAAAATCTATATGGCCATGCAAATAAACTAGAATATCTAATGCATTCTTCAAAAGCAGAGAACTACACATGTCGACACTTTTTAAAAATTACCATAATTAAAATGAATGATATGACACAGGGAAGCAGCATGGGCCGTCTCCAACAGAAAGTCAGCTGCTTGACTTACAGCTGTGCTATCTGTGGGCCACCATGAGAAATTACGGTATCGTCCATAAATAGCACTGAATTTATTAGATACCCATGGCACACCACCCCCCAAATAGCAGCTCCAAATTCATCACAAGAAACAGAACTTCTAGAATCTAGATGGTATCAGCATCTATCCTTAAGACTTTAGCAGTAGAGAAAAAAATTCTTAACAAAAGTAAAAAAAAAAAAAAAATAGCAACCGTGCCAGAAAGCAGTGGTGCACACCTTTAATAACAGCACTTGGGAGGCAGAGATAAGCAGATCTCTGTGAGTTCAAGGCTAGAGTGAGTTCCAGGACATCCAACACTACAGAAAGAGAACATGTCTCGAAAACAAAACAAACAAACAAACAGTAACCATTAAAAAATGACTGAGGAGATAGGTATTATTGAAATAAAAACCGTCGGGTGGTAGTGGTGCATGCCTTTAATCCCAGCACTTGGGAGGCATAGGCAGGTGGATTTCTGAGTTCGAGGCCAGCCTGGTCTACAGAGTGAGTTCCAGGACAGCCAAGGCTACACAGAGAAACCCTGTCTTGAAAAACCAAAATAAATAAATAAATAAATAAATAAATAAATATAAAATAAAATAAAAACCATGTACCTTTCAGGATAGTACATCGGGGGCAAAATACATGTCCCAAAGTAGTGTTTGTAGCACAAATACAGGAATTGTAATAAGTGTGTATATTATTAATCATTGGTATAGTTCCAAGATAGATGCAAGAACTTGAACAGTATTGTTACAAAAAGTATCTGATCAGCTATATGCATACAAAAAGAGATCCCAACATCATGGAAATATATAATATATCTTCTAAGCTATTCTTATTAAAATGACTTGATAGCACTTCCTGATGGTGAATGTGTGAAATTTCCATATGCTGTTGATTGGTGAACACATTGGTCCTGCCACTCTGGAAACCTTTTTGGTAGCTTCTGCTGAATTTTACCAATGCATGCTCTGGGATTAAGAAACTCTACTCCTAAGTTCAAATCCAAGAGAACTGTGCACATATTTTGATCAAGAGGAAGACAGACAAAGGCTCATAACAGTTCCGTTTCCAAAGTGAAAGAAAATTTCAATATTGGCTTCTGCCGTCATGCAACGCAGTACTATGCTCTTCTATAGAATACTATAAAATTATCAAAAGGATTGTTGCTTCAGATGCCAGCATGGATGACTTTTACAGACATGTTGCTGGACAAAAGAACCAGACAAAACAACATATTATTTATTGTACCCATTTGATTTGCAGAAAGCTTTGAACCAGGAAAAAGTAATCATGTTGATAGAAGGTCAGGTCGTGGCTGTCCTTAAGGAGTGACGTCTGTGTTACAGGGATCCCAGCAAAGATGACCAGTCAGACAGTTTATAGCCTTTGAAAGTCTTTATTCCAGTCAGCTGGCTGGGATTATACTGAGGTATTTAGGACCCAACTGTAGCCATGAGCATTTACAGCAAGCTGCTTTGAAAGACAAAACCCACATCCTGGTTTCTCTATCTGCAGCTGCAGGGAGAGGTTTTCACAATAAGGTAGTTTAGCGGAAGTTAAGTGGTTGGCTGGAGGGAGAGGTTTGTGCAAGCAAGCACTTTAACAGAAGCTAAAATACATTAGCTGGGGCACCTTGATCTCAGGTTCCTAGAATCAATAATTTTGGATAATTTTCCATGGGATTCTCTATCAAAAGAGCAAATTTTAGTTAGACCTGAGATAGCTAGAGTAGGAACCCAAGATGGAGGAACCCCTGCACGGTCCTGCTCAGGCACACTCCCCACTGGTTCTGTGAGGTTGAGTCAAATAGTTGAATCATCCTGTCCTAGAAGAGCAGAGTTGATCCTAAGGACAAGTAGCTTAGCTGGCCATGAAGTTGAGAATGTAGGGTCTCATTAGAGAATGTAGGGTCTCATCGTTAGCCAGGTCAGATTAAGAATCAATGGTCCAGCTAATGCTGACAGTCAAGAGGTCAGCCTCGGGGAAACAGGTAAACAGAGACTGACACCCATTATTTGATCTGTGTCTTTCTTTTCTTTGCTTCCTTTCCGACAATGGCAAGGTTTTTTTCTAATTACCAATGATTGGTTGGCATAGAAAAAATAAGTTTGTCCTAAGGCCAGGGACATTTTGAAGGCTTCAAAGGCCCTCTGCTCAGTTTCAGTCCATCCCAAAGGCTGGGTACCCCTGATGCTGGCATGGAGGGGCTTGGTCATCTTAGCAAATCCCATTGCCCATAGCCAGCAATATTCAACAACCCCCAGAAATGCCTGCACTTGATTTTTGTTTTTTTTTTTTGTTTTGTTGTTGTTGTTTTGTTTGTTTGTTTGGTTGGTTGGTTGGGTTTTTTTTTGTTTGTTTGTTTGTTTGTTTGTTTGCATTTGGTGTAGGCAAGGGGAAAAGGATGAAACACAGTCACTGTAGGACCATGTTAGCTTTCCTTCCACTAGGTTGTAGCCTTGGAATGTGACATGGAGAATGCACAGCCAAGCCTATTTGGCTGAGAGTCTACGCCAGAGCTTGGAGGACTTCTACAAGGCCTTCTGTTGCCTGTCTAAATTCTTCCTCAGTTGTCCAAGCCATGAAGAGGTCAACTACCCATTTCTTTTACAGAACATTTTTGTATAGTATATTGCTATTACAATGTTCTTGCTATTATAATAGTACTACCATTTGCACTATCTGTTTCTCAATCATGGTGCAATTTCCACTCCTCCACTAATATTTCAATGTTCAGGTAGACTACAATAATACTGTTCTCATGTATGCTTTTTGCTAGTAAGTCTATTAATAACTCTATGACTGGATTTCTGTGTACAGTATGTTATTATTTCCATAATTTTGCTGCTGTGATATTGCTACCATTTTCATGGTGAACTTCTCCATCCCAGTGCACTTGGCTATTTTTAGGAACATGTGTGCTGCTGTTTTTGTGGAGGCATCTTCAGAAGTGTACTAGTAAATTCTTTTGTTTTGTTTTAAATGCACATCAGATTACACTACAGTAGTTTTTACATTTGTTTTGCCAACAAACCATTGTGCATTGTTTTAGTCATATATGTGTGTGCGTTGTAAAGATTCTGTTGTGTAGTGCTGGGGTTAGAGATGTGTATGCAGTACTTCATTCACTTATAATCATTGTTCAGATGCACTACCATAATAATAATAATCTCAAGTGTCTGATTTCCAGTGAATTTATCGCTACTTCTTACACTTTATCTGTGTGCTGTACGTTGGTATTACAAAGTTCTTGCTGTTGTAATAATACTACCATTTACTGTGTGTTTATTACCATGGTGCACTTAGGAACACATTGCTGCAGTTATAATTCAAGCAACTTCAGAGCTGAATTGGTGCTTTGTGAATACTCTTGTCTAAATATCATCAGACCTGCATTCAGGGCTTAATCAAGCAATGTTGGTGGTTTTTGATCCCTTTTCCCTGGTCTATTTCCCCCATATCCTTTCTAGTCTGTTTCCCTAAGGGCAGCAGTTTTTGGATGGGATGGTTTCTCCCTCTGTATGTCTTCAGCTGTATCTATGTAATTCATTATTCATGTGTAAGATTCATATATTTGTAAATATGTACATCGTTTTTTCTTTTAGCAGTTCCAAAAGTCGGGACCCATCCATCACCTCAAATCCCTCTACTTTCTGGATCTTTCTCTTTCCTCTGGGTTTGAATTCATGACAAAGGCAATATTAGTGGCTCGCTGGTTAGGGGAGGCATCTTGGTTGTGTGAGTAAATATCCAATCTGCTTCACAGAGCCTTTCTAGAAGCCAAGCAGGCAATTCATCAGGTCGTTGAGTAAGCTGACTTACCTCGGGTAGATTGGCTGGGTCTTCTGATGCTGCTTTGAATCCTCCCAATAGTGTTTGACATGAATAACATACAACATCCTGTTACTTTAAAACAGTTTCCAACAGGCTGATAAGGACCTACAGCTTCTCCAAAGGAAAGGGAGGGTTTGGGGTCTTCTAATTATACAAGTCACTGATGGAGAAGGGAGTCCTAAACTGTGAACTGGGGAGCCTGGGCATGACTTGAAGAACTACTCTCCCATTCCCTAGAAACTGCTTAGAACAGTGGATGAGGAAGCAGGAGGGTGCCGGAGGGTTAGGGCATTATCTCCTTCACTCTACACCATGACTGAGACAGAAAAGGCAGAAGCTTTGGGTTTCTCTGGGTTACCATGAATGGCCAAAAGGATTGGGCTCTCCAACAAGACACAGGGTTTAAACCAGGGTGGATGATGTGGTGGACATGGTGAGTGTGTGGCAGGTGGGTGTGGCCAGTGTGGTGGAGGTGGGGGGCTTGTACCAGAAAAAGGCCATTCCTTATTAGAGGGAAACTAGTGGCTACCTCTGCAGCTCAAGAACCTCTGGTGTCACAACCAGAAGAGGGGCACCGTAATAGGATGAGCAGCCCAAGTGGCCTGTGAGCCTTCAGGAAATCATGTGCTGTCTTGGGGGCAGCAGCTGTTACAATATCCTTGAATGGGTAACTCTCCTTTAAATGAATGGATGGTGGCCTTCAAAGCATCGTCAACGGAACCAGCCAATCATTGATGCCTGTTCTCATTTAAACTGTGGCAAGGATGGTAATGGGCCAGGCTTACAACGGGATCTGACATTCTGGGGTTTTCAAACTGGAGTTTGAAGAATGTCAGCGTACCTCCAGAACAGGAAAGGGAAAAGCTTGAAGCTGTATTGGAGGATCTGAGTCCTGACTGGTAGGACTTAATCCCCTGCTGCTTCTGAAGGTTTAGAACTGGGCAAGCTGCTACCGTATTCTCTCACCTCTAGTGCCTGAGATCTCAAGCCATGGGTGGTGGGTGGTAGTGGGGAGGGAAGGTGGGAGTTGGAAGACAATGTCTGGTCCTGGGAGCAAGCTGGGACTGATCCCTGCCACTTGCTAGGTGAGACAGCCATAGAAAAAGCAGTGCCTTTCCTTCCCCCTTCTTCACTCTTAACTTTGCCTATTGGTACCGTAGATCAGTCCATCCATCGGTCAGATTTCCCCATGAGACTGTACTAACAGGAAGAGAAAGCAACTTCAGACGTCTCTCGCCTTTACAGAGGAGAATTTTGAAAATTCCTAGCAGTGTTAGAAATTTTGGGTTGTTCAACCTCAAACCTCAAAGCTCTGATTAGGTTTGTCTTTATGGCATAGTCTTTGACTAAGTAACTTAAAATCCCATTTCTATTGTTTAAAAAAATGCTAGCAAGTTGAAGTAGGCAGAATGAGATACAACGGTGGAATTCACAGTTCTGAACCTGCCGCCCTTCCCTCTTCCCGACCCCTGCTCCATTTTGCCTTTCTCAAAACCAACCACACCCAATATTTCTATGCACAGTTAGCCCTCTACATCTGTGGATTCAGTCAAACATAGATTGTGCCTTCTCTCTGTGTGCCTTTCTTGCTTGCACAATTATTCATATACATTGTTTTTCAGAAAATTCCTATTCTTACCTTGACATGGGCCAAGTACAATACCAACTCCACTAGAATGGAGTGATGTATAAGCATGGGCATTGTATTCAGTATTATGTCTCAAAAGGAACTGAACATATTGGGGATAGCATAGATTATATACAAACATGTCATTTTATACGGGGAACTTGACCACCCCCATATTTTGATATCTAAGGCAATGTCTGGCCGGTCTACCAAAGATGCTGAGGAACAACTTCTACTTCCGTTTATAAGCCTTTCTCTTTGTTAAAAGTGTATATGGGGGGTGCGAGGAGATGGCTCAGTGGTTAAGATTGTACTGTTCTTGCAGAGGACCGGAGTTTGGCTTCAAGCACTTACAACCAGCTGTAATTACAGCATCTATGGATCTGGTGCCCTCTTCTGGTCGCTGTGGGCACCTGCACGTACATGCACATATCCAAAGACAGACACAGATGTGTACACATAATTTATAATAGAAATATTTAATACAGATATATGCCATGTCATTTTCTCTCTTTTTTCTTTAATTTATACTAATTAAATTCTACTATACCATTTGTATATTTTCATTATTTTTACCTTAGTATTTTAATTTTTTCATTGATTTACTTCATTTTTATTAGTGGCTATATACTACCATGTGGCCTGAGTGTACCATGACCACTTTCCTTCCTTGTTGTTTCTGAATGTTAAAGACTAAACTATATCCCCTCAAAATTCATGCTAAGCCCTGAGTTTTCATGCTTTCTAATACCTTGTAATGTGACTCTACTTGGAGCTAGGGTCTTGAAAGAGATAATTCGTGTGTCCTGATCTAAAAGCCTGGTGAACTGGTGAAAGAATGACCAACACACAGGCTCTGCAGAAGAACACTAAGAAAGACAGAGTGTAGAGGTGGCTGCCTGAAGACCAGAGTCGCAGTCACAGGGTGAACCTACTATACAGATGTTCAATGTCAGCATTGAGTGGCATGAGAATGAAGCTCTCTGTTGTTTAAACTGCCTTGTCTGTGAGACCCTGCTATGAAAAACTGATAAACCAGTGTACGGCTTCATGAACTTATAAAGACAACTATGGTGAACAGCCTTGACTCTGTGTGTGTGTGTGTGTGTGTGTGCTTTACCATGCTACAAGAATAGAAGTTAAAATCGTAGCATTGTGCTGGATTTGCTTTTCAAAAAGACTTCACTATAACTATATTTTCTTCGCCAGTCCTCAGCATAATAAATCTTTTCAAAACCCGTTTCCAATCATGCATAAGATTTGAGGTTTCATTGGTTTATTTGGTTATTATTAAAATAAAATTTAGAGTGGTCAAATACACTAGCCATTGAAAGCCTCCCCCATGTTAATTTGTTCTTTGTTTCCACTGCCCTTTTTGCTGATGGCTTCTTGATCATCTTTTATTGATTTGTAGGTTGCTCTGGAAATTTTAATGCTAACCCTTTGTCTGCTGTATTCTAAGTATTTATTTCTTCTCAGTGTACTGAATGTTTTTACCTTATTTTCGACATCACATGTTCCCTTTGAGATCTAAACTTCCTTTTCTTGTCTTATTACATTGGCTAGCTCTGTACTAGAGCGGTGCTGGACTAGACAGTCATCACTGGGGTTGTTTTCTTTTTCCTCCATTTTAATGGGAATGCTTCCAGCACACCAGTCAACCTGTGTTGCTTCTGTTTCTCTCTCTGAGAGCAGGAGCAGCTTCCTAATGAGCGATACACGATACACCGTCTTAAGGCGTCATTGTTTGTACTTCTTGCTCCCATTTTGTTTTGTGGAGTCCGGATTTGATTCTGGTAGAGTTTAAACTGTTTTCACTATTCTGTTCACATTCCAAGTAAGATTGAAAACCTTTAAACACCAACAGAAGGGTTACAGAAAGACAGGGTGGCAGGAATTGAGGCAGCAGGAATCGAGGCAACAGGAAAATCCCTTTCCAGTCACATATTGTTTTCAGATTCATCTTCAGTAAATGACTACAGTTGGAACATTTATATAGAGTTTACTCCGAAGAAATATTTTATAGATACAGTGTCTTATACAGCCTGAAAATCACTCATGTTTAATGTGTGGGAGTATTCCCGTATACTTCTCCTGCATCAGACGCCATCAGACCCCCTCACACGTTGGCTTTTGACTTGCGGTAAGGACACACAGAAAGGTCTGCATTAAAATAGGATTTCTCTACTGTGCAGGAGAGAGAGGGGGCAGAGGACGGAGGGAGGGAGGGAGGGAGGGAGGGAGGGAGAGAGAGAGAGGGGGGGGCTATGTAGCCCTTCAGCGGTCCCTATGAGCAGACAGCTTCCGGTTATTGAGCGTCTTCACTTTGGGTGTTGCTCAGGGTCCAGTGAGCTAACACTGAGCTAGACACGTGGAGATCACAGAACCATTTGTGCGTCTCTCTGCCATTGCAGGTTTGTTACATTTTCCTTCAGTTGAGCCTGTTGGCAATGCCTGGGTAAGGCCAGATAGCACTTAATTGCAATTAATTCTGGAGTGTCTTGGCAGCGCAGAACTAGCTGAAATGAAAAGCAAGTATATTTATATGATGAATAATATTAGGACCCAGGGGGGGTATTTAGAAGATGGAAAAAAGGAGTGGGTTAATTTTGAACCATTTTCAATTTCCATACCAGTCATTACCCACATTAGTGGATTTATTATGTTCTTTTTCTTTCCCTAATAAGAGCCTTGTAAAACTCAGCATATCATCAAGCAACCTAATAATTACTGTATTTAGGGGCAAATGTTAGATCCTAGACAGAGACCATTTATTACGTTCTGCTCCCTAAAGTTCAACTGAATAGCCATTTTTCTGCTTCCTCATTAATAATTATAATAAGTAAACTGCACAAAAGAGGAAGAAAGAACTCAGCAAATCAAAACATAGCAAACTGGGAAGGCCAGAGCAGTAAAGCATCCTGCCATGACTCAGACGACCGCCCGAGATATTAGAATCATGATTCTTAATTTTCATGACCAGAACTCTGAGGGGAACAAAAACCCTCAGCAAATGAATTCACTCAATTAATGCGGGTGCCCAGATGGCAAAGAGTGAAATAAATAATTCCCTCAATCTGACCTTTGTCACCTCAACCCCCAAGTTGTAGGCCTCCCTAAGGAACAGGGATCACAAAACAAAGCCTAATGTGACCAGTAATGTTGAAGATTTGCTAACCTTCTGTCCTAGGTGACAACCAGGAAAATATCTGTGAGGAACCTGACTCACTGGCTTTGCTCTGGAGGATGTCTTCCAATAGCGACACCCCTCACCTCAGAGGGTCCCCCCTCCTTCCTTCCCTTCCTCTTCCTTATCATCCATTTTCTTCCTTGCTTTTTCTTTCTTTTTATTCAATCTCTCTGCCTCTCTCTCTCTCTCTCTCTCCCTCTCTCTCTCTCTCTCTCTCTTTTTCCCTCTCAGTTTCTTTGTCTTCCCCCCCTCCCTCCCTCCCTCCTCTCTCTCAGTTTAAACTTGTTTCCATTTCTTTGGATCTCACACAAGCACATGTTTTTCTTGCTTATTTCCCTTGTCTGTTACACATTTAACAAAATTATCTCTCGTTTCAATTGTTGAAGGTGTGACCGATGCCGAAACAGAAGCACAACACAATTCCGGATCAAAGAAACTGTTCTGAGCAACCGAATAATAACCTATTTCATCTGTGCCCGCCCCTTCCGATTTTCTTATTCCAAAGCACAACCAATTACCTTTTCTGTTTACAGATCTCTTCCCTTCTGCTAAGATCTGGGCATTTTGAGGCGTGTTTAGACACCTTCTGAAAGTATTCCCCAAGGTGGAAGCAACAAGAACTCACTCTTTGTCTTTGAAAGCTTAGACCAGTTGAAAACTTTGGAACAACCACTTAGTGCCAAATCTGCCCTTGATCTTCTCTTTATAGCACATGGGGTTTACACTGTGAGCCAGATTCAGTCCCCCTGGGACCTCTGCTGGGGAACACAGGAAGAATTCTCCCGTCTGCAGGGAGTGTTTTCCGGCCAGAATGCATAAACCGTTGAGAACATCTCCCGAGGAGTCTGCTGAGAGGAAGATAATCCATTACCCTGCAGGCAGTTGGCCAGGGCGGGAAGGACTGGGGGCACAAATGAGAGCTGCATTTGGAAATCTCCCCAAAGCCAGGCTACTCACTTTCCCCATGGGTTTTGCATTTCTCAGAAAGCAATGTAAAAAGAGATAGAGAACAGAAATGCAAATCGCAACCTTTAAGAAAATATATAAACCCAAAGGATGAATAAGTGCCTTCTAGTTCCATCGATGCAAAAGCATCCCATTGGATAAATTAAAACAAAGTCCCAGCTGCATCAAGTCTTCCCATAATGTCCAGATGAAACCAGCCTCTGCAAGAGACGGTCATACTTCAAAGTGCAGCACAGAACGGCTTTATCGCCACAGGATTTCACAAGAGTTCCAGAGAAAGGCAGAAGAAACGAGGGCGAGTTAAGGCTGCCTTAAAAGAAGAGGACAGGTCGTAGACACTGAGCTAAGGGCCTGCGTCATTGAGGGAAGCCTGCAGAGAGGCTGGCAGAACCAGCAGCCAATGCTCACATCCATCTGGGGAAAGACAGACCTCCTGCGTGTTTAAAACCCGGAGCCATTGCAGCAAAGGGATTATAAAAATGCTTTGGAGGTTGACTCGTCCCTAAGAGATGAAACAGGATCTGGAGGATATCTGTGCAAATGGTGGGCTCCACCCAGAGCCAGGGAAATGCTCGGTTTGAAGGAGGGAAGAGCCAGCCCTCAGAAATAAATCGGCGCATGGTTTACAAAAGAGGAAATAGAAATGTAACATATATATATATATACACATATATATGTACATATATATACATATATATACATATATATATACATATATATGTGTGTGTGTATACATATGTATACATATACATATATGCAAAAATACACCTGAGAGCGGGTCCTGGTGGCGCAGGCCGGTAGGATTTGCTGAAGGAGGCAGAGGCAGGAGGATCTCTGAGTTCGAGGCCAGCCTGGACTACACAAAAAAGAAAAAAAAAATACACCTGAGGACAGTGGTAAATTAAAAAAGTCAAATCTGAAAGAAGGTCAAATTTATCACCTATAAGACAAGGAGAGAGAGAGAGATGTGGACACAGGCAGAGAAAGAGGAAGTTATTCTCCACAAACTGGGATGGATCTATACACACACACACACACACACACACACACACATATACACACACCATCACCGCCACCGCCACCACCAACACTACCACCACCACCACCACGTCTACCCACTCCACCAACACCACCACCAACAATAACAACACACACACGGAGTGTGATAGCATTTATCAGGATAAAAACAAGTTCATCCTTTGGCACCACAGTTCCGAGTCCTCTTCCTGAGAGCTACTGAGAGACCTGTGCTCTGTCATGCACACAGCAGCAAGTTTTTAATAAAAGAAAGCAACCTATTAAAACCATTTACAGCTAGTATGGTTTCTATACCTGCTTGCACAGACGTGGAAAGATGCGTAATGCATGGCAAATCGTGATTGCCTCTAGGGAGTGATGCTATCCAAAGCATTTGATTGTGCTCTGCAAAGTTTGAAATATTTTAGCATATACCTGGGTCATAGCGAGGTTGTCGTTATTATGGTTGAAGTTAAGTACCAGGAAATGGTGAGTATGAAGACTGTCACACACAGTGCTTGTGTCTGAGTGACTGAGAGTTTGGACTTGGGTAAGGTACTGTTCTCTTAGGAGCCATGAGAGGACAAGCTTTATCTCGAATGTTCTTTCCTTCTGGAAAGTCTTGTACAGGAGAAATTTTCCTAGCCCTCATCTCTAATGGATGCCATGTGTGTATAGAAATGGTTTCCATGTTCAGGATCTTGTTTAAAGATCGATTTGACTTAAATGTTTTAGCAGCTTTTGTTTCTCTCCAGAAAAGTATTCATCTTAGCAAGACATTGTTAGGGAGATGCTTGCCCTGTTAGCATTTCCGTGTGCTTCGGGGCCAGCATTGCCAATCGCTTGCTGCCTTTAATTGATCAGCTCACTGGGGGAACGCCTGTTGTGTGCCCTGCTGGGGAGTATGCTGCCTGTTCTAAAAGAAAGAGGGATGAGGAACAGACAGTGAGGTTTCAGGTTTCAGGTTTCCATACTGAAGCAAGAGTTTGATAAAATGCTGGACTAAGACTTTCCAATGAAAACCTGGTGTCAGTGTTCTATTAAGGAGTAACTCATTCGTTCACACATCAACCACTGACAAGCCTAGCTGTCTCCCCCACGTAACTGAATTTGGAAATATTAGCAACAAAATAAAAGAATTGGTGTCAGGATAGGCAAGACTATTACAGAGCCGGGAAGAAGCATGGAGAAGAACAACAAGCAGCTCTTCTCAGTGGTCTACCTTACGTTAAGGCAGTCATGTAACACAAAATTGTGTTACTACTTGTCAGAGGGGAGCTCAGTGACTTCCAACAGTCTTCGATTTCACAAAAAGGCACAGGGTCAGCACGTGATACAGCCACAGGCCTGCACCCCACTGCAATCAGTGTGGACTCCATGCCTCCTTCATTCTTCACTGTTCAAGCAAAGACTCCTGGGTTAAAGGAAGATTCTTGCTCCATTCTCACTATAAGGCAATGGCTCCCAGCCTGGGCCAGGTTTGCACACACACACACACACACACACACACACAACCAGCCCTAGTTCTCCACTGTCTTTTTTTTTTTTTTTTGTAATTGCTAACAGTGGTTGTCCCACTTTGTCCCCAAAGTATCCTTGTTCAGATGATGACTTACAAGGCTGCCCTAATGTAAGGTAGACCACTGTGAGCAACACTGGCATCCCTTCGACTGTGACTGCCACGATGAAATGCTTTTTGACCTTAACTTTTTTTGCTTTCAAATTTTAAATAAAAACATCATACACTAAAGTTAAACAGACTCAAAGACTGTACGACTCAATGCAAATCATCCTTCTATGAACTACCTAATGCTTCTATCTCAGTTCATGTGGTAACTGCAAATGATACTGAATGCAACCCTGCTTATCTAGTTTTACCTGGGTTTAGGGTCCTCTAAAACTCCCATATAAAGTGAGAACTAGCACATAGCACTATTAAATGTTGGCATCCAAAACAGACTGTTCTTTTGGAAATAAATGTACAACCAAAAATTAAAGTCACAAAGTTCTGAAAATGAAAACTTCATTGGCGATCTACTACATATTAATACCAAAGCCCCCGTTCTCGGTGAGTTATCAGAACTCAATCAGGACAAACTATAACAGGGTAGGGGTAAGGGTGGCAATCTTCATCTAGCACAGTGGTTCTCAGCCTTCCTAATGCTGTGACCTTTTAATTCAGGTCCTTCTGTTGTGGTGATCCCCAACCATAAAAAAAAATTATTTTCTTTACTATTTCATAACTGTAATTTAGCTACTATTGTGAATTCTAATATAAATATGTGATATCTCCAATGGTCTTAAGTGACCCCTGTGAAAGGGTCATTCAACCCCCAAAGGGGTCTCTCAACCAACAGGCTGACAACCCCGATCTAGCACATGAAAATTGGAATACTTACCTAACACATCAGAGGCTTCTCAGTTCTTATGCATTTAAACGGTCGATGAGCTCTTGGAAGCACCTCACCGTCAGGACCATCATCATTTTGAGCTGTCTTGAGTACCATGCTCATTGTCTTATATGTATCAAAACTCATAAGCTTTCTGGGTTGCAGAAAGGTTTTATTATTGAACCTGTCTTTTATGTCTTTGTCCATAGGCTTAGCAGAAACGTATACAAACGCTACTTAAAACAGTTTTATCACCTCTCAAAATGACAGTAAGTGGAATGTTAGAAAACTAGAATGTTGCTGACAAAAAGCAAATAGACTTCCCTTCCGACACTGTTCTGCATGGCTCGGGAAAGAGGAACCCATTTTTGTCTATTTATCTAAAGTCTATCTTCTGTGACCATATATATTCTATGACAGACTTCTAGGCTAGCCACAAGTGATTTTTGACCTCATAGTATTCATGGCCAAATATAATCAATCCCCTTCTACTGAATGGGAGATGAGCCATATGGCACAGTGAGAGAGTCATGCTGTGACCAGCTAAAAAGATTATGACTTCCATTTTGGTAGCAGACCTATTTATTGGTTTACTGATGCAAAGCAAACTTCAGAGAAGCCTCCAGCTGGGAGGAGCCCAAAACCTCACCCCAACTAACTACAAGGACATGAATAAGTTTGGAAGTGTCTCCATCCCAATTTGAGGCTGTATGGATGTTCTCGTTAACACTGCCCACAGCCTGAGGAGAAGACCTGAAGCAATTGCCCTAGATGTCTGAGCCATAGAAGCTGACAGAGTACATGTGTGGCATTTTGAGATACCAACTGAGATCCTAGGTCCTCTTCTGAGTCTGCTTAGACTACAGTGAGATCAATAACTCTGTGTGGCCAAAATGAATCTGAAGCAAACAGGTTTGGAGAGGTGATGTCCAAAATTCTATCTAAAAAAAAAAAAAGACTTGGCCGGTTCTGCTGAGAATGTGACAGCCCTTGGATTGGAAAGATGGCTCAGTCCTTGCTGTGTGAGGTCCCCAGAATGTGAGCGAGTGTGAGCAGTGGCCTACCAATAATTCCATTCTCAAAGGGCAGAAACGAGAATCCCCAGAGAACGCTGGCTAGGAAGCCTAGCTATATCAGCGAGTTCTGGATTTGATTAAGAGGCCCTGCTTCAGTGAGTAACATAGAAGGCAGAGGATGAATCCCAGTATCAACCTCAGTCAGCCACGTGTACATATACACGCATGAGTACCCACATACATGTGCACACACACTAGTGCACATGAACCCTCGAGCCCACACACACACACACACACACACACACACACACACACACACGAAAAGAAAAAGAAAGCAAGTAATAGCTCTCAGGGACAGATTTTTAAATGCAGGTTTATTCCGTTCCCCTTCTTGTTGTCCTTTTTATGAGGGTGTATTCACAACTCAGTCTAAAACTCTGACTTACTTTCCAAGTTAAGACACAGAAAGCCCACCACAGCACTGAGGTTGCTTGTTCTGAAGCAATTTCTCTTCATCCTTTCTTGTTCTAAGCATAGCCTGACCCGTGGGTGTCTCCACAGACCTGAAGGCTCGTCAGTACCTTCGGCTCCCTTTGATGTGAGAGTCACATGTCCTGTAGTCTTCCGGTAGAGAAATCGCATTTTATGACCACAGCTCACCTGGCTCCAGTGGAACACCTGGCTTTAAAGGCAAAGGACATGTGGCCTGCTCCCCTGGCTGCATTTCCCCTTACTTCCCTCTGCTTCCCTGGTGTGACATTTCCGGAAAGCTTCAGGTCATTTCCGGGAGCCTCTTTGTTCTAAAACACTACGGATCTGTGCTTGCCTCACTCTCCGAAGAATCAGACGTTGCTTCACTGTCGACAGAACATGGATTTTTTTTTTAGACTGTAAACAATATCTCTGAGGCTAAAATTATAGGCATTGTGCACTCCAAAAGGTGACATTCTAAAATTTTTACCCACACTACGTTTAACATCCAAAGCCGGGGATGGAGAAACGGTACAGAACTTAGAAAGGATCAGAGTTTGTTTCCCAGCACCTACACTAGGTGACTCACAACTTCCTGCCCCTCCGGCTCCCGGGGATCTGATACTGTTTTCTGGCCTCCGTGGGCATTTGCACACATGTGCACTTGCACTCATGTGCACTTACACAGAGAGCCATGAAAAGCTATGGAACTGGTCTGAGAGAGATAAGATGTTCTGGAGATGCTATTGTGTCTCTCAATCTACAAGACTTGAAACAGTGAATCCCCTTGCCGCTGCCCCCCACCTCCACCCCAGAAATAGAAATTCTCCAAATAGTTTCAGGCTCAGAGAAAGAAAGGAAGGGGACTTGTCTCTCAGTCAGAAAGATACTTCACAGCTAGCCAGATCCCCATACAAGATGAAACTAAGACCCAGATAATGATGAGTTGATGTGTCTTTGGTTGGCGGGATCACACTACGCTTCTAACTGCTTAGATGTGCATAGCCTTGGCTTTCTGTTTAAACTTCGACCTTACTCCAAGACCCTAAAGATTCGGGAAGGTTGCTGGATAGCTTTGTCCCTTCCTAACGTGGCCACATCAAATAGATCTCTTACTGATACTGTCTATTTTTAATTTGCCGCTTTTAATTGCTTTGCTGAGGACGAAAGGCTGGACCTGACTTGGGACATGGGCTGTGACTCCCCGAGTTTAATAATATATGGGCATAATTTAAAATAAACATTTAAAGCAAACTTTTGCTTTATTGCTTTATTGTACAGGAACCACTGATATGGTAAAAGATCCATGCTTCTATCCCTCGGCTGTGTTGCTTTCGTAACCATGACAACCTCCCAACCATTAGTTCCAAACAGTTAGCTAGAGGGAGAAAACCTGGTTTAGCAGAACAGGTAAAATATCTGACTTTACTTACGTCTGGATTTTTTTGGCTCTCTGTGATGGTTCATTGACCTGTAAGCTTGTTCTTATGACAGACAATACTGCCAAAGAGACTCATATGTGTTAAATAAGCAAATAGAAATATCACCTTGAAGTGTCTCCGTTTTTAAGCAGAAAGTAGGAAAAATTATTTTAAAAAATATATACACAAGGGGGAAAAGGAGGAGAACATAGAGCCCTATTTTATAGCTCCATCCCTGTCTCTGTTTTATTACTTTTTTTTATTACTTCAGAGAATTTAATAGTTCACTCAGGCCTTGAGAGACAAATGTCACATGTCCTCACTTGTATGTAGAACTTAGTCTCAAATCTTTAGATTTGCATGTTTTAACATAAAGTACCTACAGAATACAGAAAATTATAAAGGACCCATTGGTGGGGAGGGAGACGATCTTAAGTGAGAGGGACAGTGGAATACAGGAAAAATGAAGGAGGAGGAGGATAGCGGGGATCAAGGGTTAAGTAAGGAGAAAGATGGGAGGGGTGGGCCTGAGGAAGGACAGAGGAGAGATAACTAAGGATGTTTGAAAAGGCCATGTATAAATTACTATTATAACACATCTTAAATGTCTACATTTCCATATACATTATGCTTATCCAGGATTTAATTAGAACTATCCTACATAGGGATAATGGTTGTCCCAGAAGCCACAGGTTCCCAGATGAACAAGCAACTCCAGGTGTGGGACACCTCCCTTCCAGTTGTTAGCCAGGGTGTCCAAGGTCTGCCCCTGAGCAATACAAGCTATTGGCATTGCTCCTCGTTACCTACCAGAAATTAATGGTAAGGGATTATTGCTAAAGCCACCACACATTTTTTTTGTCACAGGACATGGAGAAATCAAGTTGATACTAACTTGAAAGCTTTCTTCCTGATGGCTAGCTTTCATAGCTAGAACTGGAAGATGTCACGTGGTAGGATGCGTCAGTGAGAGCGGTGAAGTTTCTTTACGCAGCAAAGGGTTAATACGGAGAGTCACAACTTGTCAGAGTTCAGAGAATAAGTATCAGTGGAGTGCCCAGTCGCAGACGGGCCGTATATATCATACACCCTTCCCACCACTCAGGGACCATCATGGAAGAGGGACGGAAAAATTATCCTAGCCAGAGGTCTGGGGGACACTAAAGTAAAACAGTGTCTTCTGGATGTGACCGGTCGTTCTCTGTGCTCCTGAGCTCACAGCAGTTGTGGTTTCTGGTACAAGATCAAGTCTGTCAGCATCCCAGCCCAGAGTGGGAGGGGCTGACGAGGCCCCGCCCCCAGTCGAGGAGGGATTAAAAACTGATGGCTTCTGGGAAGACAGAGTCAGTTTGTGACCCCAGGTAGGCCAACCACATTCCAGTGGGGGACCCTACAGTCATGAGTATATGGGCAGCACAAACTGGTGGGTTATTAAAAAATAAATAAAGACACTAATCTAGCTGGGAGAAGATGGGGAGTTGAGGTGGATCCAGACAGAGTTGGGCTGAGGAGGGGTGGGGGGGAGGGGAGGGATAGGATCATGAGACATTGTATACATGTGTAAAAGTCTCAAATAATTAAATAAAAGTGTTACACTTTTTTAAAAAGCTTCCTTTAAGTCTCCCACAGGGTCCTTCTAGCCAACTGGAGTAGGAGCTTGAGCACTGGTCAATGGTGGCAGAAGAAACGTCCTTGGCACCAGTGAGAAGAAGCCAAATATCTCCTGTTGGTGATAAAGGCGCTTCGTTACCACACCAAAGGTCACTGGATGGAATTCAAGAGAAGGAAACTGCTGGTGTGTGTGTGTGTGTGTGTGTGTGTGTGTGTGGTGTGTGTGTGTGTGTGCTTGTGTTCAGGGGTGGCTTGCTAACACTGAAGCTCTGCTTTCTACTGCTTCACTCTGTGTCCACCTCTGGCTTAAGGTTAAAAATTAAGCAAGATTCTATGTGGCATTTCACGCGAGTAAAAGATTTTCCATTGGAAAGAGTCTCAGAGATGAGCTCAATTGAATTACCTCAGGAGTCATCGGTAAATGGCTTCCGTGAGGTCAGAGCAATGGAGGCAGCTAAGGAAGTGAATGAATGAACATTGTCCTGACCGTTCCTGGAACGAATGAGATGCTGTGTTCTGAATGCTTTGGCAGGTTCTGGGCAGAAGACAGCGTCCCAGTGCACAACTCTTTCAGTCTTTCTGCCTCCTCTTCTACACACTCGTGTGTGTGTGTGTGTGTGTGTGTTGTGTGTATGTGTGTGTATGTGTGTGTATGTGTATATGTGTGTATATATGCATATGTGTGTATGTGCATGTGTGTGTGTGTGTGTGTGTGTGTGTGTGTCTGTGGTGGATAATAAAATGTTCCATCTAAATCTGAGCATTCAAGCTCTAACCCTTAAACTCTGACTATTTATACATCTCTCCACTGATTCTCATCCACTACAAAAATAAAAAAATAAAAATAAAATAAAAAGCCCTGACCAAGGCTGAGAGCAGTTCAGGTCTAGGTATGAACACAAATATTTAGAAGGCATTTTGATCCCACAAAGACCTGCACAAGATCAAGCCAGCCAAGGTTCCAGCATAGGTGATGAAGGTGGGAATGTTCTAGACCCCACCCCTTACTGAGGAGCTGTTGGCAGTTGACAGCTACTGGGGAAGGGAGACTCATCCTTTCTCGAGGGTATCCCCACTGGTAGGTTTCCCATGCTCCAGGGGGTTGTCCCACACCCATGAGCATACAGGCAGCATTAATTTAACTTCGTAGATTAAAAAAAAAAAAGACCTGAAGTTGACGGGTTGAGGGAATATGGGGGAATTGGAGGTGGGAACAGGGGTGAGGATCATACTTTATTTTGTATGTTGATGAAATAAAGAAAATTATAATTATTTCTCAGGATAAAGAAAATTATAATTTAAAAATAATGTAGTGTATAGAAGCTAGTTAGAAAGATACAGTACTTTAGATGGTGGAAGGATTCTGGAGCTTCTGGTTATTGACAGGTTACGAGGAGACCTCCTTCAGGGCCTCAGTAAAACACATGAAAATCCACAGCATCAGAAACCCGAGGCTCACAGCCACCTCGTTACTCAGGGAAGAGTTTCCATTAACTCAGAAAGATCATAGAGCCGAGCTCAGGACAAGAGAGGCAAAAGTCCAGAGGGCTTGCCAGCAGCATAAAGCAAATCTGCCATCAAATCAGCCCGAAAGGTGAGCTTTCTTGTTCCTTGTGGTTGCTTGCCTCATGGACTATAGGATTGTCACCATGGAGAATCGCCTTTGCTTGTATCCAGCGATATGCTGTTTTGCCACAGTTAAATTGCAGCCTGACCAACTGGCCTCCAAAACCACAGACCTTTCTACTTTGCTCCTCACTTAAGAGAACTAACACGAGAATCCTACTCTTCTGATCTCACTTAACGTTAATAATCTGACAACTACATCTGATACCAGCGACATATGAATTTAGAGGTTACGTTTTCTACACATGAGATGGTGGGGACACATGAAAACAGCAGCAGCAGCAACAACAGCAGCAGAATTTATCTGGAGATGATCTTAGAAGAACATTGCAGAACCAGGGATGGTCCTCACTAAGCAGAGATGTCACGTACCGAGAGTGACTGAAAAGACAGTGATTGTTGTTCGCAGGCCTAATAAGCTTAATTAGAATTGCTTTGATTTTTACAACTGTATTAGAAAATTATTTGACAGTATTTACTCCGTCTGAACATCTGTCCATCCAATTATCCAGCAAATTGAATTAAGTTTTATACTCAAACAAAATGTATATGTGTGTGTACACGAAACCCGGGCAAAGAGCGATCAGACTGCTCATATAAGGCCCAAACTGGAAACAAGCAGACGTCCATTCATCACAAATATCTATGTGCTGTGGAGAGCAAGTGAAGTCTTGAGCAGGTGAAACTTGGAGAGACTGTGCCTTGTTTGACAAGAGCTGGCCATGCCAAGAACCGAGGAACTGAGCCCATGGGAATTTGGCAAAGCCTTTCCCCCTCATGGGTCAGACTTGGATTTGGCAAAGCCTTCTTTCTTTGATCCAAGTATGATTGCTTACTAATGACTGATCAGTGTGTGCAAAAACTAGCAACTGCAGCTCCTCCCTCCTGGATGTTTCAACCTGAGACTGCTCGCCTACAGAAACCTACTGAGACCAGCTAAAGTGCTGGAGTTCTCAGTCAAAGCAGCAATTGATGACACTCCGTCAGAGTATGCGCAGCCCATCTGAACCCAGCTTTGTCTGTATCGTTCTCTGTGTCTATCTTTTCTCCATTCTCTTACAGCCCCAGTCAGGTTTCTAGATCTAAGTGGTGCAAGCCATGGCAATGTACTGTGGTACAGTCAATGAAACGTGTTTCCATTCAGAAAGAAGATGGCGTGCTATTTCTATACAGAAGCACACACATAGCTATTGTGTGCACAAGGTATGAAAGAAGAGGTAACAAAGCAGGGCAAGCCTGGGGACTTCTTTTGTCAGATACAATAACTGAGCTGAGCTGTTAGAAACTGACTTAGTTTCTCTTTGGAGCGGAGTTTTGATGAGAAGGGAGCTTGTGAACCCTCTGCAGTGTTGGTGATTTTCCATTTCTGGATCCAGGATCTAACTACCTTGTTTCACTCTTGTTTCTATATGTATGTTATACTTCTCTCTGGTGCTTTTAAATTTAAAACTAATTATTCCCTGGGAACCTGCAGGCCACTCCAGCCAGGAAAGCATGTAGGTTAACTGCAGATATTCCTCTACCTCAGCATCTCCAAAAACAATCCCCCATTCTTATCCCCAGCTCTGTAGCAAACCACTTGCTGCAACCTCCTTTGCTTACAGCCCCCCCATCTCCAATGGGTAACACAGATCTTTCTCTCCTAACCTCCTCCCCTTCCACTCAGTCCTCAACTCAATCGGATATTCCCTAGCAACCTTCAGGCCCCTCCAGCCGGGGAAGATGATGGACTAACCAAAGGTCCTCACTTCTCCCCCCATGTCTCCAAGCCTAATCCCCCAGTCTCATCCCCAGTTCTGAGGCAGACCACCCATTGTGGCCTCTCGTCACTCTCTGGCCCTATTCCCAGGAAACTAAGGGGATCCTGGTGGAATAATCTGCTTTCTTCCCTCCTGTGGATCCCATCAATCTCCTTCTAGCCCATTCCCCATTTCTAAGTGTCAGCTCCGAAACACAGAAACACATTTTACCTGGAACACCCAGTAGTCATACACAACAGGATCTCAGAAGACTTTCTTACCAGGCAACACTTAGCCACTCATTCTTTTAAGAACCTGAGCAGTCAACAGAAACCAAGAAATAAAACACCTACACAGCAAAGACAAAACCAGGTATCAGAACCTAGAATTACAATCTTCCCAATCCCATGTGCCTAGATGCCAGCAAGGAAATGCCTGGGGATCCTGGGTATTGCAACACAGCTGAAGAACAAGAAAAAGTCCTTAAAATGGCTTTTTTGAATAGGATAGATATCCTTAAAGAGAAAATTAGTAAATCTCTTAAAGAGAAAATTAATAAATCTCTTAAAGAGATCTGTGAAAGCACAAATAAATAGCATAAGGAAATGAACAAAAAAGTTCATGATCTGAAAGTAGAAATAGAATCAGTAAAGAAATTCCAAACTGATAGAAATCTGGAAGTGAAAAATGTAAGAACTCAAATGAGAATCTCAGAGGCAAGTCTCACTAACCAGAATATAAGAAGTGAAAGACATAATTTCATGCATTGTAGGTAAGATTGAAGAAATGGGTACTCTGGTCAAAGAAAATGTTAAGTCTCAACATTTTATGATGCAAAACATTCATGAAATCTGGGTCACTATGGAAAGAGCAAATCTATGAATAACAGGAATAGAGGGAGAAGAAGAAACCCAAGTCAAAGACGCTGAAAATATTTTCAACAAAATCATAAGGAAAAAATGTTCATATCCTAAGGAAGGAAATGCCTATCAAAGTATAAGAAAGATACAGAACACCGGAGAGACCAAGAAATAAAACAGGATAAGATAAACCAAGAAGATAAACCATAAAATCAAGTCCTCTCAGCACATAATAAGCACAAAACTAAACCTACAGAACAAGAAAAAATATTGTAAGCCGAAAGGGGATATATAAAGGATATATAAAGTCAAAACTCTTAGAATAACACCTGAATTTTCAGTGGAGCCGCTAAAGGCCAAAATGACCTGGACAGGTATTCTACAGACTCTAAGAGACCACAGATGCCAGCCCAGACTATTATACCCAGCAAAACTTTCACTCACAATAGACAGAGAAAATATGACATCTCATGATAGAATCAATTAAGCTATTTTGATCTACAAACCCAGTGCTATAGAAGGCACTGGAATAGTGGTTCCTAATGCTGTGAGCCTTCAGTGCAGTTCCTCATGTTGTGGTGGTCCCCAATCATAAAATTATTTTTGGCTACTTCATAACTATAATTTTACTACTGTTATGAATCATAATATAAATATCTGTACTTTCCAATGATCTTTCGGGGGTTGTGACCCACAGGTTGAGAACTGTTGGAAAGAAAACTAAAAAGGTTAATCACATGTAAGAAAACACAAAGAATAAATAATCTCACATCTACAATTCAAGAGAGAATACATACACACACACACACACACACCACATAATAATAACAGGAATCAATGAACACTGCTCATTGATATCTCTCAGCATTAATGGTCTCAATTTCCCAATAAAAAGACACAGAGCAACAGAGTGAATGAGAAAACAGGATCCAAGCTTCTGCTGCATCCAAGAAACAAATCTTACTATCAAGGATAGATATCACTTTGGGTAAAAGGATGAAAAAAATTATTCCAAGCATATGAACCTATGAAGCAAACTTGTATAGCCATTTTAATATCTAACAAAATAGATTTCAACCTAAAATTAATCAGAAGAGATTGAAAAGGATACTACACACTCATCAAAGAAAAATTCTACCAAAAGGACATTGGAATTTTTAATATCTGTGCACCAAACATAAGGCCATCCAAGTTCATGATAGAAGCACTACTACAGCTAAAATCACATATTGTCCTCACACACTGATGATGGGAGACTTCAACTATCCACTCTTACCAGTAGACAGGTCATCCGAACAAAAGCTGAACAGAAATGTTCAAGCTAATTGCCATTATAAACCAGATAGACCTAACAAATATCCAAACACAAAAGAATATACCTTCTCAGCATCTCATGGAACTTTCTCCAAAAGTGACCACTTGCAGGAACACAAAGCAAGACTCAACAGATAAAGGAAACTGAAATATCATGTGAATCCAATCAGATCACAACCGATCAAAGGCAGATATCTATAACAACAGAAAGGACAGAAAGCTTACAAAGGGAAGGTGAGCAGTTCACTATTGAATGAAAAATGGGTTAAGACAGAAATTAAGAAAGAAATTAGGACTATCTAATTGAATGAGAATTGAATGCACAATTTACCCAAACTGATGGGGTGCAATGTAGGCAGTTCTAAGAGGCAAGTTCATAGCACTAAGTACCAACACTAATATATGTGGGGAAATCTCATACTAGTAACTTAGTGACACACATGAAAGTTCAAGAATACACACGGGGTGGGGCAGGGAGAGAGGAGGAGGGGGAGAGAGGTAGAGGGGGAGAGGGAAGGGGGGAGAGAGAGAGAGAGAGAGAGAGAGAGAGAGAGAGAGAGAGAGAGAGAGAGGAGAGAGATCACACCCAAAAGGAGTCGATGGCAAGAAATAATAAAACTCAGAGCTGACATCATAAAACAGAAACAAAAGAACAATACAAAGAATCAATGAAACAAATGCTTGATTCTTTGAGAAAACCAGTAAGATTGAAAAGCCATATTTAAATTAACTAAAAGGGGGAGAAAGAATATCCAAATTAACAAAATCATAAATAAAAAGGGACATATAACAGACACACAGAAAACCCAGAAAAGCATAAGGAAATACTTTTAAAACCTGTACTCCACAAAACTAAAAAATCTACAGGAAATGGATAAATTTCTCAGTACATACTACTTACCAAAATAAAGTCAAGGTCAGATAAGTAATTTAAACAGACCTATAACCCTTAATAAAATAGAAGTGGTAATTAAAAATCCCAAGCAAGACAAAGTCCAGGGACAGATGGTTTTAGCACAGGACACCACCAGACTTCAAGGAAGCACTGATGTCGATTCTCTTCTAATGATTCCACAACATACAAACAGGAGCATTGCCCAAATCCCATTACAAGGTCGCTTGCAGTTACCCTGATAACAACACTACATAAAGACCCAACAAAGAAAGAGAATTACAGATAAATTTCCCTTATGAACATAGAGGCAGAATTCTCAATAAAATACTTGCAAACTGAATCCAAGAACACAGCAAAAAGATCACCCAAAACCATGGTTGAGTACGATTCCTCCCCGAGATGTAGGCATGGTTCAACAGGCCATCCAACAAAAAACAGTCTACGGATTCAATATAATCTCAATCAAAATTCCAAACACAAATTTTCACAAATTTTGAAAGAACAAATTTCAGCTTTATATGGAAACACATAAAAAAAAAAAGTATATCTAAACCAATCCTGAAAAATAAAAGTAACCGCTGTAGGCATTGCCATTCCAGATTTCAAGATATACTACAAAGATAAAGTAAACAAACAAAAATAAACAAAGCAAAACAAAAAAAAACAGTATGGTATTGGTATAAAAACAGACATGTTTATCAATGGAACCAAATTGAAGACCTACACATAAATCCACACACCTATCGACTCCTGACTTTTGATAAAGAAACCAGAAACATATACTAGTAAAAAAGGAAGAAGGAGGAGGAGGAGGAGGAGGAGGAGGAGGAGGAGGAGGAGGAGAAAGAGAAGGAGAAAGAGAAGAAGGAAAAAAGGAGGAGGAGGAGGAGGAGGAGGAGGAGGAGGAAAAAAGGAGGAGAAAGAGAAGGAAGAAGAGGAAGAGGAAGAGGAAGGCATTTTCAACAAATGGTGCTGGTCAAACTAGATGGCTGCACATAGAAGATTGCAAATAGATTCACACCTATCAGCTACACAAGACTCAACTCCAAATGAACCAATGACTCAACAGAACCCCACACACACTGAACCTGATAGAAGAAAGAGTGGGGAATAACCTTGCATACATTGACACAGGAACCTTCTTGAACAAAACACCATTAGTGTTTTAGCACTAAGATAAAAAATGTAAAAATGGGATCTCAGGAAACTGAGAAGCTTCTACATGGCAAGGGACGCCATCATTCTGACAAAGTGTCAGCCTATAGAACGAAAAAAAATTTTTCTTTTACTAGCTACACATCTGATAAAGGGTTAATATTCAAAATATATAAAGAATTAAAAAATAAAGACTTAGATATCAAGAAAACAAACAACCCCACTTAAACATGGGTTAAATATCTGAACTGAATTCTCAAAAGAGGAAATTCAAATAGCTGAGAAGCACTTAAAGAAATGTTCAACATTCTTAGCCATCAGGAAATGCAAATCAAGACTACTTTGTGATTTCATCTTATGCCACTCAGAAGTGGCTAAGATCAATAAGACAAGTGACAACTCATGTTGATGAGGATGCAGAATAAGGAGACCACTCATCCACTGCTGGTGGGAGTGCAAACTTGTAAGCCATGTTGGAAATTAGTGTGGGTGGCAGCTCTTCAGGAAGATGCGAATCCATCTACCTTAAGACCCAGCTATGCTACTCTTGGGCACATACCCAAAGGATGCTTCATCCTACCATAGAGTCACTTGCTCAACCATGTTCATTGCTTCTCTATTCATAATAGACAGAAACTGAAAACAACCTATATGCCCCTCAACGGAAGAACGGACAAAGAAAATGTAGCGCATTGACAAAATGAAGTATTATTCAGCTGTTAAAAACAATGACATCATGAAATTTGCAGGTAAATGGATGGAACTAGAAGAAACCATCCTGAGTGAAGTAACTCAGACCCACAAAGACAAATATGGCATATATCCACTTATATGTAGATATTACCTCTTAAGTCAGTGATAACCAAGCTATAACTCATAAACTCACAGAGGTTTGGTATACAGTAAGGGACTAGGGAAGACATATCTCATTAGGAAAGAGAAACAGAATAGATAGTTACAGATGGGTTTGGGACTCCAATGGGAGGGGGAGTAGAGGGAAGATGGTGACAAGGACGGAACTACAGGGAGAGACAGCTAAAATTAAGGGTCATTTGGGGAGTACTGTGGAAACTAATGCAGAGAAAGCCTCCTAAAATAGATACACGTATGAAGGTGATCTAAATGAAATCACCAAATAATGGAGGCGTCGGAGAGCCAACTGACCACCTCTTGAGACAAAACAAAGCTTCCAGTGCCAAGATTAGGTTACATCAAATTGAGTTATTAGCCAAAGGACCCTCATGGGAATCCCCAAACAGCTCAGGCTCTTGATAAGTTGCTCTCCACAAACTGACAGCCCCTTACCGAAGACAACCTCTACACAACTCATTAAACATGGAGAACATGGAACTGGTACTACACAGAGCCTTCATCCCTACATCCTAGTATCTTTGATATAGGAAGGTGCTCAAAAGAGAAATGTCAACACAACCCATCCACAAAGGCTTCGATCCACAGTGGTGTCTCGCCTGCAAGATGTGTACAGAGCAGTAGTGATACAACTCTTGTAGGAGTTACCAACCAACATCATATTTGACTTAAGGCCCAGTCCACAAGCTAGAACCCAGACTCAACACTGGTTGGGTGACAAAATCCTGAGACTATTTGAAATATTTGAAATATTTGAAAGAGAAAATGCTTACCATGTAGGGCATATATTGAGCACACATCACAAAAATGTACCATTCTAGACACAGACAGAATAGCCTCTGGTGTGCAGGCAGAGCCCAAAAATCCTTGGATAAACCTTTCTTTAAGAAAGATTGCATGATAGCCGCCTTTGTCAGAAGTCCCATTACCTAATGTAGCACTGCTCCTTGTAAGAGTAACCAGTGACTTAACGTCAGATAGAGTTTGTAGACATTTTTCCCAGAGATGTGACAGTCTTTCCTTGCAGCATATTAGCAGTGGAGGTGGAGGTGTCTCAGATGAGCCAAAGAGGGATGAGATAGCTCTGGGGTTGTGGCAATGCTGACTCCTGACATGACTGTCCCTGATCTTAGTCCATATATGTGTGTGTCACGTATACGTCGTGCTGGACTGTGTGGCCATCTACTCATGCTTAATATTCCCCAGCAGGGCTGTATCCCTATGGAAATTCTCTTATCCCTGAGCCTCAGCCTCCCACTGTCCCCACACACCATGGTCTAGAGTTAGAATCTTCCTGGGTCCATCACCTCTCTCCCCTCCCATGTGTAGGGAAACCAGGGCGACTCAGAGAACAGCATCAGAGAACAGCAGTGTCTATGTTTGTGTAGGCACTTGGCCTAATTTTCTTGTGCTGTCTGGGAAAGGAAATCTGGAAGGTTCCACCTACACAAATTCACAACTTTGTTTATTTTCCTTTCAAGTCTCCTTCTGAGGCCAAGAGTTGGTGAGATGAATAGCCCATTTACTGCCCTGGGTTAGGACATCGCAGTCTGTCTTTACGCAATGTGTTTTTATGTGTGAACTTGGGTGTTAAGTGAAAGTGCTTGGCAGGGGGTTGGGGGGTGGGGAGATGACACAAACAACCACAGGGAATGAACTGCCTGGCTTGAAGACTGACTTAAAAGGTGACAAGGTCATAGCAGACTGCACCCAGTATCTCAGCTGGCGAAGACGGAGGAAATAACAACGAAGGAAGGAGACGAAGGAAGGAGAGCCAGGCTGCCCTAGATAAAGCAAACAACGTGAACCAGTTGGGGTTTCACACCGGACCTTAGTTGTGATAAAGACCAAAGACCATATCCAAAAGCAGTTAAAGGAGGTTTATTTCATCTCATAGCTCCCGGTTAAACTTCCTCACTGAGGGAGTTAAGTCAGGAACTGAAACAGAAGCCATGAAAGGACACACACACACACACACACACACACACACACACACACACGGCTGGATCCTTCTACATCCATCATCAATTAAGAAAATGCCTCCCAGACTTGCCTTCAGGCCAATCGGATGGAAGTGTTTTCCTATTTTGGCTCCTCTCCTAAATGACTCTAAATTTATGCCAAGTTGACAAAAACAACCAGTACACTTGGGGGTCTCTCCTGGTCAAAGTCAGATTAGAACATACAGGAACCAGTCCAGGGGATTAGATCATGTTGCTATGTGTGATGATACCATTGTTATGAATGTAATGGGGCAGAGAATAAAACCTGAATTCCTATTGTCTATGTGGGGAAGGGACAGAGCTCAGGGAAGAGGCTGGGTGACCCAGTCGTTGGAGCTCAGCCTAAAAGAGAAGTGGAGAGGGTGGGCTGGGGGGGGATTGGGGCAGAGGTGGGGATCACCACACAGGACAGTAACATGGGTGAGATGTGATGGTTGTTAGGAGCCGGCTGCTAAGACTTTCGTTTACAGCACTCTGTCCGTTCCTTTCCATCTGTCTTACTCTTCAAGGGCAGAATGAGCATCTCACGTTTAACCAGATGTCAGCCAACCATGGTCCCTTTTCCCTTCACCTCAGTAGCCTAGTAACGACTGTCCTTCTTAACAACCGACCCACATGTGCCTTTTGGAACTTTGTGACTCCTGTAACTCACCATGTCTTCTCTGTTTCATTGTTGGTGAACTCCAAAGCAAGTCTCTGATTCCCTTCCGTCAAGTGGAGGTTTTCACTAGAGCCCTGTATGAACTTGTCATATTTGGTTTATGCTTCAACCTGTCCTCACCCGGCCTTATATCACTCCCAGCCATTTTCATTGTATGCAACATCTTGTACTACGTGGAGCTTTAAGCATTTTGACACAAAGGACTGTTGTTAATAAATGGTACCTGAGTGGCATTTAATAAATGTGTTCTCTAAAACATGGCTTGTCTTAGAGTATCAGCTTTGCAATGCACAGAAGGGCTTCTGTCAACAAGATCGACAATTGTAGAAATAATGAAATGGGAGCCCGAGGCCTCCGAGTTCTTGTTCTAGCAGTTGCTTCGGCTTCTAGCAGACAGCAGACTACTTAGGTCTGTGTTCAAGTAAGCACCTCCAGTGCCCTAATTCAGGGAATTGTTGTAAACCCTACCAAAACTTTTTAAATGTGCTTTTTAGATGACCAGGAGACTGTAATGTTGAAAGTGATTTAAAGTCCTGAATCACAGAATACATTGTAGCATCTCCTAACCTGCTTATCACATCCACAGGCATGGTCATTTCAGACAGGCATATGTTTGACTTCCTTTTACACTTATTTATTTTGCTGAAGTACAAAGGAAAAGTAAATTTATGCTAGAAAATGAGTGGATGGTAAATTAAAAAGAAAAGGTGTCAATTCTCCTGGTACCTTCATCTCAGTGATATTACCAGTTTGGCATCTACTCTTCTGGAATTTTCTATGTGCATTCAGACACAAATGGCTGTGTGCACAAGAGTCTACTAAGCACATCACAAAGCGAAGCTTTCCATTTTAAATGAACCACACGAGTATGCCTCCTTGCTTGCCCCATTAGCCACCCAGCTCACATTTTCTTATTGTCGTAAAAGCAGAGAGCAGCCTGGGGCTTCGGAGCCCCCTCTCAGTACTTCCAATTTGGTGGGCCTGAGTCCTACAGTCCAAAGTGAGTCCTGACACACCATGTGAGTGGATGAGAATTCACTCACACCTTCATGGACAGCGGTGGATTTACGAAGACAAGAATGATTTAACTTTACTGGTGGCTTTGGGTCTCAGCAAGGCTATTTATGAGCACTTGCCAACTCTCAGAGACCCAAAAAGGGCTTGGTTGGTTTATTTTTGTTGTTATTGTTTTGTTTTGTTTTTGTTTTTTCCTTACCACATTAAATTTGGGTTAAATGTGTAAATACCCACAATGGCCACCAGAGGGCGACAATCACTCTGCATGATCAGATAGAAGTCCTCCACCCCTGTTGGCAACTTCTTGATTCCTAACTTGAATGTGAGCAGGCTCCCATTGACTGGTATTTTGAACAAACAAACAAATAAATAAATCCAACATAAATTTCAAAAGAGAGGTGAAGGTAAACACTTTAAATAGTTCTCTAAACAAAGAATTATAGTAGACCACGGTATAATCAAATGATAGGTGAGTGAGAGGTAGACAGAAAGACAAGTAGACAGATTTATCAACTGACTGATTCAGGGTCAGGGCTTCGCCAGGTAGTCCAGGATGGCCTCAAAAATCACAATGTCTCAACTCCCTCAAGCACAAGCCAGGATGGCCTCAAAAATCGCAATGTCTGCCGCCATGACTGGCTGTTATTTCTGTTGTTACTCACAGCCTATTTCTTCCTAAAATAAAAATTAAAAAACAGAGCCCCACCTTTTGCTGTGATAGTCCCCCAGTCCTCACTCTGAAAGCCCATCCCACCAAAGTGCCTCTGCTCAGAATTGCTCTATGGCCGGCAGCATAGGCGCTCAACCTAAGTTTAGTTTTCAGATTTACCTCTTATTCTTGAGAACTTCAGGTGTATACAATGATCACACTCCATCCAGCTCCCTTTAAGATGCTATGGATGACGTCACCACACACTTTGGCTATAGGACATAGAGAAGTCAGTCTCACACGGATTGGAGAACGTCCTCCTTGCTGGCTAGTTTTCACAAAGTGACCCGGATGGGCTGTCCAGGCTCCTGCTGGACCCTGCATCCTGCAATGCCGGGCCGCAGGACAATATCTGCCCACTTCTGAAATAGTGGCATAGCTGTCACCGGGTAATAAACCACTGTGATTAGTTTTGAAATGTGTTTCATGGGAGGGAATTCCATGCCTGGTACAGGAATCCTGGGTCAAAAGCCCCATGGCCTGGGAGGCCATATGTTATTTTTACTATATGATTATGCCGTCAAATTGAATAATTCTAAATATTTTTTTTTTACATCCATAGACCAGGGTTTCTCTCCAGCTTGGTTAATGAAACTTCTCTTGGCAGTGGACAGCAGTCAGCGGTGTGATGCAGAACTGGACAAAGTGCCAAGAATATAGGACTGACTGCTTGGCCTTAAACAGGACATCTATATTAACCACGCCAACTGCACCAGGAAGGCTCCAGGCAACACTGTGGGAAGGGAGGCAGGGAGAATAGAAGACCCAGAGGCTCTGGGGAGGGCAAGTGCTGTGAGATGCTGTCCTCTGGGTGTGGCTATCTGCGCAATATCAAGCCAGCAAGAACTTAGACATAGGCAGGCAAGATGACCTCCAAGCCCCAACCCTTCATCAGCTGACAGCTGCTGGGGGAGAGAAAATGTTTTCAGTCTCTTCTGAAGATGTGGCCGCTGGTGGGTTTCCCATGTCCCAGTGGATGGCTCCACACACAGGCACTTTACTTTATAAAAAGTAATCTCATTTAAAAAAAAAAGTATTAAAAATAGGTTCTCCCCAACCAAAATTATTTGTGAATTCAGGGTGTGTATTTTTACTTGAGGGATTAGAAATGACATCTTTAAAGAATTAAATTTTCTTATCTACTGCCAACAGAGAGACAGGCTATCAATGTTGAAATTTTTGGCCAATCATAAAAGTTCAAGTATGTACATTTTAGGTATGAATGGGTATCATTCCAATAGTGTCCATAAACCCAATGGAGGGGAGTCCTTTAAATTTCATTCAGCTAGAAACATCTCCACATATTTTTGTAGGTGAATATATTTATTAAAAAAACACTTTTTATCTAAGCAGAGAGTAGACTGTCTGATGTTTATTTATGAATCCTGCACCTTTAAACATTCAAAGAAAAAAGGGTGGCACGGTAGTAAAAGATCTCTGAAATCCTAGCATTCTAAAGACTGCGGCAGGACAATTTTGAGCCCAAGGAAGCCCTGGGCTACATAGCGAGACTCTATCTCAAACAAAGCAAAAACAAAAGCAACAAACAAACAAACAAAGCTAAGTTACCGTTCAGAAGTAAAGTGCTTCCCTGGCTTCCCCAGACCTGATTCGGACCACTGATAGGCAAATTGACAATCCAAAGGCCAGAGAAGAGTGAAGCGCAATATACCGTCCTTCCACATGGTGGCGATATTTCATCGCAGTTAGAGACCCGCTTCCCTTCTTTGGCTTCCTTTGCCCCGAACTTGTAGTTGTCCCTGTATTAACCTAGTTTGGATGTGATAAGCCAGGAGAGTTGAATGTTTAGGATTAATTTCTATACCTGGTAACTCCAAAGTGCAAGCGTATGGAATGTGAGGAAGCTACTGCCGAGAGGCAGGCTTTTGAGAAGCCACACAAAGGATCCCTGCATTGACACTCCTGCATCCTTTCACTAAGATGCTGGGCACCTTCGGACGAGCAGAGTGTTTCTACTTCGGTTAGTATATCTACCCAGGTCCCAATGAAGCAGGTGAAGGCTGGTTTACTTTAACCGTTTTCAGCTAAGGGATCTGAAACCTCCCCCGGAAACCCCTTGATGCCAGCCGCCGGAGCTACGTGTGTGCACCCACACCCCGCCAAGGCTGTGAGAAAGGCTCACCACAGCAGATACCTTACCCAGCCATAGTGCTAGTCTGGCCTTTGAGCTCTCCTACACAGTGGAATAAGGTTTTCACTCACCCTTCAGTGACAAGAGCAGACAGCATAAAGGGGAGGGGTCACAAGGAAGTTTGTTACCACCGTCACCACCACACAATCCCCAAGGCATCCATCTTCCATCATGGGACCTAAGACGATTCATTACACCCATCCTTCAGCCACGGAGCTGAAGTCTACAGCACACATCTAATCTCTGGAGGTATGGAAAGCCAACTCCCATGCACTCACTTGTTTTTCCTAGGGAAGGTAATGTATAATATAACTACATTGTGATAGATTGACTCTGACAGACAGCAGAAAAGGCAAGCCAGAGAACATTAAGTCGGGAACGGGGTTTTCACAGATACTGCATGTCTCTTACAGGCGGTGTTGGAAGGGGGTGGGGCGAGTGTAAAGACACACACAACTTTCACTACAAACCCTTTATGCATTTCTCTTTGAGGCAAAGGCTCATTGCATTCTGGCTTAGTGTGAGGCATTTCGCCATGAGCTTCAGACACCTGATCTCTTTTAACTACCCTTGATGTTTGGATTTTTAAAAAAATGCATGCCGTGTTCTAGAGATGAAGTTCTTCAGGGTTCATACGGCTGTCCATTCCGAGCTTCAAGGTCATACTCAGCAGTTGTACGGCCTGGGTTAAAACCAGATCTAGCCAAGGCCACGCACGCACACTGCCCTTCTCACCCTCTAGGGTATGTTCTTCGATGATGGTCAGCCCCCGGCTGGTGGTACCCTGAGTAGGTACTGCCTGAGACTAGATGCAGAATCCCAACTAGCAAGTGAGCTAGACTTCTAGACTCCCCCTCAGCGCAAGCCTCTGGGCTGGAGCAAGGACCATAGACTCCTGGCCAGGAAAGGAAGCCAGTGTTCCATCCGAAAGGATTCCTGGGGCTAGAGAGGTGGCCATACGGTTAAGACCATCTGCTGCTCTTGCAGAGAACCTGGGTTTAATTGCCAACACCCACATAATGGCTCACCACCATCTGTAACTTTAGTTCCAGGGGAATCTGCCCTTAAGGGTCCCAGCCATGCATGCAGTGTATAAACATAATCCAGGTAAAACACTCATGCACATAGAAAATATTTTTTTAAAGCAAGGAATCCTAATTAGATGTTTTTGGTAAATCCCTAAAGAGATCTTCAGGAGAGACAAATCCAAAACCTCCAAGGCTCCAGGAGCTTGAGTTAATATTCATATATTGATGTAATAAATGAATAATATATGTATATAAGTAAGCTAGTTATTTAAGTCATATAAACTTCAGACTTCACAAATTGAGTCTGCCTAACCAGTGTCTTTATCTCCTGTTAAATATTTGCCCTCGGTGCTGAGCAGGCTGTAAAAGATTCCTCATCAATCTTGAAGCTGTCATGTAAGGAACCATGCCTGAAGCATCCTGTTCCTGGAAGAGGGAAGGGAATAAAGAAAGCACGGGAGGGAGAGAGGCAGGATGACATGGTGACAGGCAGACTTGGCAGCTGGTTCACTCTGTGAAGGGAGACAGGGAACTCACATGAGGCCCTCTCTTAGGAGGGCAAACTTTGAGCTGGGGCACGGCTCAGCAGTTCTGGGTTTGAGCTAGAAGGAGTGTGTGTGTGTGTGTTGGGTGTCTTTCTGAGCATCCAGGATAACTTCTAGTCTTCTAATGGTTCGAGCACACTGTAAACAGCTCTACCAGATCACTCAATAAGACAGAAAAGATTCCCCCATTGCCATGGAAATTGAGAGGCTAAAGATGAGGTCTAGATATTGTTTCTGTGGAGTGGTTTCTGTTTGCTTGGTTGTTTGTTTTGACAGTCTGTTAACACAACCATCAGATTATATGAACCAGAGATGAACAATCATCATTTTTGACTCATCTTCCTCCTCTAGTGAAGGGATGCTAAAGTTCTGGGAAAAGAAAAAAAAGGGTACCAGGGAGGTACTTCGTATAGTAAGGAAAACACGTTACCTTAAAATAGCCAGAAGAGGGGTTGGGGCAATAGTTCAGTGAGAAAAAATGCTTTCTTTGAAAGTTCAGAGACCTGAGTTAGATCCCCAGGACTTATAAAAATGCTGGATGTAGTGGTACACACGGTCAGCCCAGCACTGACGATGTGGACACAGGAGCCTGCTGGACAGCAAACCCAATCTAACTGCTGAACTCAAGGCCAATGGTGGACTTGTCTTAAAGAAAGTAGACATGCTCTCTAGCCTACAAACATGCTCTCTCACATGTACAGAGAGATGGGGGGGGCTTGTAACGCCTTTACTACAAATAAAGAGCAAACATTTGAGGAAACAGGTAAGTTAGACCCAGTTTGACCATCATCACAATGAACAAGATGTATCTATGGATTCAAATGTCATGTTTTCCTCATGAGTACTCATAAGTTTTTAGAGAAACAGATTCAATAGTCTGTTATGGAACTCTTCCACAGCCCTCTCCGTCTCTCAGCACAGAGCAGCTCCCCGGGCCATTGAGTCTGCTTGTGTCTCCAGAGTTTCTAATATAGTTAAGACCCTCCAGATGCCTCAGGCCAGTGCCCCCCTGAGGGAGACTTGACCCATAAGGCAGGGGTGGCCATTCACCCTGTCTTATCATGTGTGTCTATAGACACTGCCTTTACGCTGGAGAAGAATCTATTACCAGACTTGGGGAGTTCAGATTCATGTTAGCCTTGGACCTCAGAGTCAGAGCAATTAAAACTCAGAAGTGAAAATAAATAAAAATAAATATATCTAAAAAAAAAAAAAAAAAAAAAAAAAAAAAAAAAAAACGAGCCATGAGCCAGTATCTCACTGAAGGCTTTAATCTTTTCCATTTTCGAAGCACCCAATGGCTGTAAAAGGCAGTCTGGAAACTACTCGGGCAGAGAGAAGGAGCGTGAGGAAGAAAGGTTTCTGATTCCTGACAGCACTGATGGAGAGGAAGAAGAGATATTTACCCCTTGAAGCCTGCGGTCTGGAGAACCCTAGTCCAAGCGCATGCAGACAGGGGTGACTCGAGCAGGTTCTGGGCAGCGGTTGCTACATCTGAAGCCTGCACCCCTTCACCCGCCCCACCCCTGCATCCGAAGCCCGCACCCCTTCACCCGCCCCACCCCTGCATCGGAAGCCCGCATCACTTCACCCGCCCCCCCTGCATCCGAAGCCCGCACCACTTCACCCACCCCACCTCTGCATTCGAAGCCTGCACCCCTTCACCCACCCCACCCCTGCATCCGAAGCCTGCACCCCTTCACCCACCCCACCCCTGCACCAAGCGTTTATTTCTTGCTCGGTTTTGGAAGGGCGGGTGGACAGACCTGCTTCTGTAGCTCAGTTACTTGAACTGCTCTCATGTAGAATTACACTGTTAAATTATTTTAATTAGTTGCTAAGATTAAATTCAGGTTTACATGCCTTAAGTAAAATTTTGCTTCTGAGAAGTAGGGGACACTTGGTGGGGGTTAAAAAAATAAAGTCTTACTAATAACCCACTGTGTGTCTTGAATGGTTGGTTGTTACTTTTATTTAGAGTTGTGTGTGTGTGTCCACATTGAAGGTGTGAAGCATGGTTTTAAATTTTATTCTAGGAGACAAGAGTTAACAGGGCTGCCCACACTTTTTTGGCCTGTCGTCCTCTAATGCTGTCCTTAAAGGCATCTCAGCCTTAGGAGCCTAGAGCATCATCCAATGACAGTGGTGCAGCTCTAGGCTCTTCCGGAAGTTAAGTGGACTTGCTTAAGCTCTTTGGGTGGCAAACAGAAGCATTTGTAGCACTTTCTCTGTACCGCTGGGGTTCACGCGTGGCAGAGGGCATAAGAAGGCATTAGCCGAAGAGCTTTGTAGCGGAGCCACCCAGCGAAGAATTATCAGCGCACCACTAGCTCCTCATCCTCTGGGGCTAGCGGTGCCTCATCTGTGTGAGCAATGCTGTTTGATTGACAGATCATTCCAGCCACAAGATGCTTCCTGTTTGAAAAGGGGTAGCTTTGTGTTTCCTTTGCAGAGGAGGTGAGAAGATGGAGCTGTGGGGCTCAGGAAGGAAATGGCAAGGCTCCAGGGAGTTTCTGCACAGCCTGGGGACTTGCTCAGCAGGCTCCCCGGAAAACGCTATAACACCTTTGTAGTGAGGCTGAATGGCCGCTGCGGGGCAGCATGGTGCAAAACATGAAGCTGATTCCCACAGAGGAAGATTCGAGCATTGTGCATGCAGCAGGTAAAATGCGCTCAGGGAATCTCTGCATACTTTCCAAGTTCTCTCTTCCACAGCCACGCTCCACCATATCAAAAATTAACCAAGCGATAAGGCGCCAAGGAAGCTAAGCTTCCTTTTCTTCTCTCTCTTTCAGATCTCGAGATTTAGAAGGTTGAAGACTTGAGAGACCACAAGAACTGATCCGTATCAGAACCTGTGAATTTCTAAAAACTCTCCTTGCTCAGAAGCCCCAAATAAAAAATCAAAGTAGTAGGTCTCAACCAGGGGATTTTACCCCTAGGGAAGGGCAGTGTATAGAGAAATCTTTTGGATGCACCAAGTAAGGGAGAGGAGTGTAGACACTAGCATCTGGGGGACAGAAACCTGGATGCTACTCAGTATCCTGCAATGTGCAGAACAGTGTCCCTAGCATGGCCAAAGTGTCTTCCATCAAAGACACCACTGGGAAAGTGGCAGCAAATACAGAGGACTTTTGGTCCTACTAGGCCTCGGTAGCCCACACGTTCTGTCCTAATCATCTCAGCTCCTGTCCATTCTGCACTTTGTTCTCAAGAGGACTTGCTCTGGGGGCAGGCAGACACGACCATCTCATCTAGTAGGTCAGAAAAATATCTGGCCACATTCTGCCTACCAAATCTCACAGCCTGATCACTCAGGGACCAAGGCCAAGGACACTACTTATGCCTCTAAGCACTTGGGTAGGAGACCTGGGTAATTTCTAACCACTTAACCTCCTGTGTACGTCATCTACTCAGCCTTGCCAATAAAAGGTGTTGGGAATGATAAAGCACGTGCTCTTATCGCTTGGCTCGAATTCCCATTTCCATTCCTGGAGTCTCACTGGGGTTGAAATCCTTGTTTTCTTCATTTCATTAAATCAGAACGGCCTGGACATACACAGAATTTGTAGATGAAAAACCAGAGACTTGGTTAGAGAAAAACCAGAGCTCGGAGGTAGAAGGGCTAGAACTGAAGTGCTGTCCATTCAAGGCAAGAGCATATGGCCCTGGAGCCCTCCATCCCCTACCATGCTACCAGATGAAGTGCTAGAGAAATCATGGACAGTGACTGGGCTTCTCCCAGGGTCCCAGCCTTGTAGTTCATCAATTGGCCACATGGGTTAATCTGCCTCCAAACCTAAACTGCCCAGGAGGAGAAAAGGTTGGTGTGGTCTGGGTGGTTCAACAATGACTGTCTCCTGAGGGAAAGGCTAAGAATTTGGTAATTGTTCAGTTCAGGAAACTAGATGTTTTAGCAGTCCCAATCTGATGTTGGAGTCCTAGAGAGCTGCTGGTCTTCAGTCTACATTGGAATCCCAAGGAAGTAGGTTCTAAACCATTGAAGAACTGCTTCAGCAACAAGATGAGCGGATTTGCCATTGAGAATGTGGGCAAGCAGAGAGATGGCTCAGCGGTTAAGAACACTGACTGCTCCCTCCAGAGGTCTTGAGTTCAATTCCCAGCAACCACATGATGGCTCACAACCATCTGTAGTGGGATCCGATGCCCTGTACTGGTGTGTCTGAAGAGAGAGTGTGAGCAAGCGGACAAAACTCAAAAGCTTCCTTCTTCCATGTCCTTTTTTATAGACTGACACCTGAAGGTGTGACCCAGACTTGGGGTGGTTCTTTCTCAAGTGGTCCACTTAAGAGAATAAACTCTCACAGGGATGCCCAACATGGATACCCACTGCTCGGCCTTCAGTTGATTCCTCATGTGGTCAAGTTGACGGCTGAGCTTAGCCATCACAGGCATTTTGAAGTAAAGTGATGCCTAGCATATGTCTTCAAAGGAACGTGATGAGGAGTAAAGAGTAAATATTTCAAATTACCATATGTTAATCCAATGGTGACCTGAGGGAGCCCTACTGCTCCTGCTACTGTACTATTCTGGCTGCACTGTGTCAGTCTGGTGACATGTGAGGTCTCTGTGTTCCTGCTACTATACCATTTCTATGTGTACTTGAAATGTCTGTAATGGAGAACTGTAGGTCACAGACTCCTGTAATTTTCCCAGGATGCATTTGCCTGTGTTAACTCATAGCCATCTCAGAATCTCAGTAAAATGTCTCTCCTCTGTCAGCCACTTAAGGAAAACTAGCAAATCAGGTGTCATTGTGTTTAATGTAAGACCTTCAGAGAAAGGCAAATCAAAGTGAGGTTTGAATTCGGAAGTGATAGGCTGGGCACCAGGACTCTGGAGTCTTGGAGAAGCGAAACTCCACTCAGCTGTGTGTTTTCTGGAGTTTGGTGGGGCTCTCTGCAAGGGATTTTCAACTGCAGACAACAAGGGAACTCCGGGAGGCAGGCAGGATTATTCGGACACTAATCTGGTCCCAGCCACTAATTGGTTACATGTCTTCTGGCATTCCTCAAATAACTGAAGCTCTAGGGTAGGAAAGACCACATGGCTCCCAGGTTTTTCCTGTCTCTGGAAGTTGAATCAAAGGGAGTCAGTAAGGTTTTAGGGTTAGGGCTAGGGCTAGGGCTAGGGTTAGGGTTAGAGTTAGGGCTAGGGCTAGAGCTAACAGGGATAGAAAGAATTCAAAGACTTTACACATATATTAATATATACCAAAATATATTTATATATTCTTTTGCTTCTGTTGAATAATACTGCTCGAAACAGTTTTGTACATACCATTTGCTATACATGTATACAAGAGTGCCATCACTACATTAGTATAGTGCAGAGTATAGTATTACATTGTTCAGTATAGCCTTCGTACAGGGCATGTATGTTACCAAAAGACTGTAATGCATGACTGGAGGCACTTTGGATTGCAGTCTGAAATGTCATATTGTCCTGGAAGGAAACACTGACGCAATTTGGAAAAGTCTGGGGTTTAGTCCTCATAGCAGTTCGTAGTTTGTCATTTACTTTCGTAATTTTCAAAAACGTACAGAGTTTATAAGATGCCAGTATTAGAAGGATTCGCGTGAGCAGAAGCAGATGAGACCTCTCTATATCATTTTGAAAAATACATGAAAATCTAAAGTGATTCCAAAATTAAAAGAGATTTTCTTAGCATAGACTTCACTAAGAGTTACTGGATTTGAACAAGCAAACAGCCTTGACTACCTAACATGGCTGCCAGCTGTCAGAGTCGGATGTCTGTGTCTGTGTTTAGGAGACTTGAATTCATTATCTTTGCACAGAACCTAGTACCGAGTTCAACTCATCCTGATGGGCTCAGTTAGACGCAAACTTGTAGCTACACAGTTCTGTCACTACTCAAGTGTCTAATCGTTGAGGGTTAACATTTATAAAATTAGTTATGAAGTAATGGAATCGTAGAGCCCTCAGTATTCTCAAAGAAAGTACTCACTGAAAACCTAGTGCAGGGCTCATTGGCTTTGTGTCTTGCTGACCCAAATGCCTGACAGTCTGATTCCTTCCTGCAAATGTTAATGGTGACTATTGTTCTTAATACCAGCCACACCCTGTGCTCTCTTTGGAAGCTAGAGACCAAAGGTATAGGAAATAAAGTCTCGAGTCTTTCTTTCCATAAGAGAGTACACTAGCTTGCCCATTTGCAAACAGTTGGCAACATCCCTGCCCTTCCTGTGTTAAAAAATTAGACTTGGCATTTCTACAGGCTGCTGCACTAAGGGACACTCACTGCCTGCCTGTGGAGAGGGCTGCCTAGCTCTGCCGTGATGTGTGTGTAAATCCTTTCTGGGTGACCCCCTTTCTAGCTAGCTACCCAGTGCAGGTTCTTGAATGGCTTGGGTCCTTTCTGTGTGTCCTACTTTCTAGCTGCCACCCTGTGCAGGCTCTGAACTGCTGGGGTGCTAGATGAAATCTCTTTTCTATCAGGGTCAGGAAGCAGTGCAAGAAAGATATGAATACTTCCCAGAATTATGTTTCACAGGAAACAGAGGGATAGTGAAATCCTCTCTTCTGGGTCCTGAGAATTCCCTCTCATTGTAATGAGAACATCCTCCCCTAATCTTGGCTAGTGCTGAAGCAGGGAGCCACTGCGTGCCAGCACCCTGGGTCTGATTAAATAATATGAATAGCTTAGGATGTTTCCAAACTCTTGAGAACAAGGTCATGGAAAAGGCACTGGCGCGGGGTGAACCGCAATGGAAGTAGGGAAGGAATGAGGACACTATGCTGCAACAGGAGAAAGAGGAGTTTACGGAAGGACCCACCACAGGAGTTAGGTCAAAGCCAAAGAGAGAGAAACAGTGAGTGGTTCATTCTTTGGAAGAAGTTAGCCATTCTACAGCGACTCACTGCTAGGCCAGCTCTAACCCCTCGTCCTACATACACTTCTGCCGCTCGAAATACCAAAGCTACCCAGACTTGCGGGACTAATGCTAACGGGGTAAACAGTAAGGAAGAAAACACATCACAAAAGCAGCAGCTGAGTAAAACCGGAGAATTGCTGGGGTGATCCGGAGGAATCTCCAAATAAAGCACAAGGATCTGGCCCAGAAGCGGGAAGTAGAGTCACCCAGGACCATAGCGGTCCCTGGCTTGCTTCCGTCTCAGTCTCTGCTCCCCCACCCCCACCTCCAATGCTCTGGGTGCAGAGTGGCCCCAAACTCCCTGTGCTCACCCTACTGAGCTCCAACACAGCAGATGCCACTGCTGTTCAACTCCTAAGAGGCTCTACTATGCCCATCTCAGAAAGGGAGTTGACATCCTTTTGGGGTCCTGAAGTCAGCCCAACGAATCTTGGCTTACAGTCCTTCCCGAAGTGTTGAGAGAGGAGGTAATTCTCTCTGCAAGGAATGGGGCGTGTAGAGCCCCCCCCAAAGACCACACAACCACACATGGAAAATGCCCCTCCCAGCAAATTCAGAAAATTTGCTTAGTCATCTTCTTGTGTGGTTCCTTCATTCACTAGTTTCAATTCATCTCCTTGGATACCGGAATCCTGACAAGCAGGAGAAGACAGTGAAGGGGGGCTAATAATGGCTGCTTTTCTGTAAGCCCCTAGCTCTCCAGTAGCAGCTTAGTGGCCTTAGTCCTTCCTTACTTTCATCAAGGTTGACCTCTGACCCGGTGCTGTTTCTCTCACCTTACTATTCCCAAGGGCTTGGAAACATCCTAACTTTCAAGCTGTCTGTGGATGGACCAGAGTCTATGGCTAGCTGGATCTAGGCTACCTTGCTGTCTTTTTCCTGCTGTTCATGCTGGAATGACACTGTGGAAGAAATGCTACCAAAGTCTGCAAGTCTAGACAAAAGTCGGCAGCTCTTCAGCTGGACTGGCTTTCTAGGATGTCACTCATGGGCGGAAGTCACAACCGGCAGACCGGCAGAAGCCATAACTGTTGCCTTAAGCAAGCAATTCGGTCGGGGTGGATATGTTAGGAATGAGAAGAGATTCGATGGTAGGAAAGCCAATTCTAACTAATGAGACAATGTGAGCCTTGCCCTGTGACTGGCGTCAGTGATTAAGTGCTAGCCAGACCTTCTGAGGTTATCCCCATTCAAACCTCCACTGGGGATGGTGACCCAAGGCCACAGGCAGTGAGCCTGTGTCAACTCCAGTGGATCAATGCCATGGCCTTGGGAGGCTCTCCCAAGCCGGCTTCCTCCCTTAAGTACCATTGTCCAGAGGCCAGGTGTGTTGTAGGAGCCACACAATATCATGTAATTAAGATAAAATATCTTGGCTACATCTCAGGCATATTCTTTTATGACCAGAACAAAAGGTCAGTTGGTGAAGTAATTTCTGGTGGGGGAAACTGTAGCATCTGTAATAAATGAATGGTTAGGGTTCGTTTGCTTGTTTTTCAGTCTCCTGTTACACTTGCTATGTGCTCTCCAGAGCTCGTGTTTCCCAATTTATTATCATTCACGGCAGTCCTCTGGGATCCAGCAATTGAATTTCATTGTCATTATCACCACATCCACCAACAAGCGCCTCTTCCTGAGTAGAATCGACCAAAGGCCCACTGTGTTCAAAGGATTTGTGTCCAGGGTGGAAGTTAGTCTTGAACCGGAAGGGCATCACACTCCTCTGACCGCTGAGACTGGCTGCCACAGGTCAGCCAGGTACACACGAGACTGTGCAGTCAGGTCATCGCTGAACATATCCTCAGCTGGCAGAGTCTGGAAATATTTGGTGAAAATTAAAAAAAAAGAGAATGCTCCAAAGGAGAAGTCCCACCAGACGACTAGAATGTGAGTCACTGCCTAACAGACACGCCTCAGGGGGACAAGTCTACATACTTGGTAGAGGACCAGGACATTCTGTCACAACATGTTAAATTTCCATCTGTAAATAAATAGATAAATAGAGAAAGACAGAAAGACAGATAGGAAGGAAGGAAGGAAGGAAGGAAGGAAGGAAGGAAAGAAGGGAGGGAGGGAGGGAGGGAGGGAGGGAGGGAGGGAGGGAGAGAGGGAGGGAGGGAGGGAGAGAGGGAGGGAGGAGGCCTACATTTACTCCAAGAGGAAATGGAAATGAAAGTCAGAATTTTAAGTGCATCTTCATGTGACAAGGGACCAGCAATGTCACCTAAACTAGTCTCATTTAAAACTGGTCTCATGTGAATTCTTATCTCAACAGGAACATTTTTTTTAAGTACTCAAGTCTCAAAGATTGACACCCAAATATGGACTGTGCAGGATTTAGTTACTGCCTGCCTCCTGGGAGCCCTTGGGAAGTCATTAAAACTTGAGCCTCAAAGTTCTGCAAACCTTTTTCCAGGGTCTAGCATGGGGAGTCTGCCTGATGCTCCCATGAAAGCACCCCCTCCCAGGCCTCCCACATCTAGGCCAAGGCTCATGAGGCCTCAACCCTAGTCAAAGAATGGCAGGCAACTAAGGAATTCTGAAAGTGGGAGAAACAGTCTTCCTCTGGGAAGGGCACGTCAATTTGTGAACTCTGAAAACATACATCCCAGTAATGTTATACAAATCGAGAAGATTGTATTTGTGTATTTAAGAACACACACACACGCACACACACACACACACACACACACACACACAAATTAATGAAAAAAAGGTCATGAGTTTGAGACTGTGATTGCTAATCTTGGTTGCTAACTTGACTTTAAGTGGATCAACTAAAATCCAAGCCAGCTGCATGCCTGTGAAGGACTTTTCTTGATTGGATCATTTGAAGTGGGAAGACTTGTACTTAATGAGGGACACGCCTTCTGCTGGACAGTCTATAAAAGAACAGGGAAGAAGGAAGTGTTTGCTTTTTGCCTGCTTGCTCTCACTCTCACTGGCAAGTCCATCTACTCTGCTGCTGAGGCATTCCTTCACTGGCATTCGAGCCTACTTCTTCAGAATTTTAACATACATTGAAGACCAGCTGAGACACCCAGCCTCATACTGAACAACTACAGGATTCTTGACTTTTATGTCAGGAGATAGCCATTGTTAAACTAGTGGGACCATGGCCTGTAAAAAGAATATAATTAAATCATGTGTGTGTGTGTGTGTGTTTGTCTGTATTCATATATATTCATACATTCATATATATGTGTATATTATATATATATATATATATATATATATATATTATATACACATATGTAAGTATGGTGGACAGATAGATAGACATTTATTTAGCCTAGTTCTCTTCCTAGAGAACCCTGACTAATACAGAGAACAAGAACATGATACCTGGGAGAAGTTGGAGGAAGGAAAGGAAGGAGGAAAATTATGTGATTATATTATAATCTTAAAAACAAAACTGCTGGGCAGTGGTGGCGCACGCCTTTAATCCCAGCACTTGGGAGGCAGAGGCAGGCGGATTTCTGAGTTTGAGTCCAGCCTGGTCTACAGAGTGAGTTCCAGGACAGCCAGGGCTACACAGAGAAACCCTGTCTCGAAAAACCAAACCAACCAACCAAACAAACAAACAAAACAACTAAGTAAATTTATAAATACCTGAGACTCTATTGCTTTATCAGGAAAATGGGTTCTCAGGTTTTGTGTCTCTTACCCAAAACTCTGAGGACGAGAAGTGTTTAGGATTTCAATTTTTCTTCCAGATTTTCAAACATCTTTGCATGAATAACATGATACCCCGGAGATATATCGTTAGCCTAAATATAAAAATCACTTACATTTCACAGATTCCTTATGCTCAGAGCCCGGCTTTCATTGTCCCTGGACCATGAGGTCCCATGAGGTTTCATAGAGAACTGAGATACACACACAAGAATCTGACTAGGCACGGGGCTTGTCTGAATTCCTCTCTGCCATGGCATCTGTTGAGGACGGCTGACGTCAGCTACTTTCCTCCACTGCTCTCCACTTTCTTTTTAGAGAATCTCTCAGTGAACTGGAAGCTTTTCATTTCCCCTAGGCTAGCTAAACAGCAAACTCCCAGGATTCTCCTGTCTCTAACCCTGAATTCTGAAAGGCACATGAGGTCACATCTAGCTTTTTTGTGGGTACCGGGAATTTGAATTGGGGTCCTCTTGCAACAAGTATTCTTAATCACCTCTTCACCCCATTCCCCCTAAAAAAATTTTTTTAAAACGCTGCAACATCACTTATTAGAAAGAAGGGACTCTGACAGGAGCTGGTCCTTCCCATTCCGTCCCCACCATATTGGAGAACGTGGAGTGAATCGGACCTTTCAGAGAAGCACCCCATATTCCTGAAGGCACCAGGCCAAGGACTTGAGAAATGTTGTCTGAGAAATTGAAATCTGCATGCCACTGGAGGCTAGATTCTCTTTGACCCTTACACCATATTTCATGTCAGACCCTGTCAACGTCTTCAAAGCAATGACTGTTCTAACGAATGAGCTGGGATTCTCCAGCTTCCCCTTCCACTTCACTTTGCCATGTCTAGATTCTTTGTCTGAAAACGTTAGGCATCCTACCCGCCCCCCACTGCTTTCCTGCCCTCACCTGCTGGTGAACAAGCCCATCACCAAAGGATTGAATAGCAGTATGAGTTACATTGTTTCCCCTCCAAATCCATCTGTGAGTTCTACTCCCTGCACTTATGTGGAAGCAGGGTTACTGCAGTTACAATGAATCAACATGAAGTCATATCGAGTAGGTGGGCCCCCTAATCCATTGTTGTAGCTGGATAGGGATGTTTGAACACAGGGAGGATACACCGTTCAGAGATTGGAGCAAATTGAGAGTCCAAAGGTGGAGGAACACAAGACTGTGCGCAGGCCAGTGGAAACTAGACAAGAGGGTACTGTGAGATCCCAAGCCTCAGAGCGAACACGCCCTGGAATACCTTCTGGGACCATCATCCTCCAGGCTGAGATGACCTGGTGCTATGGTTTGAGGTATGTAGTTCTTTGTTCTGGATGCCCTAACATGTTACAGGTGTCAACAACTTCATGGAAATACAGCCTCTGGTTCTATCGCCCTTGACCTGGCATAGCCATGGACTAAGTATAATCTCCACATGGGCTCCCCAGCAGCTGTGTCCTATTACCTCAGAGAATCTTGAAGCTGCTCTATAAACCCCAGAAATCAGTGAGTGCCGTAGTGAGGTCAGGGTGAGAAGAAAGCATTCATCTCTCCAAGGTCACATCACTCACCCCGGCCTCCCTAATCAGACTGCAATCACAGCGGAGAGATGCTAGCTCAGATTGTCCACGGTCTGTAGCCTTGCTCAGCTCCCTTATAAGGAAAAACTATGCCCTTGAAAGTCTTGTGGACTGGAATAGCTTCTGTGAATCTGAGCTTTCTGATAAGGATGAGAGCCCAAAGCCATTTTCCCTCTTCGGTAAAAATACAACAGACTCACAAGAGGAAAAACCACATATAAGAAACCAACCCTCCCTCTCCCTTTCCCTCTCTCCATCCCTCTTTTTTCTCTGTCTGTCTGTCTCTCTTTTTCCCTTCTTCCCTCCCCATTTTTCCATCCCTTTCTCTGCCCCTGCCTCTCAGCCGAGGGGGCCACTGACACAGACAATTCTTTCCCACTGGGATGAGCCTCCTTTCCTTTCCTTGCTGTGCATTCACAAGAACGGAGATACTTGCTTCTGTCCCCCAGTGTGATGATGATGCACAGGCCAAGGTCAGCCGTCCCATCAGGCACTGATGCTGCTCTCTCTGGCGACCACAGATAACCACTTACCTGGCAGGGCTCCTTGCCTGTGCTTCAATTCCTGTCTACGGTGTCCCTTATCTCACGGAAACACCTGTCTTTCTGCAACAGAAAGAAATTCATAAATTATCAATAGTCCTTGAATGTTTTCTAACGTCTCTGTCATGATTTTGTGGGAGAATTGAGCAGAGAAAAGAGCGGGAAGCTAAAGTCATCCGTGTGTGTCTAGCGATACCTCCTTCCATGTTCTAGAAAATAGAAACTCTGACTTCAGGAGATCAAAAGATTTTAAATAAAAACCTCATTCCTAATAGGGCAAACATGGGCATGTTTTAGAACGCGCTAAAATTCACTGATGTTCTACTCTTGGAAGCACACTGTGTCATGAGAGAAAGCCTTGAGGTAATCTTAGATTCTCTTCAACCGCCTGAGGTCTACATATAAGACACGAACAGAATGTTTCGCCATTAAATCTTCCACAAATGTTGTTGTTGTTGTTGTTGTTGTTGTTGTTGTTGTTGTTTTGGCAGCATCTGATGTATCTCTGGCTGGCCTTCAACTCTGGATCTACAGCCTAGCATGACCTTAAATGTCTGATCCTCCTGCCTCCATCTCCCGAGAGTGCTGGGGTTACAAGAGTGAAACAAGATGCCTGTGTTACGTCGTGGTGGGAACCAAACTAGGGCTTTGCAACTGCAAGGAAAGTGTGCTTCCAACTAAGCTTCTCCTCCAACCCCAGATGCTCCCTTTTTGAGGACTGTGTTTCCACATTACAGATAGAAACATTAGATTCATATGACACCCCCAGTCAACCGTACTATCTGCCAGCATCTGCCAGTTTTCAATGGTGAGTGGATAATTGTGTACTTGAGTAGAAAAGCAAATGACTTTCCCCGACACACGAATACATCCAGCTCTCACAAGAGCACCTGGCATCTGAGTCTCACTGGAGAAAGACTGAGCAGGTCACTACCTTGCACCTCCGGTAATAAGTCAGAGAGGGGACACAGAACTCTTGGCTAGCCTGTACTGTAGAGACAGGGGTGGGGGTGGGGAGGAAGTAAGCAGATGCCTTATCCTTAGGGAGCTCAGACTGGAAAGAACTAATCTTCACTGTACAATCATGTCCCAGTCATGTCAAGACAGGCTGAAGCCTTGTGGCTGGGAAAACAAAGGACAAGAAGAATGTTACAACCTTGAACATCGCCTTTATGCATTTCATAAGTTGAGAAAACTAGCCAGAAAGCCAAGGTCAACCATACAGAACTAAAGCATGGCATTCACAGTGTTTTACCAGGGGAAAAAAAAAAAGCCACGAGGTAAATTGTAAGACAACTGAGTTCTTGTCGGTCACAATGAGAAAGATTGAAGTGGAAGAGTACCAGGACTGGCAGCAAAAACTGCAGAGCTGAACAGCCTGGCTTTGAATCATCTTCCCTACCTCCCAACAGGAGACCTTGGTTCAGATCCATATCTGCTCTGAGCCCAGGCTCTGGGTGTAATGTGTGAAGTACTTCAGAGGGTGGGTCTTATAAAGACTGAGTGACTTTACACACAATCTGTGGTGTAATAATAAACATGCCTGAGATGCCCATACAATACATAAGCCAAAGGGTTCCTGAATGACACCAAGGTAACATTCTCAAATACAGTTTGTGCCCAACACACCCTGACCTCACTTTCTGGTACTTTCACGTAGACAGCACTGCAATTGGTGATTTTATTTTTCTTGTATCAGTGAGCTGTTTTTTCTCTATCTAAAATTCTGTTGTGTAATGACAATTCTAGAGTATTAAGTTTTTATAATTCTTGCATTTGGGAAGTCCTCCACAAAACCAGAATCCTGCTGCCTATCACCCACCTTACTCTTTTCCCAAAACATTAGTTTTCAATTGCACATTTGTTTAAGTTAACCATGTATGGTGGGAAGCCCTGGTCTGTTATAAGACAGGGTTCATTTCATAGAAAATGCAACACTTAGGAAGACACCCAACAGAGAGTTCAAGAGACCATAATGAAAGATGCTCCAGAGCTGATTCTGAGCCTCACGCACAGGATTTAGAAAACACATTCCCTCTACAGTCCCTCACTAGACCATCTCCATAGCATCTAAACAAACCCCACATACAGAGCTATTTGATCACAAAGTGAGTCTCACATTAATTTGTTTGAAAAAAATAGTATGTAACGGGTTTTACATACTATTACACAATTTAAATCAAGACTATGTTCTTCATGTTCACAAACTCCTCGAAACCACAGCCTGTCCAATCAACAACAATTCTTCTTTGTTACAGATGATATATGCTACTGAAAAATAAACCTAAAGTTTCAAGCAAGTCAGCCAGCAAAATGCCAGAGGAATTGGAAGCCTGCTCACAACAGCCAAACCCAAACCTGCTTAATAAATGTTGTACTTGGTTCAATCACCCTAAGATAAGAAATGACACATTCATCTCTAAGGATAAAACTATTTACATTTTCTGAACCAATGTCTAGTATTCAATTATTAATATAACTTCCAGGACAAACTAGGAGGATAAGCAGATTACCGTTTAGAGATAAATCAGTCAATAACACTGGACCTCAGAGATAAACCATCACTGGCGCTATGAGAAAGATGCTTTGACATGACGGACATGAGATGACAGAATGTCTAATGAGAAGCTGCAGCACACACCAACTGGCAGGGAATCTCGGTAGGTTCATAGACAGTTTTTTAAATGACAGATGTTCAAGATGGAGAATTCCTTAAAGAAATATTTAGCAGGTAAGGTTAAAATTAGCAATCACGAAAGGAGGCTAACTGAAACATTTAAGTATAAAAGAAAAAAAGAAACTACAGTAGCTAAGAGCTATCCAGGAGGATTATATTGTTGACACTTGAGTAATTAGATTTCGGGGCTACAAAAAGAAAGAAGGCAGAACAAAGAAATATGGAAAGGTTCATGTGAAATGCTAAGAGTTTATTAAAATTATTGAAAGGGATTCATCCGCAGACCCAAAGGTCTCAAAGAAACCTTAGCAGTTGTGCTTACAGAAATTTTCTTTCTTTCTTTCTTTCTTTCTTTCTTTCTTTCTTTCTTTCTTTCTTTCTTTCTCCCTTCCTTTCTCCCTTCCTCCCTCCCTCCCTCCCTCTCTTCCTTCCTTCCTTCCTTCCTTCCTTCCTTCCTTCCTTCCTTCCTTCCTTTTGGGTTTGTTGTTGTTGTTGTCGCTTGATCTACCTAGTGAGTGGGCCAGCCCCAACTCTTTCTCTTTCTCTAAAACAACAACAGCCTTGTGGAGACAGTCTGGTAGATAGGTAGAGCCATCTCCCACGCTGGCATCTCGTGGGTGGCAGGTATTGTGTTTATGGCTGGCTGTTTCTAGCTGGGGTATGCCCATGGCCTCTGGCTGCTTCCCACTGTGGAGCACTTGGCTTCAGGCTGCGGACCATGGCGGTCTGAGCTAAGCAGAGCTGCCCCCACTTAGATGGTCGGCCTGCGCAGCCGGATTTATTAGTTATTAACAGTAACACCAGTACAACAGTGACCAAATGTTACAGGGGAAACCATCACTGTTGAATTCAAGGTCCCCTCTGTGAGATGGAAACCATATCTGACACTGCTAAAGCAGTTTATCATTCTTCTGAAAGACCCTAACAGTAAATGACTCCAAATGACATATTTCTATGACTGTAGAGTAGCGCCTCACTCAGTTCTCATCAGAGAAGCTTCTTGCTATCAACGGTAACTAACGCAGAGACCCACAAGTGGACCATGTACCCAGAGAGAGGCTTTGGAGCCTCTTAAATGAGATGGCTTTATCACACTTTTCCCCTGAAGGCTCAGGGATCTATGCCGAACAGGAGGCAGAAGGATAGTAAGACGCAGAGGTGATACATGACTCCAGGAGAATAGCAAGGTCCAAACACAACAGGATTGACACACTTACGAGCTCACGGAGTTGTGATACATGCACAGACCTACACAGGTTCAGAGCAGACAAAATTCCAGGACAGAGAAGAGAAGTGGACATACAGTTCCATCCATAACCAAGGAGCTATTTGCAATGGATACTTACAAGGAAATGGAAAGTTAGTTTTCTTCAATGAAGTATCAGTAGGAATAGCAACCATACTCCCAGGCAAATCCTACCCCAGGAGTAGTTGACCAACACAAAATGGACTCTGTGTGTGTGTGTGTGTGTGTGTGTGTGTGTGTGTGTGTGTGTGTGTGAATATGTATAAGTGAGTATATGAGCACGGGTATACGAGTATGTGTATGTGTGTAAGTGTGAGTGTATATATGTATGTGTTGGTATGTGTATATGTATATGTTATTGTGTGTACATGTGAGTGTATATGTATGTATGTTATGTAGTATGTGTATGTATGTGTATGAATGTGAGTGTCTGAGTGTGGGCGTATATCAATGTGAATTTTTGAATGTGTATATGTGAGTGTATGAATGTGTATGTAAGGATGAGTGTGTGTGTGTGTGTGTGTGTGTTCAGTAGTAATTCAGAAGTAGAAAAAGGTGTGACAAAATAAGACCGAGAAGGTTGAGAGGAAGCAAATAGCCTTCAAGAAACAAACAGGTTTCTTAGAGTCCAACTCCATTCAATTAAGAACCACAGTGAGCAAATGTGCAAAAGTCCACAGCTTCTTTGGCAGCAGAAGCCGGAGAGTACAGTCCCATGGGGCTCTTCCTGAGAAGAAAGAAGTTAGCAAGTGGATGGAGATGAGAAAGGACACACAAACGTCCCTCAAGGAAGAGAAAGAATCCTCCCCTGTGCCACCACAGTGCAGCACTGTGGAGAGGGCAGGCAGGGAACAGTCACCTTCCTTTCTCAGCACACATAAGCACACACAAAGCCACCATACACAGCAAAGCACATATAGCTCACATACACACACAAAAGCCTGGGGAAGACAAAGCAACAGTACGTTGGCTGAATGAGGTATAACTACCAATTTAAAACACGAAAGAGGGCCTGTGAGATGAAACCTTGTGGCCGAAGGGTAGAACCCATCCTTACAGGTTATCCTTTGACAGACACACGTTTCCTGGCAATCGGGTCTAAACTTGGACTAGAAAGCAATGCATCCGACAGTAGTTGGGTCTGAGGACAGTGCTTAGGGATATTAGGAAACTACTGGAGAGTGTTTTCAATGGAGACTTTTCAGGTTGAAAACAGACATTTAAGTTTGTAAACTTACTGAGAGACACTAATGTTGGAGTTTGTTGTTATTAGGATGTATTTTAATCTCTCGAAGTAAAAAAGAAAAAAGAAATCTTTAGAGGATTCCACAGTTGGAAAAGGAGGAAAACAGAGGGTGGTGGCCTGCAGTGAAAGTGTTCTGCTCCAGTGTACGTGTGCTAAGTGCTACATGTGACATCAGCTACAGGTGAGTATTACTTCACCCAAAACTATAATTTGGAAAGGAAAATGGCTGCTCCACAGCCACGGCTAGTATTAGTATACAATGGCACTCCCCTGTCTCAGCATAGACTGTGGCACAAAGCTAGCATATGAAAGCTCAGTAGTTTGAAAAAAAAAAATTCCTGCCTGATTACAGTCAGGCCGTGGTGTGATCTGAAGTGATGAGTATACCAGTTAATTTCTGTCTTCAAACTCAGCTCACAGAACCACGGAACAGTGTAAACAACACAGCGTACGACCCGTGGCTGTAATTTTCTGATGTTCAGGTGTTCTGTCTCAAGGTAAATCGATGGATGGATGGCTTTTCTAATTAGTCCCTCACAATTACTTCAGTAATTAATCCACCAGCGCTTAAATGGAATGCCCACATAGCTCATTTTCTTTATGCAACATGAAATGAGTATTATTTGCCCCACCATGTAAGGATGCAATGCCCTAAAATCTCTCAGAAGAAAAGCATGCATGCAGGAAAACACACATGTGGTAGTCGGTATATGCTTGGCCCAGGGAGTGGCTCTACCAGGAGGTGTGGCCTTGACGAAGTAGGTGTGTCACTGTGGGCATGGGTTTTAAGACCCTCGTCCTAGCTGCCTGAAAGTGAGTCTTCTCCTAGTAGCCTTCAGATGAAGATGTAGTCCTCTCAACTCTGCCAGCATCATGCCTGCCTGGACACTGCCATGCTCCCACCTTGATGATAATGGACTGAACCTCTGAACCTGTGAGCCGGCCCCAGTTAAATGTTGTCCTTATAAGAGTTGCCTTGGGCATGGTGTCTGTTTGCAGCAGTAAAACCCTAACTAAGACAACACATCTAAGCAAACTGAGAGGAAAAGGATCAGGGTAGGCTGTGGAGGAAGGGACAGGAAAGGCAGCCACTGTAGAATCAAGCTCCCTCTGCATGCTAAGTTTTAATCTAAATTATGCCAGGAATTTCATAAACACAAAAGATTTCTTGACTGTTAAACTCACTTTTTTTTGACTATGAGAAAGTACTTCAATTACTGCCACTCTACACCAAATTGTGGAAGGGTTTCAAGTAACTGGAACAAGCGGGCCAGGGCAGGGATTGGTATAATCTCATTATCTGATTTCCTGATTGTGTTTCAGCAGAAATGCCTAGGCCCTGGACTTCTAGAAAGCACCACAACTTGCTGTTTCTTGCAGGAGAATCCAGCTACTTAATAACTACTGAACACATGTTGGTATAGCTGCTGCTGCTGCTGCTGCTGCTGCTGACTGTAGCTAGGTATCACAGTGTCATTTTGCAGTCAGTTTTCAGGATGTTCATCTCAACTGATGCAGAAGTGGAAAAGCAAAAAGAATATAAAACAAAGACCAGTGGCAATCTTCTGATGGCCATGAGACTTCTTCACTTGTCTTTGTCATGGACTTGCATACGATAGTTCTCTTGGGTTGGTGAAGGTCTTGATCCTGGGTCATGGTCTGGACTTTTAAATAACTCTTTGGCAATCAACTGTTTTATTGTCGTTTAAAAACTCTTAAAGGAGAAGCAGAAGGGCTGAAAGATGGCTCAGCGGTCCATCTTCCAGAGGTCCTGAGTTCAATTCCCAGCAACCACATGGTGGACCACCATCTGTAATAGGATCTGATGCCCTCTTCTGATGTGTCTGAAGACAGTAGTGACAACACACACACACACACACACTCACACACACACATATATAGATAGATAGATAGATAGATAGATAGATAGATAGATAGATAGATAGAGAGAGAGAGACAGAGAGAGACAGAGAGACACAGAGAGACACAGAGAAAGACAGAGACACACAGAGAGAAGCAGGAGTGATTAATTCTAATAACCAAGCCAATGTCCCTTTAAATGCCTCTTTAACACAGTAGCAGCCCAGTGTTGTTGGCTTTGGTGTGTGCAAATGAGCAAGGTTGCCTTTCATCCTGCTCATCACTTGGCAGTACTGGTACATTCTCTGCCTAGCAGAAGCAGTCACCTATTGTGTGAGGTTCACACTACAGACCAGACCTAACTGTGGCTTTGGAACTGAATTCTGCAACTCAAATAAAGCTTATTCATATTCTTCAGGAATTGTTATCACTGTACAAGCTCTGTACATGGGGATGGGGAGCCCCTGTAATCTGTGTTCATGAAATCCAGAGGGCACAGCTGTTAGGGAACCCCTGCTGAAACCATGCCACCTTGCTGTCACCAGGGAGCATTTCACTCTGGGCTGCTTTTAGAGTGGTGTTCATTGTCTCCTTACACACAACCATTTCTTTACAATAAAGTCCACAATCTCCATGAAAAGGAAAATAAGAACCACACACACATCACGCTTATGTTTCATTTACATGAGTGAGCACTGCTGTTGAAAGGTCCATCCTGTCATTTTAAACGTGCATCAAAATATCTGGAAGCTCCAACAAGACACCTTTATTAGTATGTGGGTTTATTGACATAATTGAACGTAACCATGTATAACATTTGTCCATTTCTCACCGAAAGATTTTCAGGGAGAGTGTTTTAAGTCCAGGGATTAAACATTTTTGGCGACAGTCCACAGTTGGGAAAGGCAGATGGTAAACATAACCAGTGGTCTTCTCCAGACTTCTAACAGGTCCCAGGTTTACACCACCGTGTAAATGAAACAGCTAAGAGATGCAACTGTGCTGTGCATGAAAAAACAATTGCAAGTTCTACAGGAGGTGCCAGATAGCCTGCAGGTTGAAAATTAGAGCGAACAGCCCCAGCTCCCCGTACCATACACTCTGGATCTAAAACGAGGCTGGCAGCAAACACAGAATGACAGTCTATTTCCTGTGGTTTATTAAGTTTCGTCCCTGCAGATAAGACTGCCAGAGAAGCAGCTGCGGCTTAAGTGGTCTGGACATTTTACTCATCCTGGACATAAACAAAGACCGGCTCATTTAGACCCTCAGGTCCTCAGCTGCTGGGAAGAGGCAGTCATGGCTCATGTACACTAAACATGAAGAATGATCAGACTGAAGGGCCCTGGACTGTCATGGACTCCCTGAGTCACTGAGACCCTCAGGGGCCTGAGGCCTGAAACAGAAGAGTCACTGTTAGCCATAGCACCTTGAACTGGCTGACCTGCACAGTACCCCACTGCTAATGGATCCTAACCACGACGACTGTACCACAGTGTACATCCTTTTAGTGAGTGTATGTGGACCACACACGAATTATTAATGTGAACCCAGCCACTGCATTTAACTATAAACATGGACTTCATAAATATCGGGGAAGAAAAGGATTCCAAATAGCTAAAAACACAACTAAACAAATACAGGAGGCTAATCCTAAATTAAAAATGAAACATAAAAAGAAAAGAAATGCTGCATCTGCTACTAAAAGATAGGATTTAATACCACAGTAAAACACTGGCTACTGGAAGAATCAATTTGTAAAATATATAATTATTTCACAGTGACAGTTGAGTGCTCATGATCTTCTGGGTTTAGTAGAAACACATATTTGCTACTTTGGGGTTTTTTTTCACATTTGTTTCCTACAATTTCTTCTCCTGTTCTATGTCTTATAAAGGACGACAGAGATGTGGTCAGAGATTACACGACTAACAGATAATCCCCCATTGCTTTGCTGTGTTGTGGTGAACTCAGAGCCTCACAAGCAAGCCCCACCCCTGAGCTTGCCCCTCCCCCCAAGCCTGACAATTACCTCATGCAACTAAGAAATAGATGCTGTCAAGAAGGGGGTTGGGGGGGACAGACGGACTGCTGAACTGTCGTGAGATGTAGGTCACATTCACACCCATCGAGACATGCTATCAGAAATGTGGTAAGTGAACTGGAAGGCTGTGGTGCCCTGGGGAGTCACGGGTTACACGCACACATACATATCCCGTTCTTTTTTTTTTTTCTTTTTAAAAAATCAAATCTGGCATTCAATTTTTCCACGTATATATTTTTTAAAAATAAAATTAAAACCACAGGCGCAAGCCTGGCGGAGAAGTATTAAATGCTGCCTTCTCCCGAGGACAGTATCAGTTAACCAAAGGTCAGCAAATGTCATCTCCCGAACTAGAGAAACAGTAGAAGGGGGTCCAGTCCAACCAAAAAGAGTCTTTGAGTTTATTGGTCAGTTTGTTAAACTCTCTTCATATTGTTGACACAGGTAGCTTTTCCTTGTTTAAGCCTTAAGGCTTCCGTGGTGCTCTACCAGGCGACAGAAAAGGGTTCCCGGGTGAGAGTGGGACCTGTTTACCCGGCCCATCTTGGCAGAGCCCACCAAATCAGTGGGGTCAGTTACTGTTCCCCCTTTGTGATGGTGGTAAGTCCCCGTTTTCTTAACTAGAAACAGAACTCAGTTTACCATAGAGCAAACAAATCTTCTGGTCACGCTGGGAGCATAAAGCACCCTTTTCTAGCTCAGTCAGCTACTGTGCTGAAATGTCACAGGAGCATGCGCTAAGTGTGTGAAGGCTTCCCACTTTTACGCCACTATTCATTTGTCCCCACTTTTGGGTTAGACCACCAAGAACCATCCATTTGCTTTGTGAGTACTGGGACATGACGGACAGCATCTAGATTCACTGTCAGTACCACTTAGCTTCAGCAAATGCAGTTAAGGGAGAAAGAACGGGTCTAATAAAACTAGTTCTTCCTCTGAGAAGGCATGGGACCACGGAGAGTGGCTCCTCAAGGCCTGTGAGATCCCGGAAGCACTGCCTAGTCAGCAAATCTTTGCAAGAGGTGGTCCTCTCGCCTCAAGCTGCCACCGGTCCCACCACCGGAGCTGTCCATGAAGCGGTCGCAGGGGAACTCAATGAGGTCCGCCTCGCTGAGCGCGCACACGGTGGTGCGGGGACGGTGAGACTGGAAGCCGGAGAAGTCCGCGGACACACCAGTGCCCATGGAACGCAGTGGCCGTCGGGTGGAGTACATGTGGCGAACGTGGACCGGGGCCCCTCCCTTCCGCCTGGCACGCAGCTTCCTCCGAAGCCATCGCGATCCCCAGGCGGCCAGGGCCAGGAGCACCAGCAGCGCGTTGACAGCCAGCAAGACCAAGGTCAGGAGCTGGTAGTCGACGCCGCCTCCACCTCCTGCCTCTGGCAGGGTTACCAATCCTGCGCAGTGGTCTCGGGGGGCCACGGGGCAAACGCGACCCCCGAGCACGCCCTCCACGCACACTAGGTAGGGGGTGTCTCCGCGCAGCTCGTGCAGCGTGGCCGAGTCGCTGCGCTCGGGCAGGTAGACGAAGCGCTGGAACTTGGGCTGCTGGCCAAAGCGGTCAAAAAGCAGGCGGAAGCGTGCGCCGCCCTGCGGCCGGGGACTGCGGTGCTCGCGAACCGCCCAGCGCACCGAGGCGCTGTTGGCGCTCACCGCCTCTACCGTCAGGTTGCACAAAATGAATTTATTGAAGTCACAGGGGTCAGACACCAGAGGTGCCAAGCTGAGCCCACTATCGGACTGGACTGTGCGATCTTGCTGCTCTGAGGCTAGGCGCTGCTTTGCTGCTCGCTGCCAGCTGTCTCTAGCAGATGGTGTCCCAGAGGCGGGCTCAGACGTCGGGGTGGGCTCCATCTGAGGGAGATTGGCTCGAGTGGGACGTCCTCGCTCCGGCTTCTCGTGCAGGTCCAAGGACTGTGGGGCAGAACCCGGAGCAGCAGCGGCAGAGGGGCCCTGATGCTGCAGGCCTGGACCCCGCCGGCTCAACCTTAATGCGCTGCGGTTGCCCACCAGCTCCTTGGCAGCCCCACCCCAGGCCACTCCTGGTAGAAGTCTCCCCCGCTGCTGGGGCTGGGGCTGGGGCTGGGGCTGGGGCTGGGGCTGGGGCTGGGGCTGGGGCTGGGGCTGGGGCTGGGGCTGGGACTGAGGCTGCAGTGGTAGCTCCTGCGAGAGACCTGCAGGGGGCGTCATCCCCTCCTCCGAGGCTGTAGGTAGCGGCCACTGCCTACTTCCTGCTGTAGGGGAAGGTGAGGGATCCACGCAAGACCCGTTCTGCAGCACTTGGTCATCCAGGTAATCCAGGTACTTGCCCCGCAGGGCCGGGGGGTGGCGACACTGCACGAAGACGGTTAGGAGGCGACCCTGAGAATGCCAGTTGCCCATCCAGCGTTTCAGACCCCGCAACCGGCAGTCGCACGTCCAACCGTTGCCGTCTAGATCTAACCGGTAGAGAGCTGGACTGGCGGCGAAGATGTCTCCAGAAAGGGCGCTGAGCGCGTTGTCGCGCAGGCTGAGCTCACGTAGCCGGCCCTGGTGGCCAAAGGTGGCGGGGTGCAGAGCAGAAAGCTCATTGTCACTCAGATCTAGTGCCTCCAAGCTGTGCAGAGGCTCCAACAGTGCCAGGGGGAGCTGGTTCAGCCGGTTGCCTTCCAGGCGCAGCTCCCGCAGGGCCTCCAGCCCCCAGAAGGCCTCTGGGGCGAGGTGCGTGAGCTGGTTGGCGCTGAGGGACAGCAGGCCTAGGCGTGGCAGGTGCTGGAAGACGCGGGGACCGAGGTGCTGCAGGCTGTTGGCAGAGAGGATAAGAGTAGAGAGGGAGCGCAGAGGGACAAAGGTGGCCGCGTGGCGCAGAGAGGGTTGCAGCTCGTTGGCAGAGAGATTGAGGAATCGAAGCTTACCCAGCTGGGTGAAGGCATTCTTGCCCAAAAATCGGATTCGGTTAGACTCCAGATGTAGGTAGAGCAGGTTGCCCAGGGGAGCGAAGACTGCGTCTGGCAGCGCTCCCAGCACGTTCCCGTCCAGCCGTAGCTTCACTAGACTCTCCAGGCCCTCGAAGGAGCCGCGGCTCAGGCGTCCAATCTCGTTACCATTGGCGTAAAGGATGCGCAACTTGCGCAGCGGGGCCAACGTGCCAGGAGCGAGCGCCTGCAAGAGGTTGTTCCCCAGGTACAGCTCCTCTAGTCGCGAGAGCTTCTCGAAGGTCTTGGGGTGGAGAGAGCGGATCTGGTTGTACTGCAGATCCAGCCGTCTGAGCTGCCCCAGGCGGTGGAAGTCGAAGGCGGTGATGTTGGTGATGAAGTTGCCGCCTAGGCTGTAGGTGAGCACGTCCTGAGGACTAGGCAGTGAGCTGGTCTTGGGTACTGCGCGAAGCCCCCTGTTGGTGCACAGGAGATGCTGGGGGTGCTGGCAGTCGCAGCGCTCGGGGCACACGGACTCGGCCCGTGGCGGGAACGCCAGGCAGCCGCACACCACGAGCCAGAAGCGCACGGCGCCCACACCCTCCATCGCCGCCCGCCCAGCGCGCTGCGGCCGGATCGTCCTCTGGGCCGGCCGGCTCTGTGTCTCCTCTGCATTCCCCTCGGCCGGGCCAGAGTCTCTAAAAAGGCCTCTTTCGGACTTCGCTGGTGCTCAGTCCAGCCCTTCCTCCGCCCTTTGTCCGGGTGGCTGGCTCGGGTCTCCGCAGGCCGAGCTCGTGGAGCCAAATCAGAAGGCTCTGGGCGCTCGGCGAGTCCCGGGTGCTACTTGTTGCATTTCTGCAGAAAGCTGTTTCTTCGCGTGAGCGTCGGGGGCGGGAGGAGCGAGCAAGAGTTGGTGCTTTTTGTTTGCTCTGGAGTCCGGAGAGCTGGATTCCCTGGCGCGGATTCTCCCCGCCAAGCGGATTCCCCCACTGCAGGCGGGATCCCTTCCAAGAGCTGCTGGGGTGCGGCTTGGCTGCGGAGCACTGACCGCTAGGCCCACGTCTCCGGCGCCTGCCTGCTCGCGATCTGGGGGTACTCGGAGCGCAGCCCGAGTGGGCAGCCTGGGGGCCGCGCAAGCAGCGTCCGGAAGGGACCCATGTCGGCGTGGAGCGAGCAAACCCGGCGGAAATTCGTTCTTCCCACACTCTGCCCCCCGGGGGATGCAGGCGGAGAAAGAGGAGACGGCGGAGGCAGGACAGACCCCGGCTGGGGGAGGAGGAAACACTAAGTGGCTCCGCGTCTGGTCAGCCCCAGCCCGGACGCCAAGTGAGAAAAGTAGGGATTAAAAACAGCTGTACGGGTCGGCGCGCAGGCTGGGGGCGGGGGTGGATTACCGGGTGAGCAAACGGGGATTGCAGACAGAGACCTTTTTATTTTAGGCCAGTTCGCCAGCGGCTTCGGAGCAGAGACAGCGCGCCTACGTTTTACCTACTCTTCCCGGTGCCACCCTGCGAGATGTTGAGACAACACGGAGTCCCCTGGCATTCTACTCCAAGTTTGGGGGAATACAAGATTGCCTGGCAAGGCTATCGGTGGACTGTTGACAGAAGACGCTAGTTCAGTCCTTTCAAAGTGTTTGAGTTTCTGGGTGTCCTTTTGCTAATGTCAAAGGAGAGGCGCCGCCCCCTTTAGGGTCCTAAACTGAATATTTGCCGGATCTCTCTCTGGGAAAAACTGTGAAGAAAGCTCAGAAGTGGAACTGTTCCGATGACTGCGTCGCGGCCAGATTTGGCGATTCAGCTAGATTAATTCTCCTGCAGTGTTAAAGCCCTCCCTCCCGTGCATGTATACAATAACCTGCACAGAGCCCTTGAAGATTGCTTCCTGGAGAGCCCTCCTACTTTGTGCCAGAGCTTGCAGCAATCTTGAACTTTTTCAGGCTCCGATGTGCTCAGGCTTTGATTTGTTGGGGAGAGGGTCGGATATTAACATTTATTATCAATACACAATAGTGCACCATTTTATCCCGGGTTCCCTTAGGGACAGTCCCTGATAAGAATGAAAACAAGCAAAGAGATAGCTGTTGCTTACTATTTGTTCATGCAAAGCAACGTTTTGAAAGTAGCCCTTTAGGATTTACCCTCTGCTAGCAGTGTGGAAACTTAGAGTACATATCCTGGTTTCAGGAGCCTGGCCGTCCTTATGGGAAGGGTGGCGCACTGACAGATCAAATGGGAAACTGAGCAAGGAAGAGGAGAAATGTGCAGATTCCAATAGTTTAGCCATTCCAGCATGTCTTGTTGAGCAGTTTTCCAAGGGGAACTATGGTGCTATGTGGTGAACCTGGCAGGGTGGTAAACGAAGACTTCATGGGTAAAAGCAGTGACCCCCGATTTTGGTGAGAGATGGGTTTTGGACTAAACCAGGTAAGTCAGTAGTGAAGTAGTTTGCCGTGATTTGCTTTGAGCTTCTAATAAAAGGCAATCATGGAGACGCAAGTGTTTGCGCTAATCAAAATGATACACTGAGTTTATTTTTCAGTTATTGTGACAACCCCCAAACTACTGACCCCTATGGGGGTAGCTGCAGGAAGGAGGGGGACCTGTCCATGGACAGACTTAGGTACCTTGCCAGCTCTGCTGATCTTGGCCAGTGACACTGTCCTTGCTGGGAGTGTGGATTATATGGAGTTCACAGAGGAAAACAGCCCCCAAGTGCTGCTGACGTGTAGGTTGAACTGTCCCCAGAGATGCCTGGGAAGGGCCTGCTTTCAAGTGCCACCTCCTACAGCAGATAAGTAGAGATCAGTTTGGTTTGGAAGGTGAGAGATGCCTGCTATGGAATAGGGAATAGAGGAAAGCAAATCTCACTGATTTGCCTGAGTCCCTATCATCCCTGGACCTTCTGCAGACATTCTCAGAGCTAGGATAAGCAAAGGGAAGGGTACCTCCACATGGTTCTGCAGAATCTCTGGACCACTTAACTTCCCTTACAGATACAGATACTTCTAAGTGAGACTGACAGAGTTGTCTGTTATCTAAATATAGTGCTCTCTCGAGTGCATGCTTGCACGTGTGTGCGCGCGTGCACACACACACACACACACACACACACCCACACAGAGTGCCCAATGTCAAATATTTCCACTGGGAGCTTGGATTGCCAGTGAAAAGGCACCACCCACAGCTTTGGGTCAAAGACAGTTTCTCTTCTAACACATTCTGTTTTCTTGACACAACCTATTTGCTACAGGTCGTCAACAAGATGGGTATCATGGAACATGTTTCGAGTTAGTAGGTACAGTTTCTGACGGTAGGTGTTGCTGGCGCCCTCAACCCAGCATCAGCACGGAAGAATACTTTGAAATCTACAGATAAAGGGGTAGCACAAAGCACTCAGATTCCTTCTCAAAAAACAAGTGTGCCTTCTTGAAGAGCATGTGGCTTGAGGTCAACTTGACAAGCAAGTGGTGTTTAAATAATCTGGAGGAAATTGATAAGACACTTCTATAATATGATATGCCCACGTGTTGGGTTTATTTTCTGATAACATTTCTCATTCAGGAACTACACTGATACACTTGAATTTGAATCTTAATCGCCACGACCACCACCCCCACTTCCATAGCAAAGAGTTGTAACCGCTCCAGACCTACATTTGCTTGGAGAACTTACTGCTACGGGAACACCAGGGAGAAGCAGCCTTAAGGACTCACTGGGAGTCAGAACTGATAAGATGCAGAGCTGGACCACAGGGTGGTCCCAGGTGATGGGGAGACTGCTGATCAAGCAGCCTTGATAGTACCCAATGATGAGAACTGAGAGGTGGAGCCCCGGGATGCTCCGGGGAACCTGCGCTGTGTTTCAGAGCCGAGGGTATTACCCACATGGAAGTGAGCAGCTGATGTTGGAAGAGAAGCCTAAAAACACGTGCAGTGCAGGGGTTCAGGAAGCTTCAACTCTACCTGTATCCTTGGTGTAGAAGTTGAGTTTTGGTTCTTCCTCCCTGCCCCGTGCTCCCAGAAATAAGACTCAGACTCAAAAATATATTTACAAATACCTTGGCTGTATAGTTGGGCCCTTCTCTGACTAGATCATAACCTAAAATAACACATTTATTTTAATCTACATTCTGCCACATGGCTGGCTACCTGTGCTCAGGTACCATGTGACTGTCTCCTCACATTTTCCCATGCAAACCTCCCATGCCTTGCTCTATCCCAGAATTCTTTCTGCCTCTGCATATTCCACCTCCTGTTTCCTGCCTAAGCCATAGGCCATCAAGTTTGTTATTGAGAAGTGCCACATACATCCACATACGGACAGACATATGATATATCCTCTACACCTCGGGATGACAGGTACTGGCTCAATTCTTGAGCAGTGTCATACAACACCAGCTCATGGGATGTCTTGAAACAGTTGTTCTTTTCATCTCCTGGAAAGATTTCACCAGGCAGTAGGCGTTACACTCTGTAGTAAAAGAAAGCTATACTTAAATAAATAAATAAAATAGGTCCTTGGTTTTGGTGATATGATTGGCAAGTGTGGCACAAACATCTGGACCAAGATATTCACCTGTGCAGCATACACTTAAGCACTGATGCTATTATCCAGTCAGCATCACCCATGGAGTAGGGTAAAAAATGGGCTCCTTCCCCATATCTCTTGTCTTAAAGGGCCATGTATCAGCTTTCTTCAGATAATGTCATTCCCACTAACAGCAGAATTTCATGTCACCACAGGGATACATGCCAAGAGCAATCTCGCTCAAGGCTTCTGGGACCCAGGAATTCACTATCTATTTTGTTGAGTCTTTGTAGGTCTTATCCAGTCATTCTCCCTTGAGCTGATCAGGCTGCGTGGTGTATAGTCCAGGTAGCCAAGAGAAGTCTAAGAGACTTTTCTTATGAAGCCAATCTTGAGACGGGGCTGGGGTTTCAAAATGGGATTCGCTCAAGAAAACACTGGAAACATGGTGGGTAAGAACTGTAAAGGGGACCTGGGGGCCTAGGGCGTCCTTTCACACTAATTCTAGGCTCTGCGAATATCAGAGAGGCCTGAAAGACCAAGGTGAAAATTTATAGGAGTTTAACAGAAAGCACTTTTTAGAATATGAGTTCTTTATTCTAATGTAGCTAGATAAGGCAGTCATGGCTGTCTCCATCCAAATAGCTGTCTCATAGCTATGAACTGTCTAGTAATTATAAACATTTTGTTAATGGCTGGATTCCAGCTTGATCAGGTTCTGGGAGAGTCAAGTACCGATTATGTTTCCATGTATAACTGACATAACCGCAGCTGGAGATCATGGAAGGAATGCTACTCAGAAGACGACCTGTGCATTGTGCACTTTGAAAACTTGCACTCAAAATCTCTGCCACCTTGGAAGGTGCTTCAGAGGACACAGCCAAAAGAGTTGGGACTGGTCCCACGGCACATACATATGCTACAGGGGTCCTCAGATGCTTCTTCCAGGCAAGGAATCTTCTTGGACTTGCCAGGAATATACACGGGTGTCTTCCCCAGAAACCTGTGGTCCCTTCAAACTTTCCATATAAAGATCTGAAGGAGTCTGGGGCTGCGTCTCCAGCAGCTGGACTGAGTTGGCTGTCACGGATAGGGTGAAGGTAGGGTTAAGGAGAGAGTTCTGGCCAAGGCTCCTCTGGCGAGAGGTTGGGTAGCGAGCCAAGCTTGCTGGAGCAGCGCCCTGGATCTTTCCCAGGGCAGCCAGCAGAGCCGGCAGCTGTTTCCTCACTATGTGTGAACCAACCCCAGATAGACAGTGTGGCCCCTGACACAGACAAGGTAGGAAACCAGAGAGTTCCCCATGCTCTCTTAACCGTGGTATCAAAGTCATGAAATGAACCTCCCCAAAGTTGGCTTTCATTTCCTAAATGAGCTTTCTCTGATTCCCAGTCTGAAAAACAAATTTCTTGTGCTGGGGAGAGGATTCTGGAAGGTGAATGGAGAAGTCACTGTTTTACAGAACATCTGCCAATTTACCACTTTCCCCTTTGGGACATAACAGCAGTGCAGGTATCTGGATAAGAACCAGAATGTCTGGTGACAAAGTCACAATGTATGCTCATGAGTTCATAAGATGATTTCTTTTAAAGGCACAGTCAAGGTTGAGAACAGACAATACTTTAAATGACTTCCTTATGTCGGACGGGCTGATCACAGAGGCTGAATTTCAGTAAGCTAAAGGGCCTAAGACTACAGATACTTTATATTTTAGAGGTGTGTGTGTGTGTGTGTGTGTGTGAACTTGTGAACCTATGTGGATATTGGCAGAGAGGGCAATTGCCAGGTGAGCATTCCTAAGTTCAAACCTGAAATTTGAAATGCTCTAAATTGAAAGGTTTTTTTTTAATATCAGCACAATTTTAGAGTATTTAGAGTGTTTTAAAAATATATATTTATTTTATGTGTCTGGGGGGTCTGCTTGTAAGCACGTGTGTGAAACATGTTCCGGGATTCCCTAAAACTTAATTTATGGATGAGAGTTATGGATGAGTTTGAACTGCCATGTTGGTGCTGGGAAATGACCTTGGGTCTTCTGCAATAGCACGCCATGCTAGACCCATTGAAGTGTCTCTCCAGCCCCACTTAGGGCTTTTTAAGATTCAGGCAGTTCAACCTGTAACAATCATAATAGTAAGTGGGACTTACTGAAGGGCAGGGAGGAGCTGAGCATCCTGCATACAATAACCTACTTTGTTTCCATGACTACCTTGATATTCAGGAACTGCTACCACACTCAATGAATGGATGAGCTGTGAAAAATTCAGAATCTTTTCAGGAAGTTGTCTCCTGAATCAATGCATTCAAGGATAGCCCCCACTTTCTCTTCTATGAGATTTAGTGCATCTGATTTTATGTTGAGGTCTTTGATTCACTTGAACTTGAGTTTTGTACAGGGTGGTAAATATGGGTTTACTGTTTTTTTCTTCTTTTTTTTTTTTTTTACATGCAGACCTCCAGTTGGAACAGCACCATTTGCTGAAGATTTTTTTCCCTCCAATTGTATGGTTTTTTGCTTTCTTTGTCAAAAATCAAGTGTATATAGGTGTGTCGATTTGTTTCAGGGTCTTCAATTCCATTGATTGACTTGACTGTCTCTGTACCAATACCATGCAGTTTTTATTACTATTGCTCTTTAATACAGCTTGCAATAAGGGATGATGATACCTCCAGAAGTTCTTTTATCATTCAGGATTGTTGTTAGCTATCCTGGCTTTTGTTTTTCCACATGAAATTGTGAATTTTTCTTTCAAGATCTGTAAAGAATTGTGCTTGAATTTTGATGGGGATTTTATGGAATCTATAGGTTGCTTCTGGTAAGATGGCCATTTTCATCATGTTAATCCTACCTACCCATTAGCATGAGAGAGCTTCCCATCTTCTGGTATCTTCCTCAGTTTCTTTCTTCAGAGACCTGATGTTCTTGTCAGACAGGTCTTTCACTTGCTTGGTTAGAGTTACACCGAGATATTTTATGTTATTTGTGGCTATTGTGAAGGGTGTTGTTTCCCTCATTTCTTTCTCAGACCATTTATCCTTTGTATAAAGGAGGGCTACTGATATTTTGAGTTGATTTTGTATCCAGCCACTTTGCTGAAGGTGTTTATCAGTTGTCGGAGGTTCTCTGGTTTAATTGTTGGAGACAGTTATGTATAGTATCATGTCATCTTCGAATAACAATACCTTGACTTCTTCCTTTCCAGTGTGTATCCCCTTGACCTCCTTTAGTTGTCTTATTGCTCTGGCTAGAACTTCAAGTACTAGGCTCAGGCTCTAAGATCAACATTGACAAATTGGACCTCATAAAACTAAAAAGCTTCTGTAAGGCAAAGGACACTGTCAGTAGGACCAAATGGCAGCCTACAGGTTGGGAAAAGATAATATAACAATAAGCCTCAATTTACTAATACAAATAGTTAAAAATAAGTCAGCTAACTTACTAACCCAAGGCCGTCACAAAAGATACAGAAAAACAAAGGTCCAAAGATCCACCGACTATAAAAGATAGAGAAAGTGCCCAAGAATAAATTCCTTAAGAAAGAGAACATTATTAAAACACCCATATGTTCCTGTGATGTTTTAAAAACTCCCACCGAAAGGCCCAAAGACTTGCTAATTAAATCCTGCCAGGTAGTAAGCTGACTCAGATAAAATTCACACTGAGTCTCAAGACCACAGAAACCAGAGACAGTTCTCGTGAGATCCGTTTACACACATAACAGATATTTAAAATAGCCAATTGTATATGACTATGCCACAACCCCTTTCCTCCTTTACCCTTAAATATCCTAAACTGTTAGATCTCAGGACCGAATCTGCTGTCTCCTACGTGAGATACACTTTAGACCAAAGCTTCGTTCATTAAACCTAACTCTTGTCATTACAACAAGAGGTCTCTAAAGTTACTTGAGAGCTCGCGTCGTACCCGAGTCAAGGATACCACAAGAAGACTTACAGAACATCTAACCTGCCACCCCCACCACCATCACAAACAAACAAACCAGGAAAAATAAAAAGATAAAACCAAGCAAACTCAAGAAGCCCTATGCCTTACAAGATCTCATCTGAACTGGAAGTAAATGTGTGGACATGATCAAGGAGTTTGCATGACCATCACGGGTGAAAGCAGTGTGCATGGAGCTCTGTCCTAGCATTAGCCCTTGAAATAATAAAGAACCACTCCTTAGACAACAGAAGGCAAGCACCATGTATGTCGCAGTCCCTCTGCAAGGCGACTGTATCACACACTGAACTTTTATGTCCAGGGAAAATCTACCAGCTCTGAGAAGCTTGCTGACTTGAAATTAGCATGCACACATAGACTGTGTATCTGTGAACCGTAGCTACTCTGGCAAAGCCCAAGGGAAATGCAGATGCCGAGAATAATGACTTAGGAAAGAAGGCAGATCCGCTCCTGGTTATGGTTACAGCACCGAGCTGTTTATATATAGCTGAAATTTTATAGCAGTCATATAATGTCATCTTCTGTAGAATCAAGTGGTGTTAGTAGCCTACAGACATGCCCTAGGTATAAACGTATTCCTTTTTTTTTTTTTTTTTTTTTTGGTTTTTCGAGACAGGGTTTCTCTGTATAGCCCGGGCTGTCCTGGAACTCACTCTGTAGACCAGGCTGGCCTCGAACTCAGAAATCCGCCTGCCTCTGCCTCCCGAGTGCTGGGATTAAAGGCGTGCGCCACCACCGCCCGGCTTATAAACGTATTCCTTAAGAAGAAAAATATTTGTCATTTATAAAAGCCAAGCATGCAGTTGTACTTTACGGTACCACATTCTGCTTTTCTTTGGCTTGGATGGTTAGCTATACTTCACTAAAACATTTATCTACTTACTAAGACCTCCAGCCATCTAAAAGGCTAGTCACCTTTTCCACTTCGTTTTGGGAGTCGTTCAATATTGGATTGTCAGAGCCTTCATAAACAGGGAGAGGCAAAGAAAATAAAGTGTGAGTCCTTTCCAGCTTTAGATAGTGAGAAAGCAAAACGATCTTTTAAGCGACATGTGATCACTTTATGGATTGAAACGATCAAGGAATCTTACGACACACTTTCATATTTAATATTCAACATCAATATAAATCTATAAGGAAATTAGGTGAGAATTGTTCGTAGCTCTGGTGTTAGTTTTTAAATTGAAATGTCCCTTTTTTGACACTTGTTCCCTTACTAGTGATGCTGTTTTCTGAGGCTATGGAACTCTTAGAATTGGGACCCTCATTTGCAGAAGTAGTTCGGTAGGGGTCAGCCTCTTAAGATTATACTCACCACCCCTCTGGTATACTCACCGTGACGTGACTCTGCTTTCTGGCCTACTGTGACATGACTGGTCTCATCAACATGGCCCTAGCACCATGAATTGAGCTGTTTTACCGTGGTTTCCTTGCCACGGTGGTCTGAAACTCTCTGAACTGTGAGCCAAAACAAAGTTGCCCTTCCCTTAAAGGGGGTTTTATACAGCAATGTAGAAGTAACAGAGCACCTGGTTTTGCGGAGAGGCTGTCAAGAATTAGAGAGGTTAACTAAGTTCTGGAATGATTTAAAGTTAAACCGGAGAGTACATGTGGGTCACCCTTTGCTGACTCTAGGGTTTTACAGTTGGACCTCAAAAGGCTGCACACTGACAGATGCCTGTACATACACTAACAAGGCTGGCCTGAAATTTTATAGTACTTAACTATTGAAAGCGTTTAGCAGATGATGGAGTCAAGATACAGTCGGTCAAAAGGGTGGCAGCCATAGACCAGTCTACTGTGTTTCCCCGCTACAGGTGGATGTGTCTCTTCTTGACTAGACTTTCTGAATGATATTTTGTTTCCCTTTGCTAATAACAGTTTGCATAAGGCTTGAGTACAACAATAAGGAACCCTGAAAACATACAAAACCTTTCTAGATCCAAGAACTTCCAGGTTTCTGGGACCCATTTCTCTGAGTTCAGATTAACCTGAGTGGCTGAGATTTCACAACAAGCAGTTATGTGGAGGCAAAGAGAGATCAACCCTCATGGATCACAAGCTAGGTTTCTAATCTCTATGAGAAATGGACTTCCATTCTCTTCAGTGAGATGTATTGGAACTTGTTAATCATTGTTATTTGGGGCAGGTAGGATGGCTCAGCAGGTAGAGGTACCTGCCACTAAGCCTGATCTCCTGAGATTGATCCCTAGAGCCTTCATGATTGGAGGGGAGAACTAACTCCCACAAATTGTCCTCTGACATCCACATGCATGTCATGACACACACACACACACACACACACACACACACTCCTATGTGCACGCACAAAGAAATATAAGCGCCATTTTTCTCTTCCCCAATGGCATCTGACTTGCTTTAATTAATGACTGAAAGATAAGTGTAGATGGCCACTGTGTTTCCAGGCAGGACTATTGGCATGGTGTGGGGAAGCCTGGTTTAAAATCTCTCTACGATCCCTTCAAGCTTAAAACATGAAGGAACCAATCGGATTTCTTCTATGGAATGTAATTTAGCTCATTGGAATTTGAAATTCTTTTGAAGATTATTCATCTAAAGGATTAGCAACTCATTCTTTGAATTTTCAAAAACTGATTATAAAAACTCAGGGGTTCAAGTGGCAGCTCCCCCTGTTGTCTTTTCCCCAGAGTAGTGGATGTCTTCTCAGTCTAGTGTTAGAGTGTTGAACCATAATAAGGAAAAGACATTCAGACCCTTACTGAAGAAAACTTTGGCTCTACCCTGGCAAGAAATATCCTGCCAATCGCCTTAATGGAAATAATTCTGCACAGTTAAGTAATTGACTGTATATATTGTAAATACCCTAAAAGTGCTTGCAGATTGCATCAAAAGACCAAATGAATGTTGTTTTACTTACAGACCAGGAACATGACAGGAAAGGAAACGAGAGGGAGGAAGTCTCCATCCCTTTTGAGAGCCTTTGTGATTTTTCTGTGAAGGTTTGCACATTGATTACACTTAGTAACATCATCTGCTGGACAGGACACAAGATCAAAGACCCCTACCACAGACATGGAGCCCACACTGCAGGCAAGATGAAATGTTCCTGTTGGTACAATGCTAATAGATCCATGAAGACACTTCCCTGGATCCCCCTCCACTCCCAACTCAGTTCCAAAACACAACAGAGCAACCTCAGACATTGATACTCTTACCACCTTCTTCACTGGTACAGTACTCTGCAGAGTGGGGCGGGGGGAGACCTTACCACTTCAGGAGCTTAAACTGTCTATCTATCTATCTATCTATCTATCTATCTATCTATCTATCTATCTATCTATCATCTATCTATCATCTATCTATCTATCTATCATCTATCTATCTATCTATCTATCATCTATCTATCTATCTATCATCTATCTATCTATCTATCTATCTATCTATCTATCTATCTATCTATCTAGGAAAGTCTTACTATGTAGGCTTGGCTAGCCTGGAACTCAGCCTCATACTCACAGAGGTACGCCTGCCACTATCTCCCAAGTGCTAGGATTAAAGGCATGTACCACTATGCCCACAAAGTTTTAATTTTTATAGTACATATAGCCTTAGGAATTTGGGGGAAAGCTTACGGGCCACTGCATTTCTTTGGTTGAGGAGAGTACAGTTTTCCCCCCTCTGTTTTTATCTGCAATAAACATTTCACACAAGTTAAAAATCTGCAGTAAAAATATGATGTCATATACATTCTAGTGTTCCCCGTTGTCCTGCCCTGTCCTTCTCAGTTACAAATAGTCCTTCTGGTAAACCTTTTAAAAATCAATCTTGGTAATGGAAATAACCTTGGCTAGTCAGTTTACTATATACAGAGTAAATATCCCCAAAGCTTTCACAAATGTCATAAAAAGCTAAATGCTTGTCATAAACCATCCATGTGACAAATCAGAGTGATAAGAAGATGACATCCAGTTGCATTACCTCTGCCCTTGAACCACATTCATGATCCAGGGTTCATTTTCTCATCTGTAAAAGGGGACAAATCATACTTGCTCAGTTTAAGAGTTTGGGAAAATATATGTGGAAGTGCCGAGAACAAAGAGTTTGGGGAACAGGACTGGTGCCCACGCTTCAACAGGAGTGTCTTCTCAGTGAAAATTAGAAGTTTAGACAGAGACCCACCTGGGATGCTTTGCTGTCCTGGATAGCAACCAGCACAGGGGCTTTATTTAAATGGTTGACATTTAACAGAGGTTAGATTGAACCAAAAGTCTTACTTTGACTGTCTGTGCTGCTATAACAAAATGGCAGGGATTGGAGAGTTTATGAGAAACAGAAATTTGCTGATTGTAGATGAGGGAGCTAGGAAGCCCAGAATCAAAGTGATCACGTTTCACCGTAGAGTGAGGGTCTCCTCTGTACTCAAGAGGAATCTTTGAATGTTGTGCCCTCCAGAGGGAAAGGCAGCTCTGTCCTTGTACAACCCAAACCAGAACTGAAGCTTGGGAGGGGCCCAAACAAACCACACCAAGGAGGAAACCAGACTCTGCTTCTTCTGCCTTTCCCTGCAGGTTAGTTTTATCTTTCATTCTTTGCTACTTCTCTGGGCTGTCGGAGTCCTAAGCACAGTTTTCAACAACTATATTCTTGTTGGGAATCTGATCAGACAGGCAGGCTTTCTGTGCTTTCACAAGTTCATACTCCAGATCCTTTGACCACATTGCACATGGGTTTCCTGCCCAGTGGGGTGATACAATGGGGATGTAGCACTTTCCAGAGGGATCTTACCATCAGTGTGGCCTCTGAGATATGAAGCCATCCATCGATCGTGCAGGGCAGGGAAGGGAATTCTGTGGCAGGCTGCTCCTCACTGAGATACCTTGATCTTTGGGGGTTCACAGAACACAGTAGCCAATGCAGGCTTTAAGAAATCCTGCAAAGTGTGTGATTGTCCTAGGGTGTCATATAAGACTGTTGGCCTGACTTGAGGGACATTGAGGTAAATGTTCTGTATAGCAGTGAATTAGTTAAACCACTTTGGCTCCCAGCTGATCTCATTGCACCAGCCCAAGAGCTCTCTGGATTTGCAAATGAAGCACACACACACACACACACACACACACACACACACACACACCAGCTAATTTAGATGTGGCTTGGCTTGAGTAATGACTGGACACTTCTAAACCTCCCAGCAGCTAGCAAACGCTTCCCTCCAGTATTTCGGAGTTAACATCTTTTAAAATCTATATTTCATCTCTGCTGCCCCAGACCCAATTGGGGAAGTGGCCCCTAGGTGGGTCTTTAAGTTTCATCTTTCTGCTTCCTCATTATGGCAATTCTCTTCCTCCTCTCCCTTTGGTCCCTTGCCTACACAATCTAAAAGTCCTGCTCCATCTCCCTGACCAGCCATTGGCTGTATGGCAATTCTTTATTACCAATCAAAGCCAGCTATGGGCAGGGACCTTCAGGTCTGGAAGAGAGGCTCTGGGAGCCGAATTAAGACAAAGCATTAGAACCAACTCCCAACAGTTCTGTAGCGTTGCTTTCTCTTCAAGCTGTGATTGTAAGCCATGAGTTGCATTTCTTCACTGGAACGCTGTTCAGTTCACACACTGCGTTAGGGAAATGTGTTATTTAAAAGCCTGCATGCTATACAGTAGACCACAGCTTTTTACATTGTATTTGACGGGTCTCAACTCGGGATGTCAGACAGTTTAATATTTAATCCACAACAGAAAGGATAGTATATATGGAGATTGCCCATCGCTCACAGTTCCAAAAGCTTTGCCCTTACAATATCAAACTAACAAATTACTAGACTCTTCCTTTCACCAGGAGACAGGTGTTAGAATAGCATTTTGATGCTGAGGATTTGGGCTAAATAACTGTTGACTCTTCAAAGCATTGCTTAGCCACCATACCAGTACTAATGGGGTGTTTCCCTGGAACTCTGCCATTTGGAACAGCATCAATGGTAAAACACTCAGGGTGACACCTCAAGGATGCTCAGGTGAAAAGCCCCTTTGGTGATCACTATGTGATCTCCATTATTCCTGGAAGTAATAGCATGTAAGCGCCAGCTTAACTAAAATTACAGTCATTTTCCATCCCAAAACAGATGGCTACAAACATCTGCCTGAATAACAAGTATTAGTGACTGGCACCACAGTGTCAATCCTGTGCCAGGTACAGCTCTGAGGCCTCTGGAAGTAATCAATCACTAAATCCCCGAAAACCCCTCCAGGAAAGTTCATTGTCCTTCCTACCCTAGATAATGCAGGGTAAAGATTCAGTAACTGGTACAAGGTCACCCAGCTAGACAGTGACATAGCTGGGACTTAAACTAACAGCTTAAAACAACTTCTCTGCACGGTCTTCATGTGAATCTTTGACCTGGACAAGATCAAACTCATCGGAATCCCACCATAAAGGGTGGGATGGTACTCGAGGCCACAGCCTTGGGAGAGGAAGACAGTGGATGGTGGTTGAAAGCAGAAGGGTAACTAACTCTCCCTGGGGGTCATGGCTGCTAGTAGGCTCTCCATGCCTCAGTGGATGACCTCATCCCATGCGCATATGGGCAGTACTTGGTTTCAAGGAATTATGGAGGAAGAAAGTTTGGAGGGAATTGGGGTGGTGGATTTTAGGGGGAGCTGGAATGAAGTAATGATGGAAGAATATGATACATAGATAGATAGATAGATAGATAGATAGATAGATAGATAGATAGATACATAGATACATAGATAGATACATAGATAGATACATAGATAGATACATAGATAGATACATAGATAGACACATAGATAGATACATAGATACATAGATAGATACATAGATAGATACATAGATATACATATCTATATATAGGTATATATATATATATATATTTAATTATTTTTATACACAGGTGACTTCCTTTTTTAAGATCTATTTTTTATTATTTTTAAAATTCTGTATGTGCTTACTCAAATGTAGGTACCCACAGAGGCTTCAGAGGATACCTCTGAAGCTGGAGTTACTTATAGGTAGTCGTGGCTCTTCCAACACGGGTGCCAGGAACTGAACTCAGGCCCCTTGAAAGAACAGCAAGAATGCTTAACAGCTGCAGAGCTTTCTCTAGCCCAGCGGAGATTTTTTTTTTTTTAGAACTAATGCGAGACCGTAATGCTGTAAACTTCCTGCCAATGTCTGTTTGCCATTGCTGTGCGGTCATAACTAAGAGTACATGATTTGAAAGGAACTACTTCTGGCCTCCAGCTTGGGAGGTACCAGCCACTGCGCCAGCATCTTCTCAACTTCCAATGAGGGGTGTGCGCTCTGCTGTGCAAGAGGGATGTGTGGAAGAGATAGCAAGTGAGAGATAAAGCAGCAGGAGGTATCCATACCCGTGATAACTAACCCACATCAATCCCCTGTGAGGTCGGAGTTCTCGAGATCTAACTGACTCGTAAGTTCCCACCGAGCCCCCACACTGCTTTATTGGTAATGACTTGGTGGAACAAACCACATCCAGATCCCAGCCCTGCCTGATTTCTTTCAGTAGTTGTCTTCTCTGGTGATAAATTTTCATCGTATGTAATACTCAGACCATACTCAGATTACCCTGGATACCCAGAGCCAGGTCAGGAATGTGCATTAAGTATTATATGTTGCTTAGGTATTTTAATATCTAAAACAGTGCATTTACTTTCCGGCTCAGTATGTCTGATTGTTTCTCCATATTGTCCACCCCTGCTTGTTCTCATTCCCTGTATTTTCTATAAATTGGAAGTTACGACTAAGATCCTGGGTAATTACCAATTATGCGTATTCTACAATACATCTTGGGTGCAACGTCGTTTTTCATTTAGCATTATGAATGAAGGTACATGCCATACGGTGCCACCATGACCAAAGATCACTCTGTATGACCCCACCGACACCAGGCCTAGAAACTCGTACCAGCTCACAGAGACCAGAAGTAATTAGCCTGGGAATAAGGGGACTTGGCAGACTGGACTCTGCAAGATTTGCTGGACGATGGCTGCATCTGAATCTTTCTGTCTAGGTTATAGAATGCCCTCCTAAGGGTTCTGCTTGGTGAGGTTATCTCCTGGGTAAACAGAAAGTGCTCTGTGGGACACTACTTTAAGGCGAGTCAGACACTGTATTTCTCTTCATTCATTCACCTCACGGCCAATCCAATCTCACCATCTTGCCTCGATTGATACTGACTGTAAACTATAAAAGTGTGCTTCCTGCAATGTTCCCTTTTCTTTTTAGACTCATTAGATGCTGTTCCTAGAGGAGGTGGGGTCAGGAAGCTCTCCCCAATTAGTTGGAGTATTTGCTGCCCTGAGAAACAGTTTGTCCTGAGGGAACGGGAAACACTTGACCCTTTAATCATCAATTTTCAAAGATGGAAATTTGGTAATAACTTCAGTGATGACAACTGATGCCTCTTCATTTGATCTCTTTATTCATCTATTTATGGGAGGGGGTGTATGCACATGTAGCAGCATCAGTGTGCAGATCAGAGGACAAATTGTGGGAGATGATTCTCTCCTTCCATCATGTGGGTCCCAGGGACCAAACTTGTTCCAGTCAGACTTGGTTGAAGGTGATAATGAGCCAACTCAGCAGCCCTCTGCCTCTCTCTTTCTGAGAATCGTGAGCTCACAGATCTACACAAATCCAGAGTGCTTCTGTGTGAACATATTATCACTCTGATAGATGCATGTTGAATTTTGTTTTTCAGTTCTAGGATACTTTTAGTTGTAATTTTTAATTAAATTGTATCAGCTCCATATCAAAACTAAATGAAAACATATTCACAGAGAACCTGACTTTTGACCCCTCTCCCTGATCTGCATTGCCTCTCCTTAAATGCTCACACATTTCTGATGGGGATATAAAGTACGAGTGTTCTTCTTTGTACAGCTAAACCTGTGCATGTCCCTCATCCAGGAATACCCAACACTACACATTTTCCCACGAGAAGCAAAGACATGTTTTGTTGTTGTTGTCGTTGTCTTTGATTGTAAGAAAATAGTCACAGTAGCCTCATGTTAATAGTCTCCAACTGAAAGCAACCCACGTATCCACGATCAGATAAAAGCATGAGCAAACCGGCATGTGTTGGAATGCTACTCTGACACAAACAAGAACCACACATACTGGCACACACAAGCAGGCGGATGATCCCAAATTGCTGAGCAACAGAACTGAACATGAATACACATGTCTAAAGCAGAGATGTAACCATGCCTCCCCCAGAACCCTTTACAACAGAGAGCGTCAATTTGTTGCATATTTCTTAGAATCACCTAATAATAATTGGTCTGGCCAGGCTGACAAAACGGAATGAAATCCTTGGAGTAGGCTGAGTGGCTTAAAGAGAAAAGATGTGTTTTCGTAGTCCTAGAAACAGGAAGGTCCATGACCACCAGGATATTTAGTAAGGTCAGGTTCTGGTATGGTTTTCTCTTGATTTCAGGCATTGTATTCTTGTTGTGTCCTCACAAGGCGCATAGTGGGGAGAGAGACACAGAGACTCAGAGACAGAGAAATCTGAGGTTTCTTTTCTATAAAAACACTAAGCACATCATAGGATTCCCTACCTTAGTGATTTCGTCAAAGCTAATTACTTCCCAAAAGCCAAATCTCCAAATACCACACCACAGATTCAACATACAGATTTGTATGTATGTATGTGGGGGTGGTATCACATTTAGCCTGAAGAACCTGGAAACATCAGATGGGCACTGGCCAAATCTCATCTCTAAGGATGCTGATTTTGCTGGTTAGGATTGGAACTGGCATCTGTATTAGTTTACACTTGATTGTCACACGCAGCCAGGATTGCAGACCTCTGCTGTATACCTCATGTTCAAGTTGAAGACTACTGGCCATAGCACTGACACATATCAGGATTATGTCAAAATGCAGACTCTCTGACCCCGATCCAGACCTATCCATTCAACCCTGTCTCTTAATAAGAAGACCCCGGGACCGTATGCTTGCGCTAGTATTTTTAAAATGGCGGTCTGCAGCCTCCTCCACAGATGTGAGAATCCTCCTCCAATTGCCAGGTTGAATCTAAATGGTTGGCCATTTTGTCATCAAACCAAGTTTCTGCCTTTTTCCACTGAGAAGCCTGAAAAGGTGGGTCGGTCTTGACTTCAAGTAACTGTACTTCAGTGTGAAAACATGTACATTTCCTGTACATCATCACCTTTTAGTAAACCAGAGGAATCAACAAGTATAGAGAATATTAATGAAAAGGTCAGGATGGTTTTTGAAAACATATTAGCACTCCAGTGGGTGGGTTGCAGTGATGGATCATTTCCTGACTTTCACGGAGACTCTCAAATCCACCATGAAGCAGCGTACCTGTTTGCGTTCTAGTTGCAAAACAAGAGACAAACAGCACCTAGCACAGAGCATGAGTACAGCGAAGCTAATGAATAGCTCAGTAAAGAAGGGGACTAAGAATCAGCAGTGCTTAAATAAATAACAGTCTCTAACATTCGGTACAGCCTCATGATAAGACACCAGAGGCTGTGATCTCTGATGCGTTTGAGTCACATACGGGACTAGACTGCAAAGCTGATTACTGTAGTAGAGATGTTGCTGGATAATACAGCCTTACCTGGTGTTCTAGAAGTAAATCCAAGGCATTGTCACCCAATAAGATCAGCAGTAGTCAGCAGCATGAACATGGCTTATGGCACTGAACTGCATTTCCTGCCTGACAGACACACAAAGTGGTAGACTTCCACCGTTCCATCACAGAAGCCCAGGACAGACAAGTGCTGAATTTTTAGGAAAGGCCAATTTCCCAAAGTTTGATGTCTATCATACCTCTTAGTTCATTATAGCTCTATATTTAAATTCTAGAATCAGGGATCATTTCTGCTTCTGGAAATTGCTCTTCTCATTTTCCCTCTAATCTCCAGTCAGTGACATCTCTTCTGCTAATATAGCGTGACTAAACTATTTGCTAAGATGTACGAAGGGGACTCTCTGGTTTAGGTCATCGTAACATTGCACTCTGTCCAATAAGCTAAAAGTGGGAAGGTGCCCAGCTGTGGTAAACACCTATGCGTGTCTACAGAAGTGTATAAACCCATCTTCACAGCAGGAGAGCCTCATCAAAGATTTGGATTTACATTTCATTTACCAAATCCTGGGGGCTGGTATTCATGTAGTTAGTGATCAGATTCAAAACAAGTTCCCATCGACTCTTCATAGGAAGCCTAAGAGAGACATATTTGAAACTAACAATTTTTACACTGGGTATACATGATGAGAATTTCTAGTCTCAAGTTCCCAGTTACAGGATAAAGACCTTGCTATTCACTGGATCGGTATATAAAAAAAAAATTAGAGTGATTTATAGTGTATCTTTTCCCATTTATCTTCCAAAATGACATTAGAAGACAGTGAAAATTTCCCCTTAGGCATTGTATACTGGAAAATATATTTTACATTAGTAAAATAATAAACACACAGAATTGTTAACTTTTTCTTTGAATCAAGAAGTTTTCTATTGTTAATAAATTAATAAATGTGCTTCTTTTTTCCAAAATAATACTTTTATTGATTATTTGGGAGTTTCGCATCATGTACCGCTGTTACACTCACTTCTCAGTCCTCCCAGGTTCACCCCCTCCACCCTGTGACCATCACTCTCCCCAAAAGAAGAAGCAGCTAAACAAAACAAGTCCAATTTGTGTTACCCATACACCCATTGGAGCATGGTGAAACTTCCAGTGTGTTGAGCCCCATAAAGAAAACTGAGCCCTTCCCCACCCCCAGCCTACCAGAAATCTTTCATTGTAGAGAACTACACTAAGTAACTTTTAATCACAATTTTTAAGAATTCTCTTCTGTGGCTTCCTGTCTAAACTGCTACTTTTGGGGGGTGGGGTGTCACAGAACAGTTCTTTGTCCCTTTGTCTCAACCGTGAGCCTGTAGCCATTGATATCACTGCAAAAGTAGCTTCCTTGCTTTTCACAGTCAGCAGGAGCATGGATCATAGACTCCTACGTGGGTCTCTGACATCATCATAAGCCATGGACCTCAGCATGACCTCCAGTGGCAGTATAGAAAACAAACATCAACACGGCCATTTGCTGTAGCACTGGCCACAGACACCAACATAAACCTCCGCAACAGCACAGGCCAAGAATGTCAATATGGTCTCCAGGGCAACATGGGACATGGACCCCAGTATGGTCTCCAGAGGTAGCCTGGCCCACAGGCATCAACATGGCCCCAGGTGGCAGCACAGACCAGGGACATCTTGCATGGGCTTCAGTGGTAACATGAATCGTGGACATCAACATGCCCCGCCCCCAGCAGGACCATGGACCCAGACACGGTTGGTCCTGGTGGCAGCCGGGCCCATGGATGTGCCTTAAGGTATCACAGACCAGGAATATCTGAATGTCCTTTGGTGGTAACGTGGGTTACAGATATCAACACAGGCCCTGGCTGCTGCTGTAAGACTGCAGGCATCCACATGACCCTCCTGGCTACGGCACACTTCCAAGCCCTCAATGACTGCTGGCCCAGGGACTCCTGAGCTCCACCTTTGTGTACCTAGCCTTCAGGCAGTACTGTTAACTCTCCCTGCGCCACCCCCAACCCCCCCCCCCCCACTCCTGCACTATCTGCCTCCGAGCAGGGCAAGCAGCTTAAACACCAGAATGTTGGGGGCAAGCCTGCCCGTGAGCCTGGGACTGGTCCGGTTCAGTACTGACATTTCCAGGGGAGCTCCAGGCCAGCTTTCTCGTGGCTCAGCAGGCAGAAATGTTGAGCGTGTAGGCTGCAAGCAGCATCACTGCCCTGCGAGCTCACTGTCTCCCAGCAGGGCAAGCAGCTCAGGCTGTTCTGCAATCCATCACTTTTTCCAATTTCATGAGTCCACCTTTAAAAAGCATCTTCTCATTAAGACTTGCCGGTTTGTTTGTTCTGGTGCTACCCCTTTCCCACCATCACGTCACCCATGGAGCCTCCTTGGGTCTCTCATCTTTGTTTTTGTTAATAGATACTTCTTAAAAAACAACCAAGACATGAGAAAATGATAGCAGATGCATTACATGTGTGTGTGTGTAAAAATATACTTCGTGTATGATTCTACACAGCATCTTGCTCCCTCCTTTAGTCACACAAGAAAATATAGTCTGAACTCTTAAATTCTTTAATATATTCTTATTTCTTAAATATTACCCCAGATTATCATTTGTAGATGATTTCTCTTTTCAGTGCTACATAGTATTCCAATCATGGATTAAATCATAATGATAAATCTGCATTTAAGTTTATTCTACATTTTAGATTTTTTTATTAGTCATAATGGCATGTTATATTTAATAGGATATAGATGACAGTGTCTCCTTAGAATAAAATATTAGAAGTAAAACTGATAGGTCAAAGAATAGGTACATCTATAATTTTGATGGATAATTTGATACTTTTTTTTTTAATCTTAAGCAGTGTACAAGTTACATTTCAGAGTGGCTGTTCACCCACTGGCATCCATCTGTCAAAAGTAACTCCTTCTTTCTCTCCCAAGCAGTTGATTGCTCCTCTGGATAATTCCGATTAACACACAAACATACTGTTGTTCTTATCAGTACCAAAAATACAGTCCTTCGAATATCTTGAAAGAAAAAAAAATCCCTTATGAACAATTGCTGTCTTGACTGCTGTTATATTTGTCTGCTTTTTACCTTGACATTTCTAGAAAACCATATGTCTAAACTTGCTGTCTTTTCTCTTTCTTTTTCCATTGTTTGTGGTCTTCTCTGGCTGTGATTATTAGCCCTACACATCCTCAGAGCTGCTCTCAGCAGGTCACAAGGACCCTTGCTCTACACTGTGATGAGAATTTAGTCTTCACTGTATCCTGCCTGCCAGCAGATCTGTCCATTGTTCTGGAATCCCTTCCTTCACTTGATCTAGATGACATCATGCCCTATTCTGACCTTACAGGCTCCCCCGTGTCACCAGATTTTTCTGTTGTCTTCCAGCTCTACAACAGAAGACAACACGTCTTCATATTACTTCCATCTCTATAAAGTCTTGAAGTTCCCAGAACTCATTATTCAAGGCAGAATCCTGACAGTGCTCTGAAAAATCTTACGCATGGCATTAAACACTGCCTCCACCCTATAGTTCCTAAGTAGTCCCTGACCTCGATTGCTTTTTAAACATAAGTCTTGCATGTCAAATTTGCTTGGCATCTCTGCTCAAAGACCGTGGAGAGTTGAGTAAATCATTTCCACTTGGGTCTTTTCCTTATACCTTCTATTCCTGCATTCTCTTCGGTTCAGGTCACAGTCCGAGCATCCAACTCTCTACAAAACACTGTAGAGTCATTCGTAGCTGCGTTCTTCTGTTCGCACTTTATGTCCGACCATTAGAAATATTGTGTCATCTCCCATTAGAATGTATCCAGAATCTGACCACTTCTATCTCTAAAACCCAATTTGTATGCCATTAGTTATCTCGTGTATATTGTTTTAATAACCTACGTCTCCACTTAGCTGTCTAGAGAACTACAGAGCCTGCACTTTCCAAATTACACCAGCCCTCTGATCAAATTCTGCAACAATTCTTCTATCACCAGACTTTATAAGCCACATGTGAACCCACAGCCAGCCAGCCAGCCAGACACACACGCACACGCACATGCACATGCACACGAACACAGCACACAGCACACACACACACACACACACACACACACACACACACACACACGCACACATTCTTGTGGCCTTTTGCTGCATTTCTGTGCCCCATAGGCAGATAGTTCTGAGGAACAGACCAGAATCCACAGACTTATGTGTACATTTTGTCTACATAGCTATTATTTACTAAAAGAGAAAAATTATATAAACATTTCCCAATAAATGATTTATGAAGTCTGAACTTCCAGGTTCTTTACAAAACTTTCATGCTGATATACATATAGATAGATAGACGGATATACATGATACAGATCATATAGATAAAGATAGATACGGATATAAATATATAAAGAGAGAGGGGACTTATTTCAATGGCTTACAGGCTATGGTCTAGTTAGTTCAACAATGGCCATCTACCAATGCATGCCTAAGAATAGCTGTTCGGGTAGCTGTTCAGTCCATGAGGCGGCATGTCTGAGCTGGTCTTCAGTATACTCAGAATCCTGAAGAAGTAGGCTCAAATGCCAGTGAAGACATGGACTTGCTATTGAGAGGGAGAACAAGCAGACAAATGGAGAGAGTGCAAGCTTTCTTCTTCCATGTCCTTTACATAGGCCAGCAGAAGGTGTGGTTCTCATTAAAGGTGGACCTTTCTACCTCAAAGATCCAGATTAGAAGTGGGTCTTCCCACTTCAAATGATTTCATTAAGAAAAAAAAAAAACCATCCTTCCCAGATGTGCCCAACTGTTCAGATTTTAGTTAATTCCAGATGTGGCCGAGTTAGCAACTGAGAATAGCCATTACACTATCCTACAAATGCCAACAGCTCCATCACTGAGCTTCTTCTCTGTTGCCTACACTACGGGGGAAGCCTCCTGAGTCCGTCAGATTTCTCTGAGCAGTATACTCTAAAGGAGAATATCTCAAACATCAATAGAGATACAAAACTCACAGTTTGGTGTTATTGAGGGACAGTACAAAGCACAGTAACTCCTAGGCTTTTGAAGGAAATGTCACATTCCCCAGGCCACTAGACCCTTTTAATGTCACCAACCAAAGCCTTTGATTTTTCTTCAACGTTATCTCCTGCCCCCTGGCATGTATGTGTCCCATGGGGATCTAAGGCCTTCATACTTACTACTTAGTATGTTGGTAAGGCACTCCGTCAGCATGGTGCCTTGTAAAACCCCACAGAAAGCAGAAGGAACACAGCCTGTGTTGTCGATCCTCCTGCTGATTAAGAACAAACTTCCTGGTGAGGTGACCCTTGCCAATTTAGTACTAAGGGGAAGAGGCACCCAGAAGACCTGCAGCTCTGTCCAGAGTGCCAAGAGCGCCTTGATGTCACTGAGTGAAGGCTGCTGCACGTGCCCATGACCTGATTGCCTGCTGTCTCTGTGGGTTTGAGAAAGACTGGGAAAGTCAGCTTTTAAACAAATTCCCAGGTGCCTCTCTTGCTAATACTTTTGGATCATAGTTGAAGAGTCAATGGCTTTAGAATTTCTGTCTAGGAACTGACTCCGATCTGTGACTTGGACAAGAATCTACTACTCTCTACTGAACAACTCAGGTATGTGTTACCTAGACCTTGAGATTTCTCTAATTCCATAAATTAATAACTTTGTGATTGTTTAAATGTGAATGGCCCCATAGGTTCATATATCTGCATGCTTGGTCCCCAGTTGAATTGTTTGAAAGGATTAGGAGATGTGGCCTTGCTAGAGGAGGAGTCTCACAGGGAGCAGGCTTTGAAGTTTCATGCTCCCTGCCACGATGATAATGGACTAATCCTCTGAAACTATTAACAAGCCTCCAACTAAATGTTTTCTTTTATGAGAGTTGCCTCGGTGGTGGTGTCTCTTCACAATGACAGAACAAATTGCTAGAAGACTGTCTGTCTATATAGCCTCTAGAATCACAAACAATTTACCTGTAATAAAGACTGCTGTGTACTATGATAATTTGTATGCCTTCCCAACCTCTCTGCCCAGGAAAATCACTGTGCCCACTGAGTTTTCAGATGTTAAGTCTGCCACTTGGCTCTGTCTTCTAAGAGCACAGACTCAAGCAGATAAAGAGCTCTATGTAATGCAGGTGTCTCCTGCTGATGGGGTTCTCATAAGAATCCCTAAACCAGACAACTGGTTTGAGACATCTAGGAAGCATGTAGAAACCTGATCCCAACAACTAATTCTGTTCTTCCTACATCCTGGAGGGATCAGAAACTGTAGAGTCCCTCAGTTCCACCCACTCAATGAAATTGAAATCTCCCTTGGAATAGATTTGAGAACACACTAGGAAATACAGATAAGGTTGCTTTATAATTGAGCAAAATATATAAAATATTAAAATAATATATAAAATATATAAGTATAATATTATATATTTATATGTTTATATTTATATATTTATAATAATATATTATGTATTATATATATATATATATATATATATATATATATATATATATATAGACAGGTAGTCTACTAGGAATTTGCCTTTATTATAATAATATACTATATTAAAATAAATGTTATTAAATATTATATAATTATATAATACATAGCATTATATAACATATATAACTTTTATGTTATATGTTATATATTATACATTACATGCTACACACTACAAGTTATTTGTTATATGTTTGTTATAAGATAGATAGATAGATAGATAGATAGATAGATAGATAGATAGATAGATATTTCTCAGCTGGTCTTCAGTATACCCAGAATCCTAAGGAAGTAGGCTCAAATGCCAGTGAAGACATGGACTTACTATTGAGAGGGAGAACACCCAGGCAAAGGGAGGGAAAGTAAATTTTTCTTTCATGACCCTTACATATATGCATATGTGAGTGTGCATACATATATACACATATATACATATATACATATATACATATACATTCATCTCTCCCTACTTAGTGAACAGGGGCATTACTAACTGCTCCATGACATCATAGTAGATTGTCAATACAAACCTTTCATTCCTTAAGTTGTTCTTAGCAGGTATCAGGTCACATGACAAAATAAGCAAAATAAGCAAGTGGGACATCCACTGCTGAGGCTTTCGGTAGTAACTTGGATGAGGCTGCCCAGCCATGACTGCCAGTCCACTTCTCAACAGACAGGAAGAGTGATGCTATCGAGGCTGGATGCTACATGTGGCCTTAAAGTAAGCTCCCCCTGCCCTCAGATGATCTGATTCCTGCTGTTGTGACTAACAAACCTGCTGACAGATGTCTACCAACCTTAGGCAGAACGGTTGGCTATCAGGTCCTTACACTATGGAGTGTATGATTTTCCTTCCTGCAATGAATATGGTTAGGCACTCATCGGCCACATTGTTTCCGACAGCCATACCATCTGTGAACTTAACAGCAGGCATTCTCTGACATGAGGTCCTATGCAGGAGTAAAGCCTGGTCCCATGCTCTGGGGATCACTAGCTGCTGTGAATCCCATTTACCCAAGCAGTTGTTATAAAATATGAGAAGAGATAATTGACATTTTACAAACAGCACCAGAAATCTCATGGCTTTCTTTTAGAAAGTGGAGCTGTTTTTATTCACCAACAAATAAGTCTTTCCAATGAGGATACTCAGACATAGGACAAAGGGATGAGTACAGGAGTGGCCTCCCTGCCACACCCTGAATGCCAAAGGTTATTTGCCTTCCCTGCACTGAGTCAACACTCAAGGAAAGACTTACTGTTCTGGCTGGGGTGTCTGAACAGAATCTCCAAGAAGTAACTAGGTAGGTTGTACATTGTGGCCCAGAGGCCTGCATTCGGAGCCCAGTAACCAATGACCAGTAAATGTCCAGTTACACCACACACTCAGTGTGCATCCCTGGGAGAACTTCTGTACCTCACTCATGATTTGAGGTGTATTGTATAAGCAGCCTACATATAGCAGACGCTTCCAAATTATAAGCATTAATTTGTAAACCAGGTCTAAATCTCTTCTTCCTTCGCTTATCCCAAGAGGCTTTAGATGTGAACTGAGGAAGAACATGTCAACAAAATTAGGTGCTAGGTGAGTCAAATTTGACACTTGTAACTTTAATTTTTCCAAACCTTATTTTTAATGATGGTTCCTAAACACTTCAACCCCCCTTGTAGCCCACCACCCACCATAGGTAGTGGAAAAGAAAGGATATAGGGAAGTGGACCTGTTTAGAAATGGTTCTTTGGAGCAACTCCCATCTGTGTATCTGGAAATCGGCAGTTCAGTTCACAGGTTGGCAGGCAGTAGCAGCTCGATCCACTTGCAAACACCTCATGGATACACCAACAGTCCAGTTCGGTAGAGTCATGAATCAGCAGTGGTGGCACTATCTAGCAGAGAGAGTGGGCCTCGGCCTCAGCAGGAGTGAGCAGGGGAAACAAGGAGGAACACCAGGAGAAGTTCTCACTATGTCTCTCTCAGGGAAGCGAAGATCAGCAAAGACTCAAGACCCACAAGTTTTGCACAGCTAGCTGTACCAGGAAGCCAAGCTCTGTCTCTGTCACTCCATAGAGTCCTATTTACACTCTCCAAACATCACGTGTCTTCCACATGCCTTGCCTCAGCACTGGTCTTGCCTCAGCACATGCATCCAATCAGCCTGAGTCAGCAGAGTCCTGACAAATGGAGCTCAAGTGTGCAAAGTGTGTAAGGTGGACCAATACGTGTGTGCTGCTAGCAAAGAATCCTTCATCACGTGTCCTTTCATGTGTTTGCTTTAGCAGAACATCCTTACACCTGTGTCTGTTTCAGTGAACGTTCCTTCAGGAGTCTGCCTTAGTCTTTCACCTGTGTCCACTTCAGGAAAACACGCCTTCACGTGTCTGCCCCAGAAAAACACCGTCCAACCCAACTGACTCTCCAAAGAACCCTTAAGTTTCCACTTCACTTACTTGTGCCTTAAGGAGCCATCCAAACACAATCTGGGATATATTTTCTAGGTGCTTGTGAAATTTGTATATGTAGTAGTATAATTCACAAGAATGGGAGACCAAGATGAAAGACCTTTAAACTCAACCATCTCAGAGACATAGGTTAAAATCACCCTAATAAAGTAAGGAGACACAAGCAACTAAAGTGAAGGCTGGGGCAAAGGGATCTTGAAGCAAAGAGAGCTCGTTACCACGTGCTATTCACAGAGGAGCATCATCCATCGCTGAGTTCTTACCCATTATCAGACCAAGAACTGCAACCGCTCACGTGTTTTCTCCTTCACCTCTGTCCCAGTTTGCTTTCTATTGCTCCAATAAAACCCATGGCCAAAATAAACCACGGTGGAAAGGGCTTTAGAGCTTACAGTTGTGGTCCATCATGCAGGGAAGCCGAGGCAGGAAATCAAGGCAGGAAACTGATGAAGAGATTATGGAAGAGTTCTGCTTACTGGCTTGCACCTCGTGATTTGCTCAGTCTGCTTTCTCATTAAACCTAGGACCATTTGCACAGGGGTGGCACCTTCCCCAGTGTGCTGGACCCTCTGACATTGATCATTAATCAAGAAAATGTCCCACAGACTTGCCAACGGGCCAGTCTGATGGAGGCAATTCCCATCTGGGAAGTTTTTTTTCCCTGATAATCCTACTCTAACTTGTGTCAAGTTGACAAAAAAATCAAAACAATAACAAAATAAATACAACAACAACACAAACAAACAACTCAACAGGACAGCCTCTGACTGCCCTGAATGCATATATGGTTAATGGTCCTACTTAATCTTTAGCTAAGAGAATGTTCAAGCTGCCATGATGTCTTGAAAGGAAGAATACACATAACTCTTAGAGGTATAGAGTGGCTGATGCTACCTCCTCCAGGGGACCCAGTTTTATGATTTCCTCTTTTGACTAGAGAGCGAACCTAATTCCACCTATATGAGAAGTGCAGGTATGTTAAGTTTGAAATATGGTGTTGCTGTCATGTGGACACAATGGAATATGTGTAGCTAAATAGCATAAGATAGAGGCGCTGGGTTGTTTCTTAACTCCACATCTCTGATTCCAGACCTTCTCTGTTCCCTTCCATCCAGCCAGGTTCTTGTTAGACGACCACAGTGGGAAGCACAGAAGGCAGACTCCAGTGTCAGAGAAGAGGCTGGCTGTTTTCTTCCCTTGACAGAGAAAGCAGAAGACATGTGACAGGGCTGAATTGTGTGTGCTCCAAGCTGTGACAGCCTGAGCCTGGTTTCAGCGAGACAGCATTGAGAGTCTGTTCATGTCTGCCAAGGGACACTGGTAGCTTCCCAGACTTTGGTAAGAGGTCGCTGCTTTATTTGTTTCTCAGCTCTTCTGACAGTTTTTACACCAACGCTTTGTGTTACAGTTTCTGCTGCTTAACATCTACAAAGTGGCTTCTGCTTTCCTGTTTGGAGACTGAATGACAGAGATCTCACCATGTCACAGTGCAAGCTTCTGCATTCTAGGATTTGGAGTTGTTTAGTTTTAAATAATAAATTGTATTTTCATGACACACACACACACACACACACACACACCCCACTGAGTGGTTAGTTGATATCTATCTTTCAATCAGTAGGAACAATTAGGAATTCCCTTTTTAGGAAAGAATGGTCCAGGAGTTTACTAGGCAGTATTTGTTGTGTCTTCCTGATTGGAATCACACATGCTAGCATTTTATGCAGGAAGCCAAATGGCCGAATTAGGAAACAGGATTAAACTCCACTGGAATCCAGAGTGTGTCCGTCTGTAGCTCATTATTAATTGCTTTTTTAAAAAGGGTATTTTGAAGTATTGTCTATGTATGCCCTGGCTTTATATCTTCAGATGGATTAAGCACCTCGAGGCTTGCTTTTCTTCCAGTCTGTGAAATAGTATAAACATGTTGGGAGATCATAGCTTTCCCCTCTGTGGGTAACATCAACTGAATACGGCGTAAAAAGAGCCCTGCCCTACCTCCTCTGTGCCTTCACGTGACTAGAGCTTCCAAAGGACTTAGTCACAGAGCTAGCCGTCAGTTCATGTCAGTTCAGTTGATTTTATTATTGAGCTTACTCAGCATCACTTTCGTGGGAGGAATGGCTACCATATTTTAAATAATTTGTAGGCAGCGCTGCCTATTCAGTTACATGCATATTGGAGGACCACCCAGACCATCCCATTATTCTCCATCCTCTGAGGCTGTACCAGTCTCCTCTCCAATAAGCATTCGTGTGCCTCCGGTTGCTGGAGACAGAAGGCCTCAGCTCTGAAGGTCAGCTCTGCTCTGACAGTGCTCAAAGCTCTGCTCTTTGGGTTATTTGTCCCAGCTTTCTCAACATTCAGGTGTTCAGATGTCGCTTCCATCCTACTTCCTGTTTCCTCGTCTGTCTGTAGTGTTCTAAAGTGGGGAAGGCATTTGCAATTTCCAGGCCGACTTTCAATGGCTTCCGCTAGCAGAATTTCTCTTCAGCAGGTCCACGCTGTCATAGCAACTCGATGTGTGACAGGGATCCTCAAAAACCCGCCAAGCTGCAAGCATTGTACCCGATAGGTCCACAGCACCGAATCCCAAGATGAGCCTCCAGCTCCGTGAGAACATACGTCCTATCATCATCTCGAGCACAATCCCGTAAGGCAGAAATCCTTGCCAAATCCATTAGCCCTGAAAGTGAAATTCTATTTAAAAGTTAAAACCAAAGCTACTTTGAGAAGGAATGCTCTTCTACTGTCAAGTTCACTGTCAGCCACATTAGCAAAATGACTTACTAATAATAATCAGCTAATCCTGGTAAGACACACCAATAGCCAAATCTACTTCTGATTCCAAACGCTTAAACGTGACTGAAGAGCATCACTTGTTTGTGGGGCTGAATTCTAGAAGATTCACGAGGGTCACAGTTCTGAATACTCAGATAAAGTGTCAGGAGGAAGGAACATTTGTTTTCTTTTTGGATTTCATCACTGGTGACAACTAGCATTTGCATCCATTTCTAATACCCTGTACAGAATGGTGAAGGCTGAGTATTTAATACGTGTCATAATTATGTAAGATAAAATGACCCTGCTTGACTAATTTTCTAGGTAGCTACGTCTACACATGAGTTTAGAACCGGATCATTGGCATGTTTAACACTTTTTCATTACTGGGTAGTAAACTCAGGACTACATATAGACCAGGCCAATCTACTCCCAAGCCTGTTTTATTTTTTTATTTTGAGACAGGATCATGCTAAATTAACCAGGCTGGTCTTGAACGTGTAAAGTTCTTGTCACAACTTATAGTAGTAAGGATTACAGGCCAAGACTACATCATCAAGCCAATTGGAAATAGGTTTTAAACAGTCAAAACAGAAGGAAGGAAAGTTCATTCTTAATCCACGGTGGTGCATTGGAGATCACTGAGTTCTCTCATTTTCTTACTAGGATTTCACACACAAGTTGTAACATGCAAGAGAATCTCTCAGGAGCTCCAGGTTTGACGGATCACCGTATTAGTTTTGCCCTTATGATACAGACCCACTAGATCTTCAAAGAAACCCCTAGACTCCTGGATCTCCATCAGTTTTTTTCAGAGGACTCCATTCTGTCTCTTCCATCCTTCTCCAGTTTGACAGCTAGGGTACCAGGGACCCTTTGCTCATCTATGAGCCCACTGGGGACAGACTCATCTCTCTGGGGGAAATTCATACAGCAATCTGGACTTTATTAGTTCATTATAAGTGAGACAGTCTTTTAAAAAGTTGCTCAACTTCATCTGGCATGGGGCCTGTCATTCTTGGAGTCCTGACTCTGGCATGAGCTGTCCTCGCAAGGAGAACTCAGTGGCTGGAACTGTATGCTCTACTCTTTAACCACTGGCTTGGGTAGCTGGTAAAGAAAGATAAGGAAAAGAGGAGTAGATTTTAAAGCCAGGTGTTTTCTATGTACCCAGAGGAGAGGGGGATTGAGGAAATACCTTCCTAGCATATCTAATTTGAATTATATTCTACCCAAATCCAGAATTGTCTCTTCAGCCACTGAGAGAAAGGGAGGAGACAATCACGGCCCATCACCAGCGAGACTGAACCCGCAAGTGCTGAGATGTCCTCACATTCTGCTTTGACGCTACATTAACGTTCCATTGCTTGGGAAAGGGGCTGGTTTCCTAATGTGGAGCGGAAGTTTATACATTCTAAGTGAGCTAGATTTTTAAACATTCCATCCTAAGGACCTCCTTGTTGTCTAAGAGTAGAACTAGCCTAGATTTTCCTTAATTCAAGGTGGATAAACAGCTCTGTTTTCACAGGACACGCCACAAAATCCAAAAGATGGTTAAACACAGTTTCCCGTTAGAGAATACCTCAGTCCATTCAATAACGAATATGAACAAATGAGTGCCAAGGACCAGGCTCTCTATTAGGAGCTCTGAATCCCGGACTAAGCAGGAGCAAAGCTGAATCCTCCAGGTCTTCATGTTGCTTTTCTGTACGGCTTCTGGATTGAATTAGAACATTACCAAATTGTCCTTCCCTAAACGGGCGTGGTCACCAATGTGTTAAAAGAGAAATAATGACAATAATTTTAAAAAATCTTATGCAAAGAGTTTCTGCAACTCTTCCTCAGCACCAGTGCCTTGATAGTTTTTGTTTTGTTTTGTTTTGTTTTTTTTTACTGTCCTGCTGACTGCAGTGAGTGAGCTTTAAATTCATGTTTTCCCCATGGAAATTATTGTCCTCTGGAAACCATTTTGCCAAAGAAAAGAAATGATCTTTTCTGGGGATATTCAGACACAGAGCTGGGAGTGATTCTGGCAGGATGAGCGCGGGAGGGAAAGGATATTAGCAATTGGAAAATGGGTTCTTGCCAGAGGCTCTGTGTGATGACATTAGAATCGACATGATGGGATTAGACTGGGGGTTCTCTGCAGGTCTGGTTAGGCTCAGGGCATCAAATAAACCACTGACACGGCTGTGAGACAGCTATGGCGGTCCTTTATTGGAAATGCTATTTTGAAATCCATGGTTTCAGGAGATTGGCAAGATTAGTTCTTGATTCTAAGGGATGGCAACTCTGCTGTCACACCTGTTCCCGCCCCCTCTGTACAGTGCCTTTCTTCTCTTTTAAAAAGGACCCTAGAACAGTCTCATTGCTCTAGGGAAGGAGGAAGGAAGGAAAGAAGTAGGAAGAAGAGGGGGAAAGGGAGAAAAGGAAGAAAGAAAGGATGGAGAGACAGAGGGAGGGGGGAAGAAAAGGAGGGAGGGAGGAAATGAACAGAAAGAATAGGGAAGGAGGGAGGGAGGGAGGGAGGGAGGGAGGGAGGGAGGGAGAAAGGAAGTCTCTGCTTTGCCAGGGAAGAGAAGCAGTTCTGTCTTTGGACATCCCGCCCACCTAGGCACCTGGCATCCATCTTTCATCTGGCTCTAGTCATCTTGGCCAAGGTGACTATTTGTCAGTCGTAAGGGATGGAGTTCTTTTGCAGTTTCCCATTAATTTTGCCATGCTTTTGGTTTGTTTTCCTTAAAGTGATGCAAGTCTTGGATAAATTTGTTTGTTGTCCATGGACAGAAGCTGTTGTGCCAGAGCCAAAATACACCTTCAGACCGTTAGAATGTCGGTTCACCTGTAGAATTTGCATTTTCTCCAAAAAACATTCAACAGTGCCTCCCCTTTGTCCACTGGAACATGCCTCCTAATTCTCCTAGGGCGGAGGACCCCTCAGTTCAGATGCCACAGTTTTCTAGAAGGCTGTCTCCAAAGCCCATGAAAGGACAAGAGGCTTCCACTACCAGCCTGATTTATGTTAAAGGCGTGTTTTTATTTCCAAACTTGAAGAGTTATTACCTGCACACTGAAAATAAAGATATTTTATGGGTTTTTTGTTTGTTTTTTATAGAGAGAACCATAGGTGATACAAGATGGGGGTGATCTGTTTTATTTTGTTAAAAAAACGATATTGCCTGGCTTCTTTAAGAAGTCACAAGTTGCAGATTCTGAACCAAGCTGAGTCATTCCGTGGCAGAATTAGGAACAGCTGGGGGCAGACACTCACTGTGAAGACACAGGCTGGAGGCTTGAGGAATGGCTCTCTAGGACGTAGGCCAAGGTTCAACCCAAACCCGGAAGGGGATTTTCACAGACTTGATCTCTCTAATGATGACAAATTCTGTGCATTCTGATGCAAGGATTTTCCTAAGGTAGTGGCCAGGCTTCGACCCTGTCACTCAATTTTGGACTATGGTTTGGTGGCCACAGGCACGCACGCTCCTGCTCCCCATTCAGTGCTACGGAATACCCTGTGACCCCAGAGAGGATCGATGGCCTCAGAAGAACTCGGCCCAGATTGCTGAAGCCAAGATTTCTGTGAATAAAGGATGTAATTAAAATGAACAACTCCCTTCCTCTCTGTCTCTCTGTCTGTCTGTCTTTGTCTGTGTGTGTGTGTGTGTGTGTGTGTGTGTGTGTGTGTGTGTGTATTCTGATGTTCATCTTTTTTGTTATTTTTCTTTTCTTTCTTTTTCTTTTTGAGAGAAACATTGAAGTTAGACGGATAGGGAGGATATAGAGTATCTGAAAAGAATTGGGTGATAGGCAAGAATTTGGTCAAAATATGTATAAAAACACTTCTAATACAACTTAAAAAAACTGTACACGTGAAAATGAGGAAAATGGAACATAATCTCTTCAACGTGGAAAAAGAAAACTCTACAAATTAAGACAAGAAGAAGCCTATTGAATGTTTTAAAAGTGGATCTATTTATGCTGTGGACTTATGGTAAATTTTCAAGTTACACATACTTACATTTTTGTGCTGTGTATGATTTTCAATGAGGCATAAGTAGCCACATGTGGGCTATGTTCTATTTAATAATTATTTCCGGAGTACATATTGTGTACTTGGTGCTCTCAGGGTGAGCAGGGAGGGAAACAAGTCTCAAGGCTTCACCATGGTCAGCCTCCTCCCATGGCTCTGCCATCTCAACCTGTCTGCTCTCCTCCTGAGGCCTGGGACCCCTTCCCTTATTGATTCCACATCTGCTGTGTACAGCTCCGCTTATAAGCAGAGCCTGTGTCATTCCTGCAGGCCCACGTCAGCCACCAGGAAGGCCAGCACAACTATTTTGTTCCTGCTAATATTTTCCTTATAATTACTTTTCTCATCATTGTGACAAAATATTTGACAGGAGAAAAAAAATAGGGACGAGAAAGGCATGGCATTGGGACGAGACAGAAGGCAGCTTGGGTTACTAATGCAGGGGTCAGGAAGTAGAGAGAGCTCCATGTGCACTTCCTCCAGCTAGGCCCCACCTCCTGAACAGCTCCACCCATGGACAGCCAAGTGCTTCCACTGTGGTGAGACAGTTGTCATTCAAACATAATCAGCTCTCATCAGTGTGTCTGGTACACACATACATACACACACACACACACGTATATATGTGTATATATGTATGTGTGCATATGTATATATGTATATAAGATATATTGTGGGTATGCATGTATATGTATTTATGATGTATATGGTGTGTGTGAGTGCATGTATACGTGTATATGTATATAAGATGTTATGCATGTATTGTGTGTGTATTTGTATATGTGTTTATGATGTATATGGTATGTATGAGTATATGTATGTATGATACATATATGCATATATATGTATGTATAATTAAAATACTGGCATTCCACCAATTGTGATGTCCTTGAAGAGGCCTCTACCTCATCACTATCTACAGCAGTGCCTGGCTCACAGTAAGCGTTCAGTTAATATTGTCCAGTAAAGTTGAGTTCCCTTCCTCATGTGGAAACAGCTACACCTTGTGTATTAAAATTCCAGGAATGAACATTAGTCCACAATTCAGTTGCTGAGAGATGTGACATCAGTTCATTTTTATACCATCTTCTTTTACATGCTGAGTTCACACTGGCACGTAGATTCATATCAGTTATTCCACCCCGCCTACACGCCCAGGGCTCTGTCAGGGCCGGAGAGCATTGGGCCTGGAGGAAGGCCTCTGCTAACGAGGTCTTTACCAGTCCCCTTGGTCACACCTACCTGGTGGCCTCCTCAGCTCCTGGGTGAGGCTGAAATCCTCAACTCCCTAGAGCCTCTCCCACAGCAGCTCCTTCTCTCCAGAAGCTGATCCATCTTAGGTCCCACCAGGAAGAGGATGCACAGAATTTCTCTGCTGGGAGACTTATTTTCAGTCTGGTTTTCTCATCTGTTTTACCCATTCTGATCCCTCAAAGCCCATGTTCCTCTTGGCCCTCTGGCTTATAGAAAAAAAAAAGAAGAAGAAGAAGACGCCAGATCAACTTCCAGAACCTTGTTGCTCCCCACCCTTCTCCTACAGGAAGGAGTCTGAGCTGTGAAGACAGCAGCCTGCACAAATGGAGAAGGACGAGGGTGGAAAAAAAGAAAGTGTCCAACAGCTTAGACAGAGGGCAAGCATGTGAGTTCCACCAGTGAAGCAGTGTATGGGAAAACTGGTTATACTGAGCAGGGGGCAGTGGACAGAGGAAGCAGAAAGACATGAAGCTTAACTATGTCTCATACCCACTTGGATCATGAAGGTTGGTTTCGATTTTCTTGGATAGACCATGATCAAAAGACAGTCAAAAGCAAGATAGACTAGAAGTTGGGTGTGCTTGCGGGTAAATAATCTCACCTGAGTGCAGGTAGGAGAAACCAAAAGATGGTGGCTTGAGCCAGTTTGTGGAAGGCCTTCCAAGCCAGGGCGGGGCAGGGGGAGGGGCTTGATGTCCTCTGTTAGCACTTGGCAATCACTGAGCCTGGGTGGCCCTGAGTTGTACATTCTAGAGCACAGCTGCAGCATGGTCGAGGTAGATGGAAGTTGGCTGGGGAATGGCTAGCAGCAAGACACCTTCTAGGAGTTGTGTTGGCACTGCAGCTAACACGCAGATGATGCATGGCACCTGCTGGACACAAGGGGAGGCTGGCGGCTATGCAAGGAGGGTGGTTCTCAGCAGGGGCCCAGGAAGCTGCTGGTCTTATGTTTTATTTGGTTCCACAGGGACACATGGAGCTGTAGACAGTGAACTCGGGTCTGGCCACTCCCTTTGTCCTTCTCAATCAAGAGAGAGACAAGGTCATTGCTGAGAGGAGAGGGCACCCACAGGGTCACCTGGGAACCTGAGAGTGATCACAGTTTCAAACAACTTCTAGACTGAATATAAAAACCAGTCGCTTGTTGAAGAATAGAGCCCTCTCATGTAATCTCAAGTCTCTTCTCCAGGAAACAAGGTCTCCTGGTGGCCTAGTATGAAACCTGTCCAGGTAAATGTGGAGGGAAATGCCTTTAAGCTGGAAGTACAATTTGAGGCTTTAAAATCCCACACACTATCTTTGATAGAAAATATTCGCCACTTCTTAAGCTCACAAGTGCAAGGCCAGGATGCTTGAGCACAGAGACAAGTTTCGAAACTGCATACCGTGAATAGAAGGTTACCAGCTTTGCCCACCCAGAAAAATCCATAAAAGCGCATAGCTAGCTCCCTTTGTCAGGGAATAGCCTGGTTGCCTGTTTGAGCCTTGCCAGTCTCCTGCGAGCAGCTGGCATCCCATTTAAAGGAACCTCCTAAGTTCAGTTTCATTTCTTGTATCGACGCCACCAAACCCTAGTACCTAACATCACCTCCGGATTCTGATCTCCTGCCTTATCCTGTGCCACCGGCTGTTGGGAATGTAGGGACTTGCTTAGAGCAAGAATTAGAAGAGAATGATATAGACCTCCCCGTGTCCTTATTTTTGCCAGCCTCCTCTTCGCTAGAGACTCTGCTTTGGCAGATGTTGCCACTAGTAATTTTAAACTAACTGTTTTGGGGTTAATCACTGTACCTGGAATAGCCAGTAACCCAGGATTACTGAATTTCTTTTTTACTTAATGATACATTTTTATTTTATATATATGTATATGTATGTGTATAGGTATATGTAATGTATATGTATATACACACACATATATACATATATATCACCTGCATTTTTGAAATACTTTATTTTATGCATTTAATTATTTTGCCTGCATGTATTTATGTGCACCATGTGTGTGCTGGGTCCAGGCAGAGGTCGGGAGAGGGCATGAGATCACCTAGAACTGGAGTTACGGATGTTTGCATGCTGCTTGCTTCCTGGGTGCTGGGAACCGAACCCAGGTCTTCTGGGAGGGCAACAAGTACTCTTAGCCATTGCTCCAGCTCCAAGATTACTGGATTCCTTTTCTCGCTCTTATAATGTTTCTGACCTGGATCTGTGACAATCAACTCTTCACAAAGTGGCAGAGAGGGAGAGAAAGAGGACAAAAGAGGCAGAAGAGGGAGGAGGGAGGAGTCTTTGACACATTAGAGTGACGAGACTTTGGAAGTTCCCTCCTTCTGTCTCTGAGCTTTTGTGCAGAGGTGAAGTTTGGTGGAGTTTGCTGTGTGTATGAGACCTGAGAAGAGCTATGTCTCTCATTGGCTATGAAACTAGACCTCTGAGAAGCTGTTCTGTGACTCAAGCCTAACTAGTATGAAGGGTTTTGGGGGGACACTAGAGCCCATTTGAGCAAGCAATGATGTATTACAGATCTTATTTCTTCTGCACTCCACCACAGCCACTGAAATGCCACTGAGAAGGTCTTGATGTATGTCTGAGTAACAAAGTCCCTGCCCACGGCCCTTCCACCCCATCCAAAGTCAACTTCAGTTTTCGAATGCAGAGGCACTTTGAGCTTTTGTCATAAAAGCCGTGTATATTTTTTGAACTTTTGTTTATTTTGGCCCCCAAGCCTCTGTCTCTTCCCTCCAGTGAATCACAGGATAGGGCCATTACAAAATGTCCTCCTTACAGAATAGTTCTCTTCCCTGGGGAGGCTGGACTTGGCAAATGACAAGCAGCCTGGGCTAGTTGCTGCTCTTGTCCCACATACCCACCCCAGTATGGGGATCTTAATTCAGAAACAGTACTTCACACTCTACCGATACCATTTGGTAGGTGGACTTCCAGAGCGTTTCCTGGGTGAACACACACAGAAGGGGAAAGTAAGTCAAGGTTACTTGGGACTTAGTACGGTCAGCTTGATGTGGACCCGACGCTTCTCCTGTCTCAATTAAAGGAGTTTAGGGAGGTTATTTCTGAATGCAGATATAAAATAATATTGGAAGTAGAAGGAGAAAAATAAGACCCAGACAGGGGAAAGGTCAGACCTCGCTATTCCCGCTGTGCCCGCACAGCAATGCTGAGATTCCATGCTGGGCGGCACTGACTTTCTTCAATGAGGAGTATGCTACTCTCTAGCCGTGTTGGAGCTTCCTCTGCTAGAGGACAGGCCCTGGAGTTATTCATGAAGTACTTTCTCTGAGTTAGAAGGTTTCAAGGGCAGGGCACTAGGCCAGATTTGCCCCTGGGTCCTTGTCACACAGAATGAGTTTTGTCTCTTGGTTTAGTGTGACTCATCGTGGTGTACCGCAGCGGGAGGACCCGGTTGGAGGAAGGTCTGTGAGCACAGCCTCACTTGCTCTCCCTCGGTCCTGGAGTATCTCTTATCCCGCCCTCTCTTTGTCCCTATGTGAGAATTTCAGCTATTTTTATGACATTTGTAGATATACACATTTGATTTCTGCTTGAAAATAGCCACTGGGAAGTTCTCCAGTATTTCCAGTGCCGGTCAACAACAGGCAGACCCCGCCCTTCATCTTTCTGCTGAGATTCCACACTGGCGTGTGGAGGGAAGATCTTGATTGCTGGCTACCAAAGCATCTAATGCATCTTTGTCCCTTTCTTCTAGTCACAGTATCTTCGTGGGGGTCGTGTGTGTGTGTGTGTGTGTGTGTGTGTGTGTGTGTGTGTGTGTGATATTTTGGTAATGGCTCCCCGTCTCTCCTACAAACTCCAGTCTTTAAAGCATAGGAACAAGTTCACAATAGTCACTCAGTTTTGTGCACTGTGAGATTGTTTATTTACTTTGCAGTAAGCCCCTCTTACTTTTGGAATTTGAAAATTAAACATTTAAGACAAAGATTAGTATTCACCCTCAAAGATTTGGCTAGACACAACAACACTTCCTATAAAATCCATTGAGGCAGCAGCTACAGCCCCGCCTTCTTCAAGCAGCCAGAGCCCAGGGGAATGCACTGGGCCCTGCGTCACACAACCCGGCTTGCCAAAAGTCCTGCTAAAATGATTGAGCAGATGTCTTCTCTTGGTCTCCAGTAGACATAAATCACAACTGCCTGTGCTTAATTCCTAGGCTCAGTATGCTAAGGACAACAAAAATTAATCATTTTCAGGGTTTTTTTTTTCCTGAATGCTTTTTAAAATCCCCAGCATTGGAATAGCAGTAACCATGATACTATGTGAGAAAAGTCAACACACTTGTGCAGGTTGCTCTATGTCATCCCCCAGATACAAGCTCCTCCTGTGATCATGGAGCTGAAGAGTCCCCAGCCAGCAGTTACCCCTCAAGCACCTTGCATGAAGAACAGGACATTTCTCAAACAACATAAAATTGACACAACATGTTCTATGTATCAGCAGATGCAGGGAGGGGTGAAGGGGCAATAACCGGACTTTCTGTTCATCAGGTGTTCTAGTCATATGACTCGTGTCGAGATCCAGGCCTTTTTTCTGCCTGTATATATCGAATTCCGGTGACACGACAAAAGGTAATTTGGCAGCGTTCCTTAAATGACAAGCCTTTGAACTTTGCAGAGACTCATAATTCAAATGCACTTACTTGTATAGCATTGCCTCTGTAGCTTCTCAGGAGCCCAGTGGAGACAACTTTCAAAGTAAATGTTGTGTCTTCTTCTTCCCTCTCTCCCTCTCTCCCTCTCTCTCTCTCTCTTTTTCTCTCTCTCTCTCTCTCCCTCTCTCCCTCTCTCTCTCTCTCCCTCTCTCCCTCTCTCCCTCTCTCCCTCCCTCCCTCATTCCATCCCCTCCTCTTTTCTATCTTTTCTGTTCCCTCCTCCTCTCTCATCTCTCCTCCCTCCCACCCCTTCCCTTCCTCATTCCCCACCCCTTCCCTCTCTTTCTGTTTCCTCCTCCTTCTCTCTCCCTTTCTCTTTCCCTCCCCACTTTCTCCCTGCCCTCTTTTAACTTCAGAAAATCGGCACTAAATTTAATGCTATTTTTAAATTAAACTTTGTTTTCATCCTCCCAAACAGCAGTGTCCAAACGTTGTTGCTGTCAAATCTTTTCATTAAAAATCTGTGGGCTTGAGTGTGTAGCTTCTGGTGGACGCTTGCCTAACATGTATGAGGCTCTGTGTTCACCTGGCTCTGCAAAGAAAAGCACTAACGGTATATTCAAATGTCTAATTACATTCTTAACACATGGGTAACAAAACATAGGACATGTTAATTAAAGTAGAGGCTACAGAAAGTAAAATAAATATCAAATTTAAAGTAACTAAGTTCTTACTGGGTATGGTCTATAATTCCAGAACTTGGGAAGCAGAGGCAGAAGAATTATCAAAACTTTAAGGCCATGAAAGTTTACATAGTGAGATTCTTCCTCAATACAATAAAATAATCAAATTAAATTAAAACCTGTCTCGTGAAAATAAACTTAAACTTTAAACTAAAGGGCCAGCTGAAGCCTCAGCAGTAAAAGCCCTTGCTAGTTAAACATGATGGCCTGAGTCTGGTCAATGGATCTCCAGAGTGAGAGAGACCTGATCACCACAAGTGTCCTCCGCATGTGCACCACGTAGGCAGGACTCCTCTCAGATATTCTACTGTTGCCCTGTGTCATGGAGATCCTGTGGTTTGGATCTGTAGAACCACCGAACTGGCCCCTTCATGCACTCCAGCAGTTCACTGATGGAGTAGATCCTGGAGTGGGTCAATTCAAAGTCCTGGATCTGGGGCTGAGAGCTATCTGAGCTGGTCTGCCCACCAGCTCTCCTGATCTCATACCCTGAGGGTCAGCTCACTAGCAACACCCCGCCTGCAGCAACCGGGACCAGCTCTACCCTGCTGCCCTTTCTCCTCAGTGTTGCAGCTGGTGAGAAACATTGCCGGTTCTCCCACTCTCACGACCCGGGGGCAGCACTCCCATCTGCCATAGATGATAAGGGACAAAGGAGGGGAGGTGGGTGTCTCTCCCTCACCTGTACCTCATCACCCAGCAGACAAGATGCAGGACTGGTTCTCCAGACCTCATGTCTCTAGGACCAGCTCACCCCACCCTCCGTCACCCCCACCCTCTCCATCAGGGTCAGCTCTACCTTGCTGCCCGTGACATCAGGTGAGGGGCAGGAACAGCTCTCCTTCTTTCCTGACCTTGTTGGGGCCAACTCTCCCACCTACCACAGGTGACGAGGGCAAAAGGGAGGGGAAGAGGATCTCTCCCTCTATGACACCACTGTACAGCAGACAGGAGGCAGAGTTGGCTCTCCCACACTCACAGCCTCAGGCCAGCGCACTCACAATTTTCATATCCAGGGCCAATTCTACCATGCTGTTCAGATAAGGTGAGTGCTACAGCAGGAGAGGGGCAGGGCCAGCTCTCCAGCTGATGACCCCAGGGCTAGCTCTCCAGCTGATGACCCCAGGGCCAGCTTTCCAGCTCATGACCCCAGGGCCAGGTCTCCTGCTTGCCCCGGGTGGTGACAGGAAAGAGGAGGAAGGAGATGAGTGATAGGGCCACCTCTCCAGTGCTTATATCTTTGGGGCAGTTCACCTGCAACTTCTGAAATGTGCAGGACTTCTGGCAGCCCAGACCAGAGATGTCTGCTTGGCCTTTGGTGGCAATAGACCCCTCTTGCTGTAGGGCCATGGACCAGACCTGGCCTCCAGTGGCAGCACAGGCTAAGACCACATCATGGTCTTAAGTGGCATCACTGGCCACTCACATCAGACTGTTCCCCATTACCCTCGTGTCTCCAGCCCTGCCTCTCTCTGTTGTGCCCATGTTCTTCTGTTTCTCTTTCTCATTTCTCCACCACTTACTTGCTCCTCTTAGTGGTACCTGGGGTGCCCTGAGTGTCTGAGGCTATCTCAGGAGTAGTCTCAGGTGTGTTATGCCCTGCTCATGAGTTATGGTGCTGGGCAGGGAATCATCTTGTGCATGATCTGCCTCCCCCACAGGCCTGTGACACACCGGACTGGTGGTCATCTTAGGCTAGCTCCATATCTAGGTCCCATGACTCTGGTCTGGAGGTTTTCTTGGCTTGCTCCTTCCCTGTCTCACCTCAAGTGGCCCACTGTGGAGGATTGTCTCTCTTGGGTTTACTCCCATCCAGGGCCTATGATCCCCAGAGGGGTTTTAGTCTCCAGCTTGCTCTCTATCCTGGGAGCCCGTCTTGGCATGCCTGACACCAGAATGAGGATCGTCTCAGGCCAGCTCCTTGTCCAGGCCCCTGGCACTACACTGTACATCATCTAAGGCTTGCTTTTTTTCAGGGAATCTTAGGCTACAAAACATTCAGCTATTCATAGATCAGAACAATCAACATAGATGTAGCCTCTCTTCTCTCTGCCGCCTACTGATGTACATGTGACACAACAGCCACACCTGCAATGTTTCTAGGGGCCGGCCTATTTTCAAATAAAAGGTGGAGGTGTGGGAATTAATTCACCAGTGAGGCAAATCATACCTGACTGATACAAACCCTAAACCTAAGTATGCTCTAGAATTTCAAAGATATGTGTGTCAAAGACAAATAAGCCTGATGTGACAGTTTAGCCAGGAGAAGGCCAATGAGTATATATTCCCAAACACTTATATTTTGGTTCCAGGTTAGCTCAAATTTTAATTCTAACAATGACATAAAATTAGGTTGCTCTTTATTTAATTACAGGAAGCAGAGTATTTAAAACTCAGATTTAAAATGGCTCCTCTAATGTGTCCTACAGGCTGATTACTGAATGTGTACAACTCAACCAAGCCAACAAACTCCAAAAAAGAGAAAGCAGATTGAGTCGTCTCTGTGCATCAGATTCCCTGCTTACCGAGAGCTGGTGACATCATTCTTCTCCAAGGAAGGTTTCTGTTTCTGAGAATTACAAGGTAGCTTCTATGTGGACACTTCCCGTGATCAAAATCTTCTCTGGAGACTGTTACACCTACATCCTCCCTTTGGGATAAACTGCTCAGCTGCTTTTTTTTTTTCTTTTCCAAGTCATATTCATCAGCATCATCAGAGGCTGTTACAGTTTGAATCTGAAATGTCTCCACAGGCTCATGTTGTGAACAATTACTTCCCAGGTGGTTAAACTGACTCTGGAGGCTGTGGAACCCAGGATGTGGGGCTCAGCTCTGAGGACCCAGGGGTGAACTCTGAAGGAACAACCCAGCCCAGCTTTAGCCTAATGCTCTGCTTCCTGGCCCATGACTATGTGAACAGCCTTTCTGCACACTTCTGCTGCCAGGGACTGAGCCCTGCTGTGCTTTTCCTGCTGAGATGGGCTGAAACCTCCAGCCAAAGTTAATCTACCTTCCTTAGTTGTTTCTGGCTGCCAAGAACAATAATACAGAGTCACTAGGACAGATGTGTCATGAGATAAACTATCTTAGTATTTACAGAACCAGATGATGTTACAAGTCTATTAATTTATTGCACTTTCTGCCCTGGAAGGGATTAGCTATTCCATCAGTACCTCAGAACCCATTTATTTTCATCCCATAAATCAAGACACATGGTTTTCACTTAAGTGTGCTCATGATCCCTAACTGTCATTCAAAAGGTCACATGGTTCAGGTAAACTTTTATTGGTTTAGAAAGTACCTTGAAAATATAAAAAAGACATGTTTAATTTACATGACATCTTTGGTTTTCTTAAAACAATATTCTTTTGTGACTAAGACTCCTGTTTCTGGAAAGTAGCTTATGAATTATAAGGTTCCCATCCTCTGTCATAGATGAAGCGATTGATCATATCAAAAGATCTCATTGGCTGGTCATAGGGCAAAATGTGTCCTCCACCTCGGACGATTACCTTGGAGACCAAAGACAAAAGAACACAGGGAAATAAATATTTTCAATATAAACTCAGATTAAACACTATTTAACATATATGTGAAATTCAGAATGGCGTTGCTATGTAGCTCAGTGTTAGAGCCCTTGCCTAGAGGGTGGAGTCCTTGAGTTTTGTCCCCAGACAGAAAACAGAAATAAGTACAGAACACTTCCTTCCACAAGCCTTGGTGTTGTATGCTCTCCTAGTGATACATTACCTTAGAGTGAGAAAGCTTTTCAGCTTCAGTTCTTAGATTCTATACCAATTTGCATCATTTTCCAAATGACTTCTCTTTCCCACTCCAGAGTGAGTTTCTGCTCCTGAGCTCCTAGCTGAGAGTGAGTGTTGCACTCTTAAGTTTTACCTAGATGACCTGGAGGTAGGAAGGTTTCCCCATCAATGTCAGGTTGCAACGGAACAGAGCCTACTCTGTCTTTTAATTAGCCAGCTAAGTCTCACCACTCACAAATCAAAGATGCAAGCCACTCAGCAGCTTCCAGAGGTGTGCGACCAAATGTGGTAGGCTTGTGATTATATATGTAAATGTGACAAGATTAATCTCAAGGCTCCCCAGATGGAAATAGCCTCATCCTCAGACATGAGGTATTTTGGGAGCCTCTAAGCTCATGTGTTCCAGATGTTCTGGGGGTCATAAGTGTGCCATGAATTTTAAAAGGGTTATGCAAGCATTTAAACCATCACTCTAAGGTAGGTTTTAGTAAAAGATTCCAATTCTCCCTGGACCTGCAGATGTGGACCTAGCAGGAGAGGCTTCCCAGTTGTGGCTTTTTCAGCACCCAGAATGCAAAGGAAGTCACAATGTGCTTGTGATGCAGACATATCAGGGCAGACTTCTCAGGAATCTCTGGGGGAAAGATTCCTGGACTGACAATGGTAGGCAGGCACAGGTGCAGGGGTGCAAGGATGCAGGGGTGCAGGGGTGCAGGGATGCAAGGGTGCAGGGGTGCAGGGGTGCAGGGGTGCAGGGATGCAGGGATGCAGGGATGCAGGGGTACAGGGATGCAGGGGTTCAGGAGTGCAGGTGTACAAGAATGTAGGGGTGCAGGTGTACAGGAATGTAGGGGTGCAGGGATGTAGGGGTGCAGGGGTACAGGGATGCACAATAGAATAACCTGTTCTTGTATGCACAGGAAAGCAACAGGCCTGCACTTCTATATGCAGCCCCCCTCATTAAGGAGAGGGGTGAGACAGAGGAAAGCTAAACTGGCAAACAACCACAGGATACGGGCCTGCTGTGATGTGCTGAGATGAACAGGTTAGATATTTGGGGATTTATTTTTAGTTTCAGTAAAAATATACTTAACCTGAAATTACATTTTCAATCACTTTAAGGTATAAAAATCCAGTCACGTTTAGCACATCCTCTGTCACTAGTAGGTCATTTTGGACTATTTTCATTGTCCCAAAGGAAACAGCA